>NW_027361931.1:1200000-1800000 GCF_039654945.1 Dendrobates tinctorius | reverse complement strand
TTTTTCCACAAAAATGATCTTTTCATCCCCAATTTTTATTTTCCCAAGGGTAACAGGACCCCAAAAGTTATTGTGCAATTTGTCTTGAGAACGCTTATACCCCACGTATGGGGTAAACCGCTATTTGGGTGCATGGCAGAGCTCGGAAGGGAAGCAGCGCCATTTGACCCTAAACCCCCCACAAATGACACCATTTTGGAAACTATAGCCCCCCAGGAACTTATCTAGATGTGTGGTGAGCACTTTGAACCCCCAAGTGCTTCACAGAAGTTTATAACACCCGGGCATGAAAATAAAAAAAATCATATTTTTTCCACAAACATGATCATTTAATCCCCAATTTTTTTTATTTTCCCAAGGGTAAGAGGAGAAATTGGACCCCAAATGTTGTTGTCCAATTTGTCCTGAGTACGCTGATATCTCATATGTGGGAGAAAACTACTGTATGGGCACACGTCAGGGCTCGGACGTTTTGGAATGTAGACTTTGATGGAATGGTCTGCGGGTGTCATGTTGCCTTTGGAAAGCCCCTGATGTGCAAAAACTGTGGAAACCCCCCACATGTGAACCCATTTTGGAAACTAGACACTCCAAGGAACTTATCTAGATGTGTGGTGAGCACTTTGAACTCCCAAGTGCTTCACAGAAGTTTATAACGCCTGGGCTTGAAAATAAAAAAATCATATTTTTTCCACAAACATGATCTTTTAGTCCCCGATTTTTTTATTTTCCCAAGGGTAAGAGGAGAAATTGGACCCCAAAAGTTGTTGTCCAATTTGTCCTGAGTATGCTGATATCCTGAGTCTTGAGGAGATCATTTGCATATTCCCAGTGCCTTCTGGGATAAGTGAAGAGTCTCCGTGAGCTCAACGATCACTGGGTTTTGGCCGTTGCAGCTGAAAAGAGGAGATCGGAAAACCAGGGGAAGAGTTTTGAGGAGATCATTTGCATATTCCCAATGCCTTCTGGGATAAGTGAAGAGTCTCCGCGAGCTCAACGATCACTGGGTTTTGGCTCATCTTTCGTTTTTAAGAAATCTCAATATGGAAGAGGCCAGGAGCCATTTGGTGAGCTGCATTTCTTGCTACATGTTCACAGACTTACCAGTGGAAAAGCCAAACTTCACATGCCACAAATGCAAGCTTGTGTCCCTGTTGGGAGAAAAGTTGCAAAATCTCGAAGAGAGGTTAGCTATGTTGAAGATCATTAAGGAAGGTGAAGAGTTCTTAGACAGAGCAGAATTATCTCTTCATGTTACAGAAAGAGAAGAAATTCGAAGTGCACCTGAAGAAACAGAGGAATGGAGACATGTGACCCAGAGAAGCAGGAGGATCAGGAGGCAGTCAGCACCCATACTGCTCAGGAACCAGAACCAGGCTCTCACGCAGGAAAACAATGAAGAAATACATCAGGATAAGACTTTGCCCACAAACAGCAACCTTGTACGCCTTCAGAGTCCTCCTGGATGGAGAAAGAAAAATGTTGTGAAGAAGAAACGGAGAGGGTGGTCATGGGGGATTCCCTGTTGAGAGGAACAGAGGCCACTATCTGCAGACCGGATATAACTTCAAGAGAAATGTGCTGTCTTCCAGTTGTACAAATTAAAGATGTTTCTGACAGGATATCAGGACTCTTCAGACCTACAGATAACTACCCATTCCTGCTACTACATGTGGGGACAAATGACACCGCAAGAAACGACCTGGAAACCATCTGCAGAGACTTTGAAGACTTAGGTAAGAAAGTGAAAGAACTGGGAGCGCAGGAGGTCTTCTCTTCCATCCTCCCAGTGGATGACCATGGAACAAGGAGGTGGAATAAGATTCTGCAGGTGAACAACTGGCTACATCGATGGTGCCGTCAGCAACGATATGGATTTATGGATCACGGAGTGAATTACCTTTACGATGGACTACTTGCTAGAGATGGGGTGCACCTTACGAAGACTGGAAAACATGTATTTGGAAGTCGCCTTACTACACTTGTAAGGAGAGCTTTAAACTAGAACAACATGGGAAGGGAAGCAAAAGACCAGAAAAAGCCATACACCTGACAAATGCTATTGAAAACTCTGCTATTAGAAGTGGAAAGGAAGAACAAAGACAAAAGAATCTAATTAATAAAAATATTGGAGAAAGAGAAACCAATCACAAACTAAAATGTTTCTATACTAATGCACAAAGCATGGGTAACAAACAAGGAGAATTGGAACTACTAACACAGGAAAAGAAATATGATGTCATTGGAATCACTGAAACTTGGTGGGACAATACACATGATTGGAATACAAGACTAGAAGGATACAATTTTTTTGCAAGAAACAGACTTGAGAAACGAGGGGGAGGTGTCGCATTGTATGTTAGAAACGCGTATATCTGCACAGAGATTGAAGCTTCAGAGACTGGAAGTTCTGTGGAAACTGGGTAAGAATACAAGGACAGAACAATGGAAAGGACACCATTGTAGGCATTTACTACAGGCCGCCTGTGCAAGCTGAAGATATGGATGAACGCTTTGCATCAAATGGCCAAGTTCTCCAAAAAATATGACATAGTTGTCATGGGAGATTTCAACTATCCAGACATTTGTTGGGAACCTCTCTCAGGCAAAACTAACAGATCAAGGAAATTCTTATCCTCTCTTGCTGACAACTTTATCTTCCAAAAGGTAGGGGAGAAAACAAGGGGAACTGCTACCTTGGATCTAATCCTTATACAGGGAGGAAATGGTTGATGAGGTAAAAGTGGCTGGGACCCTAGGCGGTAGCGACCATGCTATTTTAGAATTTTGGATAACTAGAGGAGGAAGACCTGTGAAGACTCAGACGTCAAGGTTAGATTTCAGAAAGGCAGATTTTAAGGCATTCAGAAAGAGAATTGGAGGGATCCAATGGCTGGATATCCTTAAAGACAAAAATGTCCAGGAAGGATGGGAAAACTTGAAAAATGAAATTCTCAAAGCACAATTGTTAACAATTCCGAAAAGAGGGAAGAATAGGAAGCATTTGAGGAAGCCAGGATGGATGAACACAGAACTTAAGCACATGCTAAAAAGGAAGAAAAAAATGTTTATAAAATGGAAAGAGGGAGGCATATCTAAAGAAGAATTTAATGCTGTCTTCAGAACCTGCAGGGCACAAATCAGATTATCTAAAGCTGATAATGAATTGAGGCTTGCAAGAGATGTCAAAAGCAATAATAAAGGATTTTGGGGATATGTCAAAAGTAAAAGAAAAGTCAAAGATGCTATAGGATTTTTACAGGATGAAAATGATGAAATGGTAAGACAGGATGATGAGAAGGCCAAACTTTTAAATTCCTATTTTGCATCTGTTTTCTCTCAGAAAGGAAATGTAACATCAACTGTTCTTCACTGTCCTATTAAGGGAATAGAAGAATCCAGGATATCTATAAACGGAAAGATAGTGAGGAAACACTTAGCTAACCTAAATGAATTCAAGTCTCCAGGTCCAGATGAATTACACCCCAGAGTACTGAAGGAGATAGAAGAAATTTTTGAACCCCTCTCCATAATCTTTGAAAATTCTTGGAGAACAGGAGAAGTCCCAGAAGACTGGAGAAGAGCAAATGTTGTTCCTATCTTCAAAAAGGGGAAGAAGGTGGACCCAGGCAACTATAGGCCGGTGAGTCTGACTTCTATACCAGGAAAGATCTTTGAACAAATTATTAAACAACATGTATGTCAGTACCTGGATAAGAATTAAGTGATTAAACAGAGTCAGCATGGGTTTGTAACTAATAAGTCATGTCAGACTAACTTAATTTCCTTCTATGACGGAATCACTGATTGGGTGGATCAAGGAAATGCTGTAGATATAGTATATCTTGACTTCAGCAAGGCATTTGACAAAGTATCTCATACAATCCTTATTGAAAAAATGACTAAGTATGGAATGGACAAGGCAACTGTTAGGTGGATTCATAACTGGCTTAGTGATCGGACACAAAGAGTGGTCGTAAATGGCTGCACATCCAGTTGAAAGAATGTCTCAAGTGGGGTACCACAGGGCTCTTTCCTGGGCCCTGTATTGTTCAACATCTTTATCAACAATTTAGATGAAGGAATTGAGAGTAAACTGTTTCAATTTGCTGATGACACAAAGCTAGGAGGGATAGCTAATACTAGAGAAGAGAGAGAGAGGATTCAAAAAGATATAAATAAACTGGAGAAGTGGGCAGCAACTAACAGAATGGTTTTTAACAGGGAAAAATGCAAAGTACTACATCTGGGCAATAAAAATGAATAAAGCATATACAGAATGGGAGGAATAGGGCTAAGCAACAGCACATGTGAAAAAGACTTGGGTATGCTAATAGATCACAGACTGAATATGAGTCAACAATGTGATGCAGAAGCAAAAAAGGCAAATGCAATTCTAGGATGTATTAACAAAAGCATACAGTCTAGATCACGTGAAGTCATTATTTCCCTCTACTCCTCTTTGGTCAGACCTCATCTGGAATATTGTGTCCAGTTTTGGGCACCACATTTTAAAAAAGACATCAACAAACTGGAGCAAGTTCAGAAAAGAGCAACCAGAATGGTGACCGGTCTGCAAACCCTGTCTTATGAGGAAAGGTTGCAAGATTTGGGATTGTTTAGTTTGCAAAAGAGAAGACTGAGAGGAGACTTAATAGCTGTCTACAAATATGTAAAGGGTTGTCACATTGTAGAAGGATCAACTTTATTCTCATTTGCACAATGAAAGACTAGAAGCAATGGGATGAAGCTAAATGGGAGGAGACACAGATTAGATATTAGAAAAAACTTTTTGACAGAGTGATCAATGAGTGGAACAAGCTGCCACGAGAAGTGGTGAGTTCTCCTTCAATGGAAGTCTTCAAACAGAGGCTGGACAGACATCTGACTGGGATGATATAGCGAATCCTGCTTTGAGCAGGGGGTTGGACCAGATGGCCCATGAGGTCCCTTCCAACTCTACGATTCTATGATTCTATGATCTCATACGTGGGAGAAAACTACTGTATGGGCACACGTCAGGGCTCGGAAGGGAAGTAGTGACGTTTTGGAATGCAGACTTTGATGGAATGGTCTGCGGGTGTCATGTCGCGTTTGGAGAGCCTCTGATGTGCCTAATCTGTTGAAACCCCCACAAGTGACCCCATTTTGGAAACTATACCCCCCAAGGAACTTATTTAGATGTGTGGTGAGCACTTTGAACCCCCAAGTGCTTGACAGAAGTTTGTAACGTAGAGCCATAAAAAAATATTTTTTTTCCACAAAAATGATATTTTTACCCGCATTTTTTTATTTTCCCAAGGGTAACAGGAGAAATTGGACCCCAAAAGTTGTTGTACAATTTGTCCTGAGTAGGCTGATACCCCAAATATAGGGGTAAATCACTGATCTGGCGCATGGCAGAGCTTGGAAGGGAAGGAGCACCGTTTGACTTTTTCAACACAGGATTAGCTGGAATTGAGATCAGACGCCATGTTGCGTTTGGAGAGCACCTGATGTGCCTAAACAGTGGAAACCCCTCAATTCTAACTCCAAAACTAACCCCAACACACCCCTAACCCTAATCTCAGCCCTATCCCTAACCCTAGCTCTTGTCAGGGTCCTGACAGCGCCGGTGTACAGCCTCCGCTAAGCAGGGACTCACCCGCACCGTAGGGACCCCTGGGGACAAGAACAGCCGGACAATAAAGATGCACGGGAACTGAATGTAGAAGTTTAGAAAGCCGGCACAGGACCTACGGTCATGTGAACGGTCATGTGACTGCAAGGGGGTGGGGCTTAGCGTCCTGCTTTCAGAGGAGGAAGAAAACTCTGAGTTGGGCAAAGCAGAGGTCAGGCACAATACAGGCAAGCGAGGTACAGGAGGGATAAACAGATGGGAGGTAAGACAAAGCCAAAGATCATACACAAGATATGAATACAGTACCAGGGATGAGACAGAACGGACAGTCAGGGCCAAGCAGAGATCAAAAACCAAACGGACATAGAAGGTACCAAGCAGAATCCAAAGCGATATCCAGAGAACAGACCGAGTCATACACAGGGAATCAAGCAACCAGAACACAGCACTAACACACTCAGGGGTCAACACACAATGCCAAGGGCGAAAGTATAACTGACGGGGGATGGGAGCTTCCTGAGGCTATAAGAAGCCTCCCCAGAACCAATGAGAGGCCACCCTAATAGGTCCCAGGTGTGCAGGTGAGAGTCTGCACTGCGATCAGAACATTAACCCCAGAAGTGCTGGTCACCCAGCACTGGTATCATGACAGTATCCCCCTCTCAACGGGGGGGCCTCTGGACCCCCAGGCTTGCCCGGGTACCTAGCATGGAAAGCCCGAACCAGACGATCCGCATGCATCAACCGGGCCGGCACCCAGGACCTGTCCTCCGGCCCATACCCCTTCCAATGAACTAGGTACTGTACTGACCGCCCTACCAACCTAGAATCTACAATGTGACCAATCTCATATTCCATATGTCCCTCAAACGAAACTGGAGGAGCAGCGGGCTCGGATTCTCCCCTGACTGCTTCAAACGGCTTCAGTAGAGATCTATGGAAGACGTTAGGGATCTTGAAAGAGGGTGGAAGGCACAGCCTGCACGCTGCCGGGTTGATTTGTTCCACAATCTTGTACGGGCCAATGAATTTGGGGCCCAACTTGGCTGACGGAATCTTTAACTTAATGTTTCGCGTGGAGAGCCAAACTTTCTCTCCCACCTGAAAGATGGGACCAGGTGTTCGTTTCCTGTCCGCGAAAAACTTATACCTGCCTTGAGACCTAGATATACGCCGCTGGACTTCTGCCCATGTATCTTTTAACCGCTGAAATTCAGCCAACGGCAGTATATCACACCAGTCATTCTGTCTAGCAGAAGTCAGACATCTGAGGATCTGTTCCAGAGACTGATTAGTGCGTTCCGTCTGACCATTACTCTCAGGATGGTATGCAGACGAAAAGGACAGAGATATCCCTAATTTTGTACAGAAAGCACGCCAAAACTTAGCCACAAACTGCACACCACGATCAGACACCACATTCAGGGGTACCCCATGCAAGTGGACCACATGCTGCAGAAACAATCTGGATAAGATCTCAGCAGAAGGTAATGCGGACAGGGGTACAAAATGAGCCTGCTTAGAAAATCTGTCCACCACTACCCATACCACCGTATTACCCCTGGAAGAGGGAAGATTGGTAATAAAATCCATGGACAGATGGGTCCACAGTCTTTCGGGAACTTCCAAGGGCATCAGCTCCCCCGCCGGCCGGCTATGGGAGCTTTTAGAACGAGCGCAGACCCCACAACCAGAAATGAATTTCATTATATCAGAACCCAGAGTAGGCCACCAGAAGATCCTAGCCACCGCCAGTCGCGTGGCTGATATACCAGGGTGAGCACACAACTTGGATTCGTGGAACTCTTGCAAGAGTTTAAGGTGAAATTGTTCTGGGACAAACAACTTGCCCCCTGGCTTGGCCGCAGGAGCCAGCGACTGGGCCCCCTCAATTTCCCGTTCCAATTCAGACGAGATCCCTGCTAACACCACCCCAGGGTGCAGAATGGAGGACGGTGGCTCAGGGACAGACACAGGGTGAAAACTACGAGATAAGGCGTCAGCCTTGACATTCTTTGACCCTGGACGAAATGTAATAGTAAACTGGAAACGAGAAAAAAAAAGTGACCAACGGGCCTGTCTGGGCGTTAATCTTTTAGCAGACTCGATGTAAGACAAATTTTTGTGATCAGTGATCACAGTAACCGGGTGACTGGCCCCCTCCAAAAAGTGCCTCCATTCCTCAAACGCCAACTTAACCGCAAGAAGCTCTCTATTGCCTACATGATAATTTCTTTCAGCAGCAGATAACTTCCTGGAAAAGAAGGCACATGGCCTGAGTTTGGTTAGAGTGGCAGGCCCTTGAGACAACCCCGCCCCCACCCCCACCTCGGAGGCGTCCACCTCCACCACAAATGGCTTGGAAGGATCTGGCTGTATCAAGACAGGAGCAGACATAAAACATTTTTTCAGCGTCGCAAAGGCCTCTTTTGCGAGTGAGGACCAATTTCTCACATCCGCACCTTTGCATGTTAGATCCGTGAGAGGTTTGACCACTTGCAAAACCCCCGGAAAAATTTGCGGTAATAATTGGCGAACCCCAAGAAGCGCTGATGACGCTTAAGATCTCGGGGTTGCACCCAATCCGCAATGGCCTGCACCTTCTTGGGGTCCATGCGAAAACCCTCCCCGGATACAATTAACCCCAAAAAAGACAATTCTTGCACACAGAATACACATTTCTCCAATTTGGCATACAGATGATTTTCTCTCAGTCTTTGGAGAACAGTTTGTACATGTTCCAAATGAGAATGCTTGTCGGTGGAGTATGTCAAAATATCATCTAAATAGATAACGACAAAACGACCAATGAGATCCGAGAATACCACGTTGATGAAATTCTGAAATATGGCTGGGGCGTTGGTAAGACCAAACGGCATGACTAAATTTTCAAATAGTCCCTCGGTCGTGAGGAACGCGGTTTTCCATTCATCCCCCTCTCGGACCCTTATCAAATTATATGCCCCCCGAAGATCCAGTTTAGAAAACCACTTTGCCCCTGATAGTTGGTTACATAAATCGGGAATCAACAGAAAGGGGTACGTATTCCGTACAGTAATCTGATTAAGCTCCCGGAAGTCGAGACAGGGACGTAACCCGCCATCTTTTTTCTTTACAAAAAAGAAACCTGCCGTCATAGGTGAGACTGAAGGACGTATGAGTCCTTTGCGCAGACTTTCAGCAATGTAGTCCTTCATAGCCAAGCGCTCAGGACCGGACAAATTAAACAGACGGGTTTTAGGTAATTTAGCCCCCGGAACCAGCTCAATAGCGCAGTCAAAGGGTCTATGTGGCGGTAACGTCTCGGCCTCGCTTTCGGAGAATACATCTTCGAAGTCCTTCAGGCATTCCGGAATACCTTCCAGCTCGACAGATGATACAGACACAGATTTAACAGGTTCAACCAGCAGTGCGGATTTATCACATAACTCAAAATCATTAAACCCCCATTGAACAATCTCCCCCGTTTTCCAGTTAATAACTGTCATGTCGGACACTGTTCACACCAGGGTGTCCGGCAGACAGCGGTAATACCCTGTTGGGTATTCTGTTCCAGTCGGGATAGGGTTAACCAGGTTGTCATGCTGGCTGAGGGCTGGGCCACGCCCTTGGTCTTTAAATAGTTCGTCCTGACTATGGGCGTCGCCGACTATAGCTTTAGCCTAGTGCTAGCAATACCGGTCAGCAGTGGTGGTGTTGGAGCGTCTGATATCTGGTGCAATATATCCCTCAGTGGTTCTTTCTCCAATCTGTTATATATATATTTGGTTGCCCTTGCACATTATTGTATTCCCTTGTGTATTAACTGTGTGGTTTCTTTTACCCCTGTCCATACGTATTTGTGGGGTCTGGTGTCTGGTCCCCTCACTGGGTGGAGCGAGGTGGGTTCAGCTTAGGGCTGGACAGGAGACAGGGACAGGGTGGAGGCTCAGGCAGGCACACCTTCAGTGTAAACCCTGGGTAGAGGGACAGACAGGGTTCCCCTAGTCTGAGGGACATCTCAGGGGTCCCGGGGTTTTTGCCTAAAGTAACCTAGGCATACCATGACATTATAGTCGGCCCAAATAATAAAGTGAAAAAAAAATAAATAAAAGAAGTTATAGATAGGGAATATAGGGGTTACTTACGATGGATCCTATACTTTCCCTAACCAAGCAGCTGGAGGCTCTATCCATACAGGTCACTGAACTTAGGGGGGCGGTCCAGCAACAAGGCCTGTCAGCTCCTGCAGTACCTGCTGAGGCTGCAGCCAGGGCAGCTGAGCCCAAGTTTCCCCTTCCTGAACGATTTGCTGGTGATCGTGATAAGTTCACGGTGTTTCGTGAATCATGCAAATTGTATTTCCGTATGCGTCCACATTCCTCAGGTAATGAGGCTCAACGCGTGGGCTTGGTGATTTCTTTGCTGAGTGGTGACCCACAGGCCTGGGCCTTTTCACTCCCTTCAGACTCACCGGCATTTGAATCTGTAGATTTTTTTTTCTCTGCTCTGGGTTTGATCTATGACGATCCGGATAGATTAAACTTAGCAGAGTCTAAGATACGCTCACTGCTACAGGGTGATCGACCAGCTGAGGATTACTGCACGGAGTTCCGGCGCTGGGCGGTGGACACGCAGTGGAATGACCCTGCGCTTAGAAGTCAATTTTTGCATGGGGTTTCTGGAAGGGTTAAACAGACTCTCCTAATGTACGAAACTCCCGCCTCTCTGGAGGCTGCGATGGCACTTGTAGTACGCATAGACCGACGTCTCCGTCAGGGGGCGCTGGTTTCGTTGCCTCCGGGAGGTGGGGGAGTGGTCGGTGAGGTTGCCGCGGGTGAATCCGTGGAACCCATGCAGATCGCTGGTATAGCACAGTCACCGAGTAACAAGCCTAAACGTCCTTGGCACAGAAGGCAGGGGCTCTGTTTTTTTTGTGGCAAAGGAGGACATTTTATTAACGCTTGCCCCGTGGTACCTAAGAAGGGCGCGCCGGCGGAAAACTGATAGGCTCAGAGGGTTTGGAGGAGTCTAGTCTGAGCCTTTGTGTATCCTCCGTCATGGTTTCCCAGTGTATGCTCCCTGCTAGGGTGGTACTTGGGGGGCAAATGCTCTCTATTACAGTATTGATAGTGGCTCAGCTGCCAATCTCATTGATGAGAGGTTCGCGCATACAGCGGGATTTCCGGTGGAGAAATTGCCGAACCCCATCCGGGTGGTTACCATCAATGCTTCCCCGTTGTCTCAAGGGGAGATCACAGAGTGTGTGTTGGATATACAACTCCACATCGGAGTATTACACTCAGAGCGGGTAACTTGTAAGGTGCTTAGTAATTTACCGGCTCAGATGGTTCTGGGCTTTCCATGGTTGTCAATGCATAATCCTGTTATTGATTGGAAGACCCAGGACATAATTCAGTGGAGCAGGGAGTGTCAGGAGAGGTGCCTGGCTACATGTATTTCCGCTTTGACCCCCAGTATCCCGGAGCCGTTGCTGGATTATGCGGATGTATTTTCTGAGAAAGGTTGTTCGGAACTACCACCGCATCGCCCCTATGACTGTGCTATTAGGTTGAAACCAGGGGCCAAGTTACCTAAAGCTAGAATGTTTAATATCTCAGGTCCCGAGAGGCTAGCTCTCAAGGAATACATTGCGGATAGCCTGAGCAAGGGTCATATTAGACCTTCCTCTTCTCCTCTGGCTGCTGGCTTCTTTGTTAAAAAGAAGGATGGCGGTTTACGCCCGTGTCTGGATTTCAGAGAACTCAACCAGATAACGGTCCGTGATCCTTACCCTATGCCACTTATACCCGATTTATTCAACCAAGTGGTTGGTGCCAGGTGGTTCTCCAAACTGGACCTCAGGGGGGCGTACAATCTTATAAGAGTCCGTCAGGGGGATGAGTGGAAGACAGCGTTCAATACCCCTGAGGGTCACTTTGAGAGTTTGGTAATGCCGTTTGGGTTGACTATGGCACCGGCGGTCTTTCAACACTTCATTAATGATGTCTTCTCTCAGTTGTTGGGGAGGTTCGTTATAATTTATCTTGACGACATCCTCATTTTCTCTCGCGACCATGATACACATATAGAGCATGTTAGACAGGTTCTGCAGTTGCTCAGAGAGAACAGGCTCTATGTCAAGCTTGAAAAATGTGTGTTTTTCGTACAGGAGCTACCGTTCTTGGGTTATATAATCTCCGCCTCAGATTTTAAGATGGACACCGCAAAGGTGCAGGCGGTACTACATTGGGATCGGCCTGATAATCTTAAGGCGCTTCAGCGATTTCTTGGCTTCTCCAATTACTATAGGAAATTTATTAAGAACTTCTCTATGTTTGCCAAACCACTGACTGACATGACTAAGAAGGGTACCGACTTTTCTGACTGGTCTGAGCCTGCGGTACAGGCGTTTGAATTCCTCAAGAATAGTTTTGCCTCAGCGCCCATTCTGGTGCAGCCCGATGTCTCCTTACCGTTTGTCGTGGAGGTGGATGCGTCGGAGGTTGGAGTGGGGGCTGTACTGTCTCAGGGCCCTTCTTGGGCCAAGTTGCATCCGTGTGCCTTCTTCTCCAAGAAGCTGTCGCCTGCGGAGCGTAATTATGATATTGGCAACAGGGAACTATTGGCCATCAAATTGGCATTTGAGGAGTGGCGACACTTCTTGGAGGGGGCTGTTCATCAGATTACTGTGATAACCGACCATAAGAATTTGCTTTATTTAGAATCTGCTAAGCGCCTGTCCTCCAGACAGGCTCGCTGGGCATTATTCTTCACCCGGTTCAACTTCATTGTTACCTATCGACCTGGGTCGAAGAATGTTAAGGCAGACGCTTTATCCAGGTGTTTTCCTGGTGGAGAGTTATGTGAAGAGCCGGTGCCTATTCTCCAAAAGGGTGTGGTGGTATCTGCCATCACGACAGAGATTGAGGCAGAGATTGCGGAGGCTCAGGAGGTGGTACCGCTGGGGTTGCATGCTAATAAATCTTTTGTGCCGCTACATCTACGCTCTAGAGTGTTGGGCGAACATCACGACACGGTACTGGCAGGTCATCCAGGGGTTAAGAGCACTCTGGAACTGGTATCGCGTCGTTTTTGGTGGCCTAAAATCCGGCAGGATGTGGCCTCATATGTGGCTGCCTGTACCACGTGCGCACAGGCCAAGACTCCTCGTTCCCGTCCCGCTGGTAGCTTGCAGCCTCTCGGGGTGCCCAGTAAGCCATGGACTGAGATTTCCATGGATTTTATTACTGACTTGCCCGCCTCGGCAGGGAACTCGGTCATTTTAGTAATTGTTGATAGGTTCTCCAAAATGTCACATTTCGTTGCTTTACCGTCTTTGCCCAATGCTAAGACTCTTGCTCAGATATTTATTCGCGAGGTGGTCAGACTTCATGGTGTCCCGTCTGACATTGTGTCTGATCGAGGTACGCAGTTTGTGGCAAAGTTTTGGAGAGCTTTTTGTTCTCGCCTTGGAATCAAATTATCTCATTCATCGGCTTTCCATCCTCAGTCGAATGGACAGACTGAGCGGATGAACCAAAACCTTGTGCAATACTTGCGCTGCTTTATTTCCGACAATCAGGAAGAGTGGTCAGCGTTTCTTCCTCTGGCAGAATTCGCAATAAACCATTGCCAGGAATCGTCTGGGGAATCTCCTTTTTTTTGTGTGTATGGTCAACATCCTCAATTTTGCACCTTGCGTCAGGGGTGCTCAGTTGGCGTCCCTGAGGAGGACCAGTTGGGAGCTCAATTGTCGTCTGTTGGAGGAGAGTCAAGCAGCGCTTGTTGAAGGTGGGTTCCAGGTACAAACGGGTGGCTGACTGCAGACGTGTGCCAGGTCCGGACCTGTGTGTGGGTGATTGGGTGTGGTTATCTACTAGGAACATTAAGCTCAAGATACCGTCACTTAAGTTGGGTCCCAGGTTCATTGGCCCATTTAGAATCTCCGCAGTGATCAACCCCGTGGCATTTCGTTTGGAGTTGCCGGCTGTGTATAAGATTCATAATGTATTTCACAAAGCATTGCTAAAGAAGGTCGTGGGTTTGGTGGATGGTTCCCCCGGGCCACCACCTCCCGTCTTGGTGGATGGCGCGTTGGAATTTGAGGTGTCCAAAGTGGTGGACTCTAGGGTTGTGCGTCGCACTCTACAGTACCTGGTCCACTGGTGTGGCTATGGTCCTGAGGAGAGGACATGGGTGCCGGCCTCTGACATTCATGCTGATCGACTGGTTACTATGTTCCATCGTCGCCATCCGTATAAGCCAGGTCCTCGACATGGTGAGGTTCCGGAGGTCCCTCGTAGAAGGCGGGGTACTGTCATGTCGGACACTGTTCACACCAGGGTGTCCGGCAGACAGCGGTAATACCCTGTTGGGTATTCTGTTCCAGTCGGGATAGGGTTAACCAGGTTGTCATGCTGGCTGAGGGCTGGGCCACGCCCTTGGTCTTTAAATAGTTCGTCCTGACTATGGGCGTCGCCGACTATAGCTTTAGCCTAGTGCTAGCAATACCGGTCAGCAGTGGTGGTGTTGGAGCGTCTGATATCTGGTGCAATATATCCCTCAGTGGTTCTTTCTCCAATCTGTTATATATATGTTTGGTTGCCCTTGCACATTATTGTATTCCCTTGTGTATTAACTGTGTGGTGTTTCTTTTACCCCTGTCCATACGTATTTGTGGGGTCTGGTGTCTGGTCCCCTCACTGGGTGGAGGGAGGTGGGTTCAGCTTAGGGCTGGACAGGAGACAGGGACAGGGTGGAGGCTCAGGCAGGCACACCTTCAGTGTAAACCCTGGGTAGAGGGACAGACAGGGTTCCCCTAGTCTGAGGGACATCGCAGGGGTCCCGGGGTTTTTGCCTAAAGTAACCTAGGCATACCATGACAATAACTGGCTTATGGCATGCCCAACACCAACCCTGCAGGTAGACTGTCCAGCACAAAACAACTTAGGTTTTCCACATGAGTAGCGCCCACTCTGAGCGAACGGTCATGTGACTGCAAGGGGGCAGGGCTTAGCGTCCTGCTTTCAGAGGAGGAAGAAAACTCAGAGTCGGGCAGAGCAGAGGTCAGGCACAATACAGGCAAGCGAGGTACAGGAGGGATAAACAGACGGGAGGTCAGACAAAGCCAAAGGTCATACACAAGATATGAATACAGTACCAGGGATGAGACAGAATGGACAGTCAGGGCCAAGCAGAGATCAAAAACCAAACGGACATAGAAGGTACCAAGCAGAATCCAAAGCGATATCCAGAGAACAGACCGAGTCATACACAGGGAATCAAGCAACCAGAACACAGCACTAACACACTCAGGGGTCAACACACAATGCCAAGGGCGAAAGTATAACTGACAGGGGATGGGAGCTTCCTGAGCATATAAGAAGCCTCCCCAGAACCAAGGAGAGGCCACCCTAATAGGTCCCAGGTGTGCAGGTGAGAGTCTGCACTGCGATCAGAACATTAACCCCAGAAGTGCCGGTCACCCAGCACTGGTATCATGACAGCTCTAACCCTAACTCTAACCCTAGCCCTAACCCTAATGGGAAAATGGAAATAAATACATTTTTTTAAAATGTTATTATTTTTCCCTAACTAAGGGGGTGATAACGGGGGGTTTGATTTACTATTTATGGCGGGTTTTTATGTTTGGCAGCTGTCACGCTAAAAGACGCTTTTTATTGTAAAAATAGTTTTTGCATCACCACATTTTCAGTGCTATAATTTTTCCGTATTTTGACCCACTGAGTCATGTGAGATCTTATTTTTTGCGGGACGAGTTGACGTTTTTATTGGTACCATTTTCGGGCACGTGACATTTTTTGATCGCTTTTTATTCCGATTTTTGGGACGCAGAATCAACAAAAACCAGCATTTCATGAATTTCTTTTGGGGGGGTGCATTTACACCGTTCCGCGTCAAGTAAAATTGATAAGGCAGTTTTATTCTTCGGGTCAGTACGGTTACAGCGATACCTCATTTATGTCATTTTTTTATGTTTTGTCGGTTTTATACAATGAAAACCATTTTATATAAAAAATTATTATTTTTGCATCGCTTTATTCTGCGAGCTATAACTTTTTTATTTTTTCTCTGATGATGCTGTGTGGCAGCTCGTTTTTTGCGTCACAAGATGACGTTTTCAGTGGTACCATGTTTATTTATATCCGTCTTTTTGATTGCGCGTTATTGCACTTTTTGTTTGGCGGTATGATATTAAAGCATTATTTTTTGCTTTGTTTTTTATTTTTATTTTTTAAGGGGTTCACTAAAGGGGTTAACTAGTAGGACAGTTTTATAGGGCGGGTCGTTACGGATGCGGCGATACTAAATATGTGTACTTTTATTTTTTTTTATTTCCAAAAAATGAATTTATTAGGGAGTATTTTTTTTAATTTATTTATTTAGCGATTTTTTTATAAATTATTTTTACACTTTGTTTTTTTTCCACTTTATTACTTTGTCCCGGGGGGTACATTACTGTCTTGTGTCAGATCACTAATCTGACACGTCACACAGCGCTGTGACAGATCAGCGATCTGGCAGGCAATGAGGCAGGCTTCCTCGTGCCTGCTCTCTGCAGGCACAGAGGAAGCCGCCTCTCTGCAGGCCCCTGAAGGCCCCCGTGGCCATATTGGATCCGGGGACCTGCAGGGAAGGAGGCTCTTACAGCAGCGCTGCACATCACGCTGCTGCGGGGGTCTCAGGGAAGCACGGAGGGAGCCCCCTCCCTGCCGATGCTTCCCTAAACCTCCGGTATACTGCGATCATGTTTGATCGCAGTGTGCAGGGGGTTAATGTGTCGGGGGCGGTCCGTGACCACCCCTGACACATAGTGCCGGGTGTCAGCTGTGGTAATCAGTTGACACCCGGCCGCAATCAGCAGCGCCCCCCCGGGGCGCCGCTGATCGTGATGACGTACTGTCCCGTCCCCAGTCATAGGGGCCTGGGTACCGTGGACGGGATAGTCCATCAGATGTCAGAAAGGGGTTACAAAAAAAAATCAAAAAACAAAAATTTAGCAATTTACTAACATAGCAAGGCTGAAAAAAAGACATTTGTCCATCTAGTTCAGCCTATATTCCACCAGAATAACTGTAAGATACTATTTTGTTACGCTCCAGGAAGACATCCAGGCCTCTCTTGAACTCTTTGTGAAGCAACAACAAAAAAAGCGGTCTATAGCAGCGGTAAAGGAGAGGCAGAAACCAGAAAAAGGGTAAAAAACTCAGCTTTAATTCTACGTCCAATACCCACAACGCGTTTCTACAGTTACAGCCGTCTTCCTCAGGTGGAATGAAGGAAGCATCAGTTATTGCAGCCTTTATAGGTAGCCCTAGTTGGAACAACCCACAATCCTATGCGACCTCCCCTTGATGCGTGTTAACCCTTACATCCCCTATAAAAACATTGTGAAAAAACATTTGTTAAACAATCATTATACATTTTGCATGTTACGACATTCAACCTCATCAATATTCCAGAAAAAACTAATAAACCCTGTCCAAGTAATAAAAAACCCCCAACAAAAGGAAAAAACTTTTCCAAAAAGTTTTAAAAAAAACACTTTTAAATTTTTTTTTTTCCTTTTTAAAATTTTTTTTCCTTCCTAAAAAAAAATCTCATTTTTTTT
This sequence comes from Dendrobates tinctorius, assembly GCF_039654945.1. Classification (NCBI taxonomy): domain Eukaryota; kingdom Metazoa; phylum Chordata; class Amphibia; order Anura; family Dendrobatidae; genus Dendrobates; species Dendrobates tinctorius. The sequence goes on along the minus strand of NW_027361931.1, from coordinate 1,782,766 downwards.
ATTTAAAAAAACAAAAAAACAAAACTACATGATGCACATAAAAAGAGAAATCAATCATAATCACTTAAACTATTAACCCTACCTGGAAACTTTCTCTATAGTGAGATTCAGTCCCTCTGGATATAACGTACCCAACTTAAACATCCAGTAGCTTTCTCTTCTAATAAGGCTACTCAGCCTCCCTTCACCAAGTTCCTTGATATGGTCAATAATGGTCAATCTTATCTTTCCTGGATCCTTATTGTGACTCCCTGCAAAATGTCGGGACACACTTTGTAATTGGTAACCCGAGCGGATGTTCTGTCTATGCTTATTCAATCTTGCATGCGCTGTTTGGATAGTCCTTCCCACATATTGAAGCCCACAAGGGTCTCTTGAACTCTTCGACTGAGTTCGCCATCACCACCTCTTCAGGCAGGGAATTCCAGATTCTCACTGCCCTAACAGTAAAGAATCCTCTTCTATGTTAGTGGATAAACCTTCTCTCCTCCAGACGCAGAGAATGCCCCCTTGTGACCATCACCTTCCTTGGTATAAACAGATCCTCGGAGAGATATTTGTATTGTCCCCTTATATACTTATACATGGTTATTAGATCGCCCCTCAGTCGTCTTTTTTCTAGACTAAATAATCCTAATTTTGCTAATCTCTCTGGGTATTGTAGTTCCCTCATACTCTTTATTAATTGTGTTGCCCTCCTTTGTACTAGCTCTAGTTCCATTATATCCTTCGTGAGCACCGGTGCCCAAAACTGTACACAGTACTCCATGTGCGGTCTAACCAGGGATTTGTACAGAGGAAGTATAATGCTCTCATCATGTGTATCCAGACCTCTTTTAATGCACCCCATGATCCTGTATACCTTGGCAGCCGCTGCCTGGCACTGGCTGCTCCAGGTAAGTTTATCATTAACTAGGATCCCCAAGTCCTTCTCCATGTCCGATTTACCCAGTGGTTTCCCGTTCAGTGTGTAATGGTGATATTGATTCCTTCTTCCCATGTGTATTACCTTACATTTATCATTGTTAAACCGCATCTGCCACCTTTTGGCCCAAGTTTCCAACTTATCCAGATTCATCTGTAGCAGAATACTATCTTCTCTTGTATTGACTGCTCTACATAGTTTTGTAAGTTTTGTATCATCTGCAAATATCCGCAACCAACACTCGACAGAAACTGCCCTCAAAGTGACCAATGACCTTCTGACAGCAAAATGTAACAGTGACCACTCTCTGCTCATTCTTCTTGACCTTTCTGCAGCTTTCGACACTGTTGACCACCGTCTCCTACTTCCTAGGCTCCAGTCACTAGGCATTAAGGACACTGCCCTCTCCTGGTTCTCTTCCTATCTTTCTGACCGTTCCTTCAGTGTTTTGTTCGCTGGCTCCACTTTATTTCCTCTTCTTCTCGCAGTTGGGGTACCTCAGGGCTCAGTCCTTGGCCCCCTTCGTGTAATCACTGAGATATAGATATACGGGGGTCATGTAGTCACTGTGTCTGGTACATAGAAATACAGGGGTCCTGTACTCATTGGTATATAGGTATACGGGGGTCATGTAGTCACTGTGTCTGGTATATAGAAATACAGGGGTCCTGTACTCATTGGTATATAGGTATACGGGGTCGTGTAGTCACTGTATCTGGTACATAGAAATACAGGGGTCCTGTACTCATTGGTATATAGATATACGGGGTCGTGTAGTCACTGTGTCTGGTACATAGAAATACAGGGGTCCTGTACTCATTGGTATATAGATATACGGGGTCATGTAGTCACTGTGTCTGGTATATAGAAATACAGGGGTCCTGTACTCATTGGTATATAGGTATACGGGGGTCGTGTAGTCACTGTGTCTGGTACATAGAAATACAGGGGTCCTGTACTCATTGGTATATAGGTATACGGGGGTCATGTAGTCACTGTGTCTGGTATATAGAAATACAGGGGTCCTGTACTCATTGGTATATAGGTATACGGGGTCGTGTAGTCACTGTGTCTGGTACATAGAAATACAGGGGTCCTGTACTCATTGGTATATAGATATACGGGGTCGTGTAGTCACTGTGTCTGGTACATAGAAATACAGGGGTCCTGTACTCATTGGTATATAGGTATACGGGGGTCATGTAGTCACTGTGTCTGGTACATAGAAATACAGGGGTCCTGTACTCATTGGTATATAGATATACGGGGGTCGTGTAGTCACTGTGTCTGGTATATAGAAATACAGGGGTCCTGTACTCATTGGTATATAGATATACGGGGGTCGTGTAGTCACTGTGTCTGGTATATAGAAATACAGGGGTCCTGTACTCATTGGTATATAGGTATACGGGGGTCGTGTAGTCACTGTGTCTGGTACATAGAAATACAGGGGTCCTGTACTCATTGGTATATAGATATACGGGGTCATGTAGTCACTGTGTCTGGTATATAGAAATACAGGGGTCCTGTACTCATTGGTATATAGGTATACGGGGGTCGTGTAGTCACTGTGTCTGGTACATAGAAATACAGGGGTCCTGTACTCATTGGTATATAGGTATACGGGGGTCATGTAGTCACTGTGTCTGGTATATAGAAATACAGGGGTCCTGTACTCATTGGTATATAGGTATACGGGGTCGTGTAGTCACTGTGTCTGGTACATAGAAATACAGGGGTCCTGTACTCATTGGTATATAGATATACGGGGTCGTGTAGTCACTGTGTCTGGTACATAGAAATACAGGGGTCCTGTACTCATTGGTATATAGATATACGGGGTCATGTAGTCACTGTGTCTGGTATATAGAAATACAGGGGTCCTGTACTCATTGGTATATAGGTATACGGGGTCATGTAGTCACTGTGTCTGGTACATAGAAATACAGGGGTCCTGTACTCATTGGTATATAGGTATACGGGGGTCATGTAGTCACTGTGTCTGGTACATAGAAATACAGGGGTCCTGTACTCATTGGTATATAGATATACGGGGGTCGTGTAGTCACTGTGTCTGGTATATAGAAATACAGGGGTCCTGTACTCATTGGTATATAGATATACGGGGGTCGTGTAGTCACTGTGTCTGGTATATAGATATACGGGGTCGTGTAGTCATTGTATCTGGTACATAGAAATACAGGGGTCCTGTACTCATTGGTATATAGATATACGGGGGACGTGTAGTCACTGTGTCTGGTATATAGATATACGGGGTCGTGTAGTCATTGTATCTGGTACATAGAAATACAGGGGTCCTGTACTCATTGGTATATAGGTATACGGGGGTCGTGTAGTCACTGTGTCTGGTACATAGAAATACAGGGGTCCTGTACTCATTGGTATATAGATATACGGGGGTCGTGTAGTCACTGTGTCTGGTATATAGAAATACAGGGGTCCTGTACTCATTGGTATATAGATATACGGGGGTCATGTAGTCACTGTGTCTGGTATATAGATATACGGGGTCGTGTAGTCATTGTATCTGGTACATAGAAATACAGGGGTCCTGTACTCATTGGTATATAGATATACGGGGGTCGTGTAGTCACTGTGTCTGGTATATAGATATACGGGGTCGTGTAGTCATTGTATCTGGTACATAGAAATACAGGGGTCCTGTACTCATTGGTATATAGATATACGGGGGACGTGTAGTCACTGTGTCTGGCATATAGATATACGGGGTTGTGTAGTCATTGTATCTGGTACATAGAAATACAGGGGTCCTGTACTCATTGGTATATAGGTATACGGGGGTCGTGTAGTCACTGTGTCTGGTATATAGAAATACAGGGGTCCTGTACTCATTGGTATATACAGTAGATATACGGGGGTCGTGTAGTCACTGTGTCTGGTATATAGATATACGGGGTTGTGTAGTCATTGTATCTGGTACATAGAAATACAGGGGTCCTGTACTCATTGGTATATAGATATACGGGGGACGTGTAGTCACTGTGTCTGGTATATAGATATACGGGGTCGTGTAGTCACTGTGTCTGGTATATAGATATACGGGGTCGTGTAGTCATTGTATCTGGTACATAGAAATACAGGGGTCCTGTACTCATTGGTATATAGATATACGGGGGACGTGTAGTCACTGTGTCTGGTATATAGATATACGGGGTGGTGTAGTGAGACACTGTGTGTCTCCCACAGATGAATACAGTGCAGTATATCCCCAGGAGAGATGTCCGGCTCCTCGCTATTCTCAGGACAGCCCAAAGGAAAATGTCCCTGTGAATTATCAGGTAGGTGGTGTGATCGTCTCGCCAACGTGTCCATCAGTCATTGATTGACTGCTCTTTTCACACTTTTCTTGTATTTTAGGATGAAGATTTTTTTGACATTAAAGTTGAGGTTGTAGATAAAGAAGAGGAGATGAATTTCATGGTCGAGCAGCAGTGTAAGGAGGGGAGACACTCATATCTGTCAAAGGGTCACCTAGATACTACTTCCATCGTTCCATGTAACAGGTTCTTGTCTCTCTGTTTCCTTTAGATGGACTTAATGTACGATATCCCCCGGAGGGATGTCCGACTCCTCTGTGTTTCCTGGACTGTCCAGAGAGTCACAAGGTAGAAGAAGCTGAGCCTACACACATCTATATGGGGCTCATAACTGAGCTCAGATATTTGAGGGTTTCTTTTGTTCTTGTTTCTGCCATATTGCACTTATTTGTTATATATGTGACTTTAGGTTAGAGATCTGACTGATATTAAAGTAAACGAAGAGCGGATGATGGTTGATCAGCCATGTATGAGTGATGTGAAGGAGGAGATTCCAGAAGACGATAATACAGGTGTGTAATAATGACTATACAGTGATATCACGGGGTCCAATAATAACTATTCACACTGATGTCACAGGTGTGTAGTAATGACTATATACAGTGATGTCACAGAAGTGTAGTAATGACTATATACAGTGATGTCACAGAAGTGTAGTAATGACTATATACAGTGATGTCACAGGTGTATAGTAATGACTATATACAGTGATGTCACAGAAGTGTAGTAATGACTATAGTGATGTCACAGAAGTGTAGTAATGACTATATACGGTGGTCACAGAAGTGTAGTAATGACTATAGTGATGTCACAGAAGTGTAGTAATGACTATATACGGTGGTCACAGAAGTGTAGTAATGACTATATATAGTGATGTCACAGAAGTGTAGTAATGACTATATATCGTGATAGCACAGAAGTGTAGTAATGACTATACACAGTGATGTCACAGAAGTGTAGTAATGACTATATACGGTGGTCACAGAAGTGTAGTAATGACTATATATAGTGATGTCACAGAAGTGTAGTAATGACTATATACAGTGATATCACAGAAGTGTAGTAATGACTATATATAGTGATGTCACAGAAGTGTAGTAATGACTATACACAGTGATATCACAGAAGTGTAGTAATGACTATATACAGTGATGTCACAGAAGTGTAGTAATGACTATATACAGTGATGTCACAGAAGTGTAGTAATGACTATATATAGTGATGTCACAGAAGTGTAGTAATGACTATATACAGTGATATCACAGAAGTGTAGTAATGACTATATACGGTGATGTCACAGAAGTGTAGTAATGACTATAGTGATGTCACAGAAGTGTAGTAATGACTATATACAGTGTTATCACAGAAGTGTAGTAATGACTATATACGGTGATATCACAGAAGTGTAGTAATGACTATATACGGTGATGTCACAGAAGTGTAGTAATGCCTATATACAGTGATGTCACAGAAGTGTAGTAATGACTATGTACAGTGATGTCACAGAAGTGTAGTAATGACTATATACAGTGATATCACAGAAGTGTAGTAATGACTACATACAGTGATGTCACAGAAGTGTAGTAATGACTATATACAGTGATATCACAGAAGTGTAGTAATGACTATATACAGTGATGTCACAGAAGTGTAGTAATGACTACATACAGTGATGTCACAGTGATGTCACAGAAGTGTAGTAATGACTATATACGGTGATGTCACAGAAGTGTAGTAATGACTATATACGGTGATATCACAGAAGTGTAGTAATGACTATATACGGTGATGTCACAGAAGTGTAGTAATGACTATATACAGTGATGTCACAGAAGTGTAGTAATGACTATATATAGTGATGTCACAGAAGTGTAGTAATGACTATATACAGTGATATCACAGAAGTGTAGTAATGACTATATACGGTGATGTCACAGAAGTGTAGTAATGACTATATATAGTGATGTCACAGAAGTGTAGTAATGACTATATACAGTGATGTCACAGAAGTGTAGTAATGACTATATACAGTGTTATCACAGAAGTGTAGTAATGACTATATACGGTGATATCACAGAAGTGTAGTAATGACTATATACGGTGATGTCACAGAAGTGTAGTAATGACTATATACAGTGATGTCACAGAAGTGTAGTAATGACTATGTACAGTGATGTCACAGAAGTGTAGTAATGACTATATACAGTGATATCACAGAAGTGTAGTAATGACTACATACAGTGATGTCACAGAAGTGTAGTAATGACTATATACAGTGATATCACAGAAGTGTAGTAATGACTATATACAGTGATGTCACAGAAGTGTAGTAATGACTACATACAGTGATGTCACAGAAGTGTAGTAATGACTATATATAGTGATGTCACAGAAGTGTAGTAATGACTATATACGGTGATGTCACAGAAGTGTAGTAATGACTATATACGGTGATATCACAGAAGTGTAGTAATGACTATATACGGTGATGTCACAGAAGTGTAGTAATGACTATATACAGTGATGTCACAGAAGTGTAGTAATGACTATATACAGTGATGTCACAGAAGTGTAGTAATGACTATATATAGTGATGTCACAGAAGTGTAGTAATGACTATATACAGTGATGTCACAGAAGCATGCTATTTTAGAATTTTGGATAACTAGAGGAGGAAGACCAGTGAAGACTCAGACGTCAAGGTTAGATTTCAGAAAGGCAGATTTTAAGGGATTCAGAAAGAGAATTGGAGGGATCCAATGGCTGGATATCCTTAAAGACAAAAATGTCCAGGAAGGATGGGAAATGTTGAAAAATGAAATTATCAAAGCACAATTGTTAACAATTCCAAAAAGAGGGAAGAATAGGAAGCATTTAAGGAAACCAGGATGGATGAACACAGAACTTAAGCACATGCTAAAAAGGAAGAAAAAAATGTTTATAAAATGGAAAGAGGGAGGCATATCTAAAGAAGAATATAATGTTGTCTGCAGAACCTGCAGGGCACAAATCAGATTAACTAAAGCTGAAAATGAATTGAGGCTTGCAAGAGATGTCAAAAGCAATAATAAAGGATTTTGGGGATATGTCAAAAATAAAAGAAAAGTCAAAGATGCTATAGGATTTTTAAAGGATGAAAATGATGAAATGGTAAGACAGGATGTTGAGAAGGCCGAACTTTTAAATTCCTATTTTGCATCTGTTTTCTCTCAGAAAGGAAACTTAACATCAACTGTTCTTCACTGTCCTATTAAGGGTATAGAAGAATCCAGGATATCTATAAACAGAAAGATAGTGAGGAAACACTTAGCTAACCTAAATGAATTCAAGTCTCCAGGTCCAGATGAATTACACCCCAGAGTACTGAAGGAGATAGCAGAAGAAATTTTTGAACCCCTCTTCATAATCTTTGAAAATTCTTGGAGAACAGGAGAAGTCCCAGAAGACTGGAGAAGAGCAAATGTTGTTCCTATCTTCAAAAAGGGGAAGAAGGTGGACCCAGGCAACTATAGGCCGGTGAGTCTGACTTCTATACCAGGAAAGATCTTTGAACAAATTATTAAACAACATGTATGTCAGTACCTGGATAAGAATGAAGTGATTAAACAGAGTCAGCATGGGTTTGTAACTAATAAGTCATGTCAGACTAACTTAATTTCCTTCTATGACGGAATCACTGATTGGGTGGATCAAGGAAATGCTGTACATATAGTATATCTTGACTTCAGCAAAGCATTTGACAAAGTATCTCATACAATCCTTATTGAAAAAATGACTAAGTATGGAATGGACAAGGCAACTGTTAAGTGGATTCATAACTGGCTTAGTGATCGGACCCAAAGAGTGGTCGTAAATGGCTGCACATCCAGTTGGAAGAATGTCTCAAGTGGGGTACCACAGGGCTCTGTCCTGGGCCCTGTATTGTTCAACATCTTTATCAATGATTTAGATGAAGGAATTGCGGGTAAACTGATTAAATTTGCTGATGACACAAAGCTAGGAGGGATAGCTAATACTAGAGAAGAGAGAGAGAGGATTCAAAAAGCTATAAATAAACTGGAGAAGTGGGCAGCAACTAACAGAATGGTTTTTAACAGGGAAAAATGCAAAGTACTACATCTGAGCAATAAAAATGAAAAAAGCATATACAGAATGGGAGGAATAGGGCTAAGCAACAGCACATGTGAAAAAGACTTGGGTATACTAATAGATCACAGGCTGAATATGAGTCAACAGTGTGATGCAGCAGCAAAAAAGGCAAATGCAATTCTAGGATATATTAACAGAAGCATACAGTCTAGATCACGTGAAGTCATTATTTCCCTCTACTCCTCTTTGGTCAGACCTCATCTGGAATATTGTGTCCAGTTTTGGGCACCACATTTTAAAATTACATCAACAAACTGGAGCAAGTTCAGAAAAGAGCGACCAGAATGGTGACCGGTCTGCAAACCCTGTCTTATGAGGAAAGGTTGCAGGATTTGGGAATGTTTAGTTTGCAAAAGAGAAGACTGAGAGGAGACTTAATAGCTGTCTACAAATATCTAAAGGGCTGTCACATTGTAGAAGGATCAACTTTATTCTCATTTACACAAGGAAAGACTAGAAGCAATGGGATGAAACTGAATGGGAGGAGACACAGATTAGATATTAGAAAAAACTTTTTGACAGTTAGAGTGATCAATGAGTGGAAAAAGCTGCCACAAGAAGTGGTGAGTTCTCCTTCAATGGAAGTCTTCAAACAGAGGCTGGACAGACATCTGACTGGGATGATTTAGCGAATCCTGCTTTGAGCAGGGGGTTGGACCAGATGGCCCAGGAGGTCCCTTCCAACTCTACGATTCTATGATTCTATGATTCTATAAGTGTAGTAATGACTATATACAGTGATGTCACAGAAGTGTAGTAATGACTATATACGGTGATATCACAGAAGTGTAGTAATGACTATACACAGTGATATCACAGAAGTGTAGTAATGACTATATACAGTGATATCACAGAAGTGTAGTAATCACTATATACAGTGATCTGAAAACACCCTGTCTTCCCTAATGTCCCAAAATAGATTCCGCACCTATCGCCCTGCAGGAGCCTAGTCCCTGACTGCCAGGCTGAGCATGTCAGGCCCCACTTCAAATAAAGACAAATAAGGTAAACAAATGAGGCAATACACTTAGCTTGAGAAGACACCAAAGAGATTCTACATTTTCAACCAAAGGCAGCAAGAACTGATTCCCTATAGCGAAGTCTATCATTGACATCATAAAAATAGGAATAAATACTTAATAAGAAACGGGAGAAGCGTTTGTAAAATTTCCACGGGGAATGTTGGTAGAACATAAACTGCCTGTCATTCTTTGTGACTGAGAAACTAGGTGCACAACAACGGGAAGGTGGTGGGGAAGGGAAGCCCAAACACTAGGAAAGAGGGAAGTGGTGACCCCTAGGCAGATCTGACAACACCCTGTCTCCCCTAATGTCCCTAAATAGGTTCCACACCTATCGCCGAGCAGGTGTCTAGTCCCTGACTGCCCCTAGCGATAGTCCCTGGATAGGGAGGGGACAGGGTGAACAGTACAACTAAAGACAAGGTAAACAAATGAGGGAATACACTTATCTTGAGAAGACACCAAAGAGATCTCACCAGCTATCCTCCAAGGGAACTCCAAGAAGGAACTAGTCGGCTACTAGTACTTCCAACCAGACAGAGGGAAATAGAGCTATCACCGATGCCTTGCTGAAACGACTAAAGGTACTTAAACATCCAGCAAGGGTGTGTTAATCAGCAGCAGATGGTGGAGATCACTGCTAGGCTATCACTCCACAACAGAGATGCAAGATCCAGAAGGTGCCTGCAGAGCTAAGTGCAATAGCCGGATCCAGAATGACTGACTGTCACACCTGACACATCTGTGACACTGCCCCAATACACACTAGACCTCAAACAGCAAGCACACTAAACATAAATCTACCCTCTGGGTCTATCCAGGATTTCTTACATGTAAAGGGAAGATTCCGGTGTATAAATATGCTGACGCCTCTAGTGTAGGAACTATAAGTAGCGTGAAAAGACAGACATCCCCACCATTTGCTGAGGGATTTAGCACTTTCAGCTGTTGCATGTGTTTCCTGAAGACAAATTATCACATTCTTACAGTCTTTAAGGGTTTTAAAGATAGCATGCCTCTTATTAGGCTCTTCCATTCTCCGTACATTCCATGATTCCAGATTAACTTGCCCCTCTATTGTTAGGCTTCACTGCATATTTCAAAGTGCAATCTCTATTGCATATTGCAATAAATAGCCAACTACATATATCCAGCGATTTCCTATTGAACGATTAACAGACGTCCCCCGAAACCCCCCTGCCCCGCAATAAATAACCAGAGCAATAATACCTGGAAAAGGACTAGCAGCAGTCACCGCATAAACTTCAGTCCCTCTGCACCAAACATGATGTGTGGGTCTGTTCCTAACCAAGGAGATTTGAAGCTCCTAAGACAAAAAATAGTCAGACTTACTCAGGGAGGACCATATGTTAGCCATAATAATAATATCCTTTCCCAACTATCTATACAACTATCTATACAAAAGCAAACTCATGGCAAACTCATGGCAAACCTGGTTATTATAGAGACAAAGGAAAAAGAAAGAAATTGCAGCAATATGGACCTAAAGGTAATAAGAATGAGTCATACACCTGCATCAGCGAACTCACACTTGGTGTTCGTGAAGGTCCAGCCACCGCAATGCCTCTTTTGGATCATCAAAGAAATGAGTTTCGTTAAGGGAAGCAACTCTCAATCTTGCAAGGTATAGCATAGAATACTGAACTTGTAGTTGCCGTAATCTCTTAATATCTTGAACCTCAGAGGAGAAATCTGGGAAAATAGACACCTTTGATCCAGCAATACAGAGATACTGGGAAGCACGAGAAACACTAAGAATCTTGTCTCTGTCCTTAAAATGTAAAAGTTTAGTTACGTTCAATCTTGATGTCTCCCCCCGGCGGCAGGGGTCTAGCGGGGACCCTGTGTGCTCTTTCTATTGCAAAGAGATGAGATAAATTATCCTTGCCAAATGTGGAAATCAGCCAATTCTCAAAAAAGTCATCTGGAGCATTTTCCTCTGCTCTCCAGGACACCAACATGGCGTATATTGTTGCACCTAAGCCTTTTCTCCAGCAGACATTAGACAGAGGTGGTAAAATGTCCTACACCTCCCCCAAAACAACCCTCCTTGGAGGCCATGCATTCCCTCATTTTTTGCATGTCTAGTCTGATGCATGACAAATCCATCTTCAGGGAGCCGATATGTCCACTCATGTCAATCAGAGCAGAGTAGCATTGTGATACAGCTTTGAATACACCCTTCAACGTTGGTTCTGTAGCTTCTCCCACATTATCAGAGGCCCCGTCATACACAGTCTCATCAGAAAAATCAGTAGGGACGCTGGGGGGATTCCAATCAGCATGGCGCTCCTTTTATCTTGAGTTGGAGCAGCCTCGTTGAGCGACCCCCTGGCAGGGCTGATAGCCAGACCAAGGTTTGGATGGCTTACCCTGGTGTTAGGCGTCCTGGCATACTGATTTAAGCATGTCTCGATGTCAAGGCGCTTAGCCTGCTCAGTGTCCTCCGTCACTGAGGCAGGGCCCATTGCAGCTCCATCTTGGCTCACAGGTCCTGCCTGGGCCGCTGTTTGCTTCTGCCTCCTGTTCTGCTGTGTCATGCCGGAATCAGGTTCTCTCCTGCTTTGGACAAGCCACAGACTGTCCTCTAATGGTTCACCCAATTCTGAAGCTCAAAATCCCCTGGTAAGCAGGATAAAAGGATACCGGCGAAGCTGTTCACAGTGTGCGTCATGCTACATGCACAGCCAGGCCGCCATCAATCACATTCTTAAACTTGGTGTGAATGTGGATCAGGGGAAGGGAGTAACCTTATATGTGAATATCACTAATTAGAAAATGTTGCAGGTGTGTCACTGAACAAAGGCAACACATAAATGCGTTATATATCACAACAAAAAAGATTAGGAGAAATAAAAACAGAAAAGACATATTAATAACAGAAGTGAGTACCACAAATAATAATAATGTAGCATAATTTATTTTCTGAGATTTAAACATGAAGGAACCCTAGTGTCTAGAGTAAAAATCCAATAAGCTTCTCTGTTCCAAAGCATTTTTTCTCTATTACATTTCTGCTGTTTTGGGGTATTTCCTGATGAAGGGGGCATGCGACCCCCAAAACGCGTTGAATACACCACTGTGAATCCAAGATATTCTCCTGGAATTATCTTTATCGGCAGCGCGGAGCTTAACCACAAATTCCTCTTGGTTTTATGATTTCTGCTGTTTTGACATGGCATCTGCAATCTATTCCAGAAAAAATTGAATTCTAGAATTCAAATGGCACTCCTTCCCTTTCAAGCACATTTTTAATTTTTAGCTTACCATTGTTTTAAATCTGTTAAGTACCTGAAAGATTAAACTTCCCAAGTGTGCTTTTGGATACCTTGAGGCATACAGTTTTAACCCTTTAGTGACAGCCAATTTGGTACTTAATGACCAAGCCACAATTTGCAATTCTGACCACTGTCACTTTATGAGGTTATAGCTCTGGAACACTTCAATATATCCCACTGATTCTGAGATTGTTTTTTCGTAACATATTGTACTTCATGATAGTGGTAAAATTTCTTCGATATAACTTGCGTTTATTTATGAAAGAAACGGAAATTTGTCAAAAATTTTGAAAATTTTGCAATTTTCAAACTTTTATTTTTTGTACCCTTAAATCTTTAATAAATAACATTTCTCACAAATCTTCTTTATATCAGCACAATTTTGGAAACAATTTTTTTTTTGTTAGGACGTTATAAGGGTTAAAAGTCGACCACTGATTTCTAATTTCTACAACAAAATTTACAAAACCATTTTTTTTAGGGACCGTCTCACATTTGAAGTGAGTTTGGGGGGTCAATATAACAGAATATACCCAAAAGTGACACCATACTAAAAACTGCACCCCTCAAGGTGCGCAAAACCACATTCAAGTTTATTAACCCTTCAGGTGCTTCACGAGAACTAAAGTGGAAGGAAAAAATGAACATTTTACTTTTTTCACAAAAAAATTACTTTGGAACCAATTTTTTTTATTTCCACAAGGGTTTCAGGAGAAAAAGGATTACAAAACTTGTTGTGAAATTTCTCCTGAGAACGCCGATACCATATATGTGGGGAAAAACCACTGTTTGGGTGCATGGCAGGGCTCAGAAGGGAGGGAGCACCATTTGACTTTTTGAACGCAAAATTGGCTGAATTCAATGGTGGTGTCATGTCGAGTTTGGAGACCACCTGATGTACCTAAACAGTGGAACCCCCCAATTCTAACTCCAACCTTAACCCCAACACACCCCTAACCAAAACCCTAACCCCAACACACCCCTAACCACAAACGTAACCCTAACACACCCCTAATCCTAACCGTAATCCCAACCATAAATGTAACCCTAGCCCAACCCTAACCCTAGCCTCAACCCTAACCCTAGCCTCAACCCTAACCCTAGCCCAACCCTAACAATAACTTTAGACCAACCCTAATCCTAACTTTAGCCCTATTTTTAGCCCAACTCTAACCCTAACGGAAAAATGGAAATAAATAATTTTTTTAATTTTATTTTGTTTACCTAACTAAGGGGATGATAAAGGGGGGTTTGATTTACTATCTTTTTATTTTAATCACTGTGATAGGGTTTATCACAGTGATCAAAATGAACCAATAGGAAAAATTTCCTATTGTTGCCGGGTGCCGGCCGGCAGATCTTGGCGGGCACACTGCGCATGTGTCTGCCATTTTCTCCTGGAAGAATACGCTAGCAGCCTGAGGGACTTCATGGGGGATGCAGGGACTCTGGAGGTACCGGGGGGATCGGGGACTCTATTTCTCTCCTCTGATGTGTGATCACATCAGAGAAGAGAGAAATTAAATGAAAAATCAAACTTTTTTTTGAGGTCGCCATTATACCATTAATAACGGCAATCGCAACACTGGGTTCGGTAAAAACCAATCCGAATCATGTTCTCTGAGGTCTCAGCCGAGACCCCAGAGAAATTCCCACTCTGTGAGGCGCTATATATTTATTTCTCAGCCATTAAAAAGCGGCACTGTGGCACAAGTACCCTTAACTGCTGCCATTAAGAGGCGTTTAGGCGGTCGTTAAGGGGTTAAAAGGAGGTCACTTTTGTGGGGGTTTTTTTATATAGGCCCCTAAAAGTCACATTACACGTGAAGTGGTACCTAATGAAAAAGTTTTTGTGAATTTTGTTGGAAAAATTACTGCTAAATATTTAACCTTTCTACATTTCTAATGAAAAAAATATGTGTCAAAAGTTATGCCGATGTAAAGTTAATATATGGAAAGTTTTAATTATTCAAAGGAATTTGTCAGCAGGTGTTTTTCTATGTAATCTGATGGCAGCATGATGAGATATGGGCTGAAACCCTGCCGGACTAGCTGCCCCACCTGCCTCTTGGTCTATCCCCGCTTGCAGCACTGATTAGCATGTTACTGTCAATCTACAATGTATATAGAAAGCTGCTAATCAGGGGGGTTGGCAGGGTAAGCTCTCTAAGGTCTGCTACATCTACAGCAGAGAAGACCCTGATTATATCACAACTGTTGCACCCAATAAGCAAAGTGATACATCGCTGGAATAAGTGTCACTTTTACTACATTATGATGCTCTCAAATGAGGTAGTAAAAACCAGGGGACAGATTTTTGTAAATACCATATTTTGAGGACAATAAGACAAACCAGACCATAAGGCGCACCCCAAATTTTGAGGTGGAAAACCACCATAGTTACTTACCGGTAGCCGGTTTTTCCGGAACCCATGACAGCACACCTGAGAGAGGGATCCGCCCCACCAGGACAGGAACCTACTGAGATATAAGGGGCGGCACCTCTCCTCTGCTTCAGTTGGTTACAGAGCATGAGAGGACTTCCCAATCAGTTACATGTTAATCCAACACCACATCACACAAATGCATCCTACTAATCGTGCACACCCATACAGTGAAAAGGGGGGGGATATACGGGTGCTGTCATGGGTTCCGGAAAAAACGGCTACCGGTAAGTAACCATGGTGGTTTTCCCTTCACCCATGTCAGCATACCTGAGAGATTTTTGGAGACTTCAAAACACCTTAGGGAGGGACCACCGCTTGTAGCACCCTTCTACCAAAGGTTAAGTCAGCCGAGGAGGATAGTTTTAATCTATAGTGCTTAAAGAAGGTTAGAGGTGAGGCCCAGGTAGCGGCCTTACAAATTTGTTCAATTGATACCTCTGCCTTTTCAGCCCAGGAGGTCGCCACGGTGGAATGAGCCTTGATGCCGTCAGGAATCGGAACACCACTAGTCGAGTAGGCTACACTAATGGCCTCCCTAACCCATCTGGCGATAGTCCCTTTTGAAACCCCATAGCCTTTCCTGGCACCCTGAAAAGCTACAAATAAGGACTGGGACCTCCTCCACTGGCTAGTGACAGATATATATTCTAGCAGGGCTCTCTTAACGTCCAAATTATGGAATTTTTCCTCCCCTGAGTTCTTTGGATTTTCGCAAAAGGATGGAAGGATAATCTCCTGACTTCGATGGAAATCTGAAACTACCTTAGGCAGATAAGCGGGGTCTGTTTTTAATACCACCCTGTCCTGAAAAAATTGTGTATAGGGTGGATTTACTGAGAGAGCCTGCAAGTCGCTTACTCTATGAGCCAATGTAAGGGCCACTAAAATCATCGTTTTTAGGGTAACATTTTATGGATAGTTGCTGTAATGGCTCATATAGTGCTTTTGTAAGGGCCTCTAGTACTAGGTTTAAATCCCACGGGGCTATTCTAGGTATTGGGATAGGCCTAGACCTATGGCAGGATTTGATAAATCTGGATACACATCTATTTGCTGCCAAGTTGCAGTTATAGAGCGCACCTAGTGCAGATACCTGAACTTTAAGAGTGTTTACCGCTTACCCCAGCTGCAATCCTGATTGTAAAAACTCCAAGATGGCACTAATCGGGGGCTCTTGTTCTAACGGCTTACCTAGGAATTAGAGGAATTTATTCCATGTTCTGCCATAGATATTGGTCGTCACTGGCTTCCTACTCTTTAGCAGGGTGGTTACCAACCCAGGAGAGAACCCTCTATCCATTAGAAGCGATCTTTCAAATTCCATGCCGTCAGATGGAATCCCTTGACCTGAGCGTGGGATATTGGACCTTGAGCTAGTAGGTCCGGGATTTCTGGCAGAACCCATGGATCTGAGAAGGACATCATTCGTAGCAGAGCGAACCAGGGCCTTTTTGGCCAAAATGGGGCTATTAGGATCACCCTGGCATGATCGTTCCTGATCTTCCTGACTACTGTTGGGATCAGGGCCACTGGGGGGAATGCATAGGCTAGTCTGAAGTCCCACGGAATCTGCAATGAGTCCACTGCCCATGGTTTTTCCCTCAGGTTTAGTGAGCAAAACCTCTCTATCTGCCTGTTGTTTTTCTCCTTGCCTCAGAGTATTGCGGCTCAGAAAATCGGCTTCTATATTTTCTGCCCCCTTTATGTGCAAGGCTGTTAGGGAGTGTAGGTGTTGTTCCACTGTAGGTGTTGTTCCGCTCTGCAAAGAATGTCGCTCGCTGCCTTCATTAGGGAGTGTAATCTTGTACCCCCCTGGTGGTTGATGTATGCCACCGTTACTTTGTTGTCCGACATGATCTGGACATTGCGACCCCTGAGTAGGTGAATGAAGTGGCTTAGGGCTTTGTTCATTGCCCACAGTTCTCTTAGGTTGGAAGATGCGCCCATCTCTTGAGGCCTCCAGGAACCCTGGGCCACATGACCCCTTAGGTGTGCTCCCCCCCTCGAGGAGCTCGCGTCTGTCAGTATTATATCGGTTGTCTGTCTGTCTCATGGCATTCATGAAGCCAAGTTTGTCCTGTCCAGCCACCAGTTAAGAGAGTCTCTGGCCTCTAAGGAAAGCTCCAGTCTTCCTTCTAAACGCCCTCTCAGCGATCTTTGTGCTGACAGTATCTCCCCCTGAAGCTGTCGGGTGTGAAATTGAGCCCAGCTGACCGCTGGAATACAGGACATCAGGGTACCTAGTAGAGGCATCGCGTTTCTCAATGTCATGTGAGGTTGGTCTCGGGCAGCCAAAGTCACCTTCTCCACCTTCTCTATTTTGGTATCCGGTAGCAGACAAGCTTGCTGCTCTGAATCCAGGATAAATCCTAGGAAGGTCTGTTTTCTTAGGGGCTGTAGTTTCGATTTTTTGAAATTTATCATCCACTCTAATTCCTGTAAGATGTCGGTCACCCGGCTCAACTATGCCGTACAGTGGTCCTCTGAGCTGCCCACTATTAGGAAATCATCCAAATAGGGTATTATGACT
Source organism: Dendrobates tinctorius (assembly GCF_039654945.1). NCBI lineage: Eukaryota > Metazoa > Chordata > Amphibia > Anura > Dendrobatidae > Dendrobates > Dendrobates tinctorius. The sequence goes on along the minus strand of NW_027361931.1, from coordinate 1,765,035 downwards.
GTGTCGTGAATTCGGAGGAAGGCTGTCACCTCCGCTATGACTTTGGTAAAGACCCTCGGAGCTATAGATATGCCAAATGGAAGGGCCCTGAATTGGAAATGCCTGAGCACGCCCTGAATATAGAGAGCCACTCTCAAGTATTTTTGATAACTTGGGTGGATGGGGATGTGATAATATGCATCCTTTAAATCGACTACGGCCATAAAACAATCTTGATGTAGCAGTTTTATGGCTGTAGCCACCGATTCCATCTTGAAGGTCTGATTTTTTATCCACCGATCGAGGCCTCTGAGGTTTATGATTGTCCTGAACGATTGAACTGTTTTTTTTTATATCAGAAAAAGGGGGGAATAGAACCCCATTCCCTCCTGTATGTTCAGGACTTCGGAAAGGACCTGCTTGTCTACTAGGCTCAGGATCTCTGATTCTAAGGCCAACTGTTCTTCGATCGCCTTCCTGATAGGGGTAATGACAAACGCTGCGTTTGACTGGCGAATAAAGGGGATCTTCAGGCCTTCTCTTATAATGCATAGGATCCAGGTATTGGAAGAGATCTTTCCCCAGGCCTGAGAAAAGAGTGCCAATCTCCCCCCTACCGAAATGCTGGCGTCATTGTGGGGATTTTTTTGAAGTGGAGGTGCCTCCACCAAACATAAATCCGGACTCCTTTTTTCTTTTATCTTCCCATCTTCTTCTGTCGGCCAGAGGACGACCCCTGTTGAATCTTCCTCTCCGAAAGGGCGGCCTTCTCTGATCTGCCGGGAATGTAGGAAAGCCTTTCTTCCTATCGCTTGCTTTCTCCAGGATATCATCTAAGTTTTTCACGAATAAAAAAGACCATCGCAGGGGAGAGAGCACAGTTTAGCTTTAGACTCCAGGTCACCTGGACAGCCTTTAAGCCACAACGTGCGTTTGGCGGCATTTGATAACCCTGCCGCCCTAGCTGTCAACCTCATAGAGTCCGCCGAGGTGTCTGCCAAAAAAGCTGCATGTCTGCCAATAATTTTTCTCTTGGGACTTTTGACGCTAGTCTCTCTTCTAACTGCTGCAGCCAAATCATTAGGGAACGTGCCGTGCAGGTGCCCACTATTGCCGGCTTCAATCCTCCTGCTGTTGCTTCCCATGCATGCCTTAAATAGGAATCTGCTTTTTTGTCTAGCGGGTCCCTAAGAACCCCTGAGTCTTCCAAGGGAAGAGCCAATTTTTTGGAAGACCTGGACACCGCTGCATTAATCTTTGGGACCTTGTCCCACATTTCTACATCCTTTGCTCAAAGGGGTACCATCTCTTAGACGAGGAGGGAAGAACCCCTGATCTCTCGGGTTTCCTCCATTCTCTCTCAATGAGTGCTTGGACCTTTTCATTAACTGGAAATGTCCGTTTATTTCCTCTCTTGTAGTCCCCCAAACATGACATCCTCCAGGGATTTAGCCTTTTCTTCCTGTAGACCCATTGTTGCTCTGATGGCCTTAAGGAAAGCATCCATGTCTTCTACCGGAAAACATGGCTTACCACCCATGTCACAGTCTGAGGAATATGAGGAGGATGGGTGTTCGGTCTGAGGCAAGGCCGAAGAGGAGTTTGACGGAGAACTAGGGGGATTCTTTTTACCTTTTTTCAACAAGGTCTTAATTGAACCTTCCATCTCTGACCTAAGGGCCGATATAAGGTTGGCTGTGAAACTAGGCGCTTCTTCTGCCATGGTCCGCTGGATGCAACTGGCGCAGAGGTCTTCCTGCCAGTCTCTTGCTAGGGGGCTTTTACATATGGCACAATCCCTATTGTTCTTCTTACTCCCCGCTTTCTTAGGCTTTTCCTACGGGGTTAAACATACAACAGGGAACCCCTATTAACAGATTGCTAGCATTCACGAAGATCACGCACCACCCGTAATCAAGGTACCGGACTCGGAGGCTGCGTCGGAGCACGTGATCTGTGCTCTCTGGATCTTGAGGAGTCCCCCGACCTGCGGATGGGGCGACTGCTGCTTGAACGGCTTCCATGCTTGCGACCTGGCTGTGAGGGAGGCAGAGTAGGTGGAGACAGCGATCGCTCCTGCTCTGACTCCATGTTTGACCGCCCACCATGCCGCTCTTGTTTAAATAACCCGCCTCCATCCTGGTGGGTGTCTCCTCCCCTCCCCCCTGCGACCGCCGGCCTACCGCTTCGGCTAAGCCTGCCGGCATCACACCCGGCACCATGACACCGTCGCCTAGCTGACATCAGTCAGAGCGCACATGATCCTTTGTGCCGCTGACGTCAGCGGCCGGAAGACGCCCGCGGCTCTCCCTCGCTAGGTGCTCTGGGGGAGCGAGGCCGCGGGCATGCGTGGGGGGAGGGAGGCGCGGTGGAGCCGCCACACACACGCCCACACGAACCTGGAGCCCGTGGGACCACCGGGGACTGTGCCTCCAGGACCCGACAGCCGGCGCTACAGGTGAGGCACCCTGTTCTTCCCGCGCCGGGACGGGCCTGGGACCTTTATCCATGGTAGGCACCGCTGACAGTGGGATTCCCTTCCAGGACAGGAACCCAACTGAAGTGGGGGAGAGGTGCCACCCCTTATATCTCAGTAGGTTCCTGTCCTGGCGGGGCGGATCCCTCTCTCAGGTGTGCTGTCATGGGTGATGGAAAAATAGGAAAAAAATGTTTTTAATATAATTGCGGCGTGTCTTATAGTCCTATTTTTCTGTAGCTTACGGGGGTGGCGACTGCGGTGGAGCAGGGTCCAAAGAGGCGGGCCTCCAACTGGAAGGAAGGGGTGTTTGGCAGTGCAAGGCTGCAGCAGGCCCTGGGCCTTAAGAAAATTTAGTCTGCAACCACTTCTATTGTTTTCAGTGCTTTGAACCTCAGGAAAATGGTTACGGAGGTGGCGCATGCGCAGATTGAGATCTCTTCTCTTTGCAGCAGCAACCCGCCCTCTTGGGACCCCACTCCACCGAAGCCACCACGCCCCGGAAAGCTAAAGAGAAATCGGACTATAAGACACACCACCATTTTATTATAAAAAAAAGTTTTCCTATTTTCCAGCTACATTCAGATTATAAGATGCATCTCCATTTTCCCCCCCAAAAAATTGGGAAAAAAGTGTTTTATCATTCAAAAAATACAGTACTTTTTAGTGGTATGACTACATGTTATAAAGGCATAAAATTTCAAGGTTCAAAAATTGTGAATATTTCTAACATTTCATAAAATTTAAATTTTTTTCACAAATAAATGCAAATCGTATCAACCTAAATTTATCACTAACATAAAAAATAATGTGGTACAAAAAACAATCTCAGAATCACTGGAATATGTTGAAGCATTCCAGAATGATAACAACCTAAAATGACATGTCAGAATTCAAAAATATGTCCTCGTCAGGAAAGGGAAAACGGTGTTGAGGGGTTTAAAAAAAAAATGTAAAATTTACGTGCATTTCTAGCCACGAGATCTTAAATTTGTCTGCTTTGTGATTAAAAATGAAATCATGAAATCCTTTTTATTTCTAACAGAAAATTCCTGTAAGAACTCTGATGGAAGTTTCAAATTATCTTTACATGATAAAGTAGAAGATGAAGATATCCTGCAGCATACCTCAGAAGAAAAATTCAATACCCTTAATCCAGAGGTTCAATCTACAAATTTATCCTATATTCCCCTTGATGAGAACCCTTCCTACCAATCACAGATTATTACCACAACTACAAGTCATAAAGGGGGTAAAAGGTTTCAGTGTAATGAATGTGGCAAATGGTTTCCTTATCTCTCAGTTCTTTTTACACACAAAAGAATTCACACAGGAGAGAGGCCATACTCCTGTTCAAAATGCAGAAAATGTTTTACTTGTAAATCAGGCCTTGTTCAGCATGAGAAAATTCACACAGAAGAGAAGCCGTATTCATGTTCAGAATGTGGGAAATGTTTTAAAAAGAAATCAAGTCTTGTTACACATGAGAGAATTCATACAGGGATAAAACCATATTCATGTTCAGAATGTAGGAAATGTTTTATGGAAAAATCAAAACTTGTTATACATGAGAGAATTCACACAGGAGAGAAGCCGTACTCCTGTTTAGATTGTGGGAAACTTTTTAGAGATAAATCGAATTTTGTTACACATAAAAGAATCCACACAGGAGAGAAGCCTTTTTCTTGTTCAGAATGTGAGAAATGTTTTACAGATAAATCAAGTCTTGTTATCCATGAGAGAAGTCACACAGGGGAGAAGCCTTATTCATGTTCAATATGTGGAAAATGCTTTACAGGTAAATTAAGTCTTGTTATTCATGAGAGAACTCACAGTGGAGTGAAGCCGTATTCATGTTCTGAATGTGAGAAATGTTTTAAATCAAAATCAAATCTTGTGACACATGAGAAAATTCACACAGGAGAGAAACCATATTTATGTTCTGAATGTGGGAAATGTTTTATTACCAATGCCAAACTCAAGGAGCATCAGAGAATCCACACAGGCGAGAAACCATTTTCATGTTCAGAATGTGGAACATGTTTCACCGGTAAATCTAGCCTTGTTATACATGAGAGAATTCACACAGGACAGAGGCCGTATTCATGTTCAATGTGTGGAAAGTGCTTTACAGATAAATCACATCTTGTAAAACATGAGAGAATTCACACAGGGGAGAAACCATACTCATGCTCAGAATGTGGAAAATGCTTTACAGACAAGTCACATCTTAGTAAACATCAAAGAAGTCACATAAGCGAAAAGATCATTTGATGTGCTGTATCTGAAAAACATTTTACAATTAAATATGTAAACTCAACAGAGAATTCACACAGATTAAAATCCATTTTCTTTTTTCGAATGGAATGTGAAAAATGCTGTAAGATAAAAATATATTACATCAGGTTATTCAGGGAATGTTTATAGGCAAATAGACTGTTTAATTTTTAGGTGGAAGTAAGCAAGATTGGACAACACCCTTCTTCATCCCCTTTCTCCCACCCAAAAAAAAATCATTAACAGAAGTTACCTGTGACTCCCATCATTGGAGACTTGTTTACCTTCGAAGTGATCACGCTGATTTATCACTATTAACCTTTTTTCTTATTAATGCATTTACAAATACACCAATGCTGAAAAATAATCCAAAAAAACATTACTATTGTGTTCGTTTATGATATTATTGATTCCATCGTGCTGTACATAGGAAGGGATAATATACAAAACATAAATAGGATTTACAGTGAACAAACTAATAGTGACAGGCAGGTACAGAGGAAATGGAAGTATACTAATATCACAGAGCTGATAGAAAGTTTTAAACATATTGCTTTGTGTCAGGGAACGAGCCGGGGAATCCCAGATATCAACTTGTTTTTACCAAGTTGTCACAAACAGCGCTCCGATGCCTCCAATCATCAAGAAAATTACGCTGATAGACAATTGATGGACGAGGTCACGGCTACTTTTGCTACTAGGCCAGATATTGGACAGGTAACAGTGAACATATACACCTCTCATTCCAACACATGGAGAATATATATTTATTTTACTCACTTATACAGCACCATTAATTCCACAGTGCTTTACAGACATTATTACCTCTGTCCTCGGGGCTTATAATCTAGGTTCACTGTCTGTATGTTTTTGGAATGTGGGAGGAACCCAGAGGAAACTCACGCAAACTCCTTGCAGATGTTGTCCTTGGTGGAATTTGAACCCAGGACTCCAGACAGCAAGGCTGCAATGCTAACCACTAATGTTTAGCAGAGGGAAGCTCTCCTTTAACCCCTTTCTGTCATGTGACGTACTATCCCATCCATGTGCCCTGGGACTTAATTCCCAGGGACGGGATAGTACGTCACAGCGATCAGCGGCACCCACGTGGTGAGCGCCGCTGATCGCGGCCGGGTGTCAGCTGATTATCACAGCTGACACCCAGCACAATGTGTCAGAGGCGGTCACGGACCGCCCCCGACACGTTAACCCCTTGCACACCGCGATCAAACACGATTGCGGTGTACCGGGGGTTAAAGGGAAGCATCGACAGGGAGGGGGCTCCCTCCGTGCTTCCCTGAGCCCCCCACAGCAGCGCAATGTGCAGCGCAGCTGCAGGGGCCTCCATCCCTGCAGGTCCCCGAATCCAAGATGGCGACGGGGACCTTCGGGGGCCTGCAGGGAGCTGGCTTCCTCAGTGCCTGCAAAGCGCAGGCATAAGGAAAGCCTGTGCAGCGCCTGTGACAGATTGCTGATCTGTCACAGTGATCTGTGATGTGACAGATCAGCGATCTGTCACATGACAGGTATGTCCCCCCTGGGACAATGTGATAAAGTTAAAAAAAAAAAAAAGTGTAAAAATAATTTTTTAAAAATCGCTAAATAAATTAAAAAAAAAATATTCCCTAATAAATTCATTTTTTGTAAATAATAAAAAAAAACAAAAGTACACATATTTGGTATTGCCGCGTCCGTAACGACCCGCCCTATAAAACTGTCCCACTACTTAACCCCTTTAACGAACCCCTTAAAAAATAAAAAACTAAGCAAAAAATAATGATTTATTATCATACCGCCAAACAAAAAGTGCAATAACGCGCGATCAAAAAGACGCATATAAATATCCATGGTACCGCTGAAAACGTCATCTTGTCCCACAAAAAACGAGCTGCCACATAGGATCATCAGCAAAAAAATAAAAAAGTTATAGCTCGCAGAATAAAGCGATGCAAAAATAATTATTTTTTATATAAAATTGTTTTCATTGCATAAAAGCGCCAAAACATAAAAAACGACATAAATGAGGTATCGCTGTAACCGTACTGACCCGAAGAATAAAAGGGCTTTATCAATTTTACTGCAGGCGAAACGGTGTAAACGCACCCCCCAAAAGAAATTCATGAAACGCTGGTTTTTGTTCATTCTGCGTCCCAAAAATCGGAATAAAAAGCGATCAAAAGATGTCACGTGCCCGAAAATGATACCAATAAAAACGTCAACTCGTCCCGCAAAAAATAAGACCTCACATGACTCGGTGGGTCAAAATATGGAAAAATTATAGCTCTCAATATGTGGTGATGAAAAAACTATTTTTACAATAAAAAGCGTCTTTTAGCGTGTGACAGCTGCCAAAAATAAAACCCTAACCCTAACGGCGCTCCTTACCTTCTGAGCTCTGCCATGCGCCGAAACTGGTTCCCCCCACATATCAGGTATCAGCGTACTCAGGACAAACTGCACAATAACTTTTGCAGTCCAATTTCTCGTGTTACCCTTGGTAAAATAAAAAAATTGAATCTGAAGTATTTTTTTTGTGAAAAAAAGTTAAATGTTCATTTTTTTTTAAATATGCAAAAAATGCCTGTGACGCACCTGAAGGGTTAATAAACTTCTTCAATGTGGTTTTGAGCACCCTAAGGGGTGCAGTTTTTAGAATGGTGTCACTTTTGGGTATTTTCGATCATATAGACCCCTCAAAGTGGCTTCAAATGTGATGTGGTCCGTAAAAATTAAATGGTGTTGCAAAAATGAGAAATCGCTGGTCAACTTTTAACCCTTATAACTTCCTAACAAAAAAAAATTTTGGTTCCAAAATTGTGCTGATGTAAAGTAAACATGTGGGAAATGTTACTTATCAAGTTTTTTGTGTGCCGTATCTCTGTGAATTAAGGGCATAAAAATTCAAAGTTGGAAAATTGCGAAATTTTAAAAATTTTCGCCAAATTTCTGTTTTTTTTTTCACAAATAAACACAAGTTATTTGAATGAAATTTTACCACTATCATGAAGTACAATATGTCACGAGAAAACATTGTCAGAATCAGCAGGATCCATGGAAGCATTTCAGAGTTATTACCTCATAAAGGGACAGTAGTCAGAATTGTAAAAATTGGCCTGGTCATGAACGTGCAAACCACCCTTGGGGGTTAAGGGGTTAAGGATAATGGTACAGAACTACAGCGAAACATGTCTTCAAGGACTGACAATGATTATTATTCAAAATCTGTATTTATCAGATAAAAGTCTTGTCCACATACAGTTAGGTCCATATATATTTGGACAGAGACAACATTTTTGTAATTTTGGTTCTAGACATTACCACAATGAATTTTAAACCAAACAATTCAGATGCAGTTGAAGTTCAGACTTTCAGCTTTCATTTGAGGGTATCCACATTAAAACTGGATGAAGGGTTTAGGAGTTTCAGCTCCTTAACATGTGCCACCCTGTTTTCAAAGGGACCAAAAGTAATTGGACAGATTAAATAATTGTAAATAAAATGTTCATTTCTAGTACTTGGTTGAAAACCCTTTGTTGGCAATGACTGCCTGAAGTCTTACACTCGTGGACATCACCAGATGCTGTGTTTCCTCCTTTCTGATGCTCTGCCAGGCCTTCACTGCGGTGGTTTTCAGTTGCTGTTTGATTGTGGGCCTTTCTGTCTGAAGTTTAGTCTTTAACAAGTGAAATGCATGCTCAATTGGGTTGAGATCAGGTGACTGACTTGGCCATTCAAGAATATTCCACTTCTTTGCTTTAATAAACTCCTGGGTTGCTTTGGCGTTATGTTTTGGTTCATTGTCCATCTGTAGTATGAAACAACAACCAATCAGTTTGGCTGCATTTGGCTGGATCTGAGCACACAGTATGTGTTGTGAGCTCATTTTCGCGTTCACCTTTAATGTCCGATGAACTCCCTCTGCTGGTGAAAGGAGGTGGTGAAACTGATTTGGATGGGAGAAACCTTTCACCTGAACAGGTGGATTGCGATTGGACATCCGGAATCTCTGAGTGGATATAAGGCAGCCAACGCCCTGTAGGGTTGCTGGTGATTTCTCTGCTCTGAGCGCTGGCCTCCAGTTCAGTTCCTGTCTTCTAAAGCTAAGTTTTGCTCTGTTATTGTTCCATGAGATTTTGCCTGATTTGCTTAGTTTTGTGTTCTGCCAGCCCCGGCTGGGGCTCTGCTGAATTTCCATTTTTGTCCCTGATCGGTTAAATCTCTTTTGCTCTGTCTTCAGAATATATCGGAGTGCTGATATAGGGATTTTGAAGTCTAGTGACTTCAGGGCCGTTTTTCCTATCAGACATGTTGGGACATTTTTGGTAGGGTTTTTGCGGATTGCATCCAGCATCTTTTCTGTCCTTTCCTATCTAGTTAGTTGGGCCCCATCGTTTGCTCTGCCTGTCTTTCTGTCTGTGTTTGTGTTTTCATCTGTTTTCACCGACAATACATGTTGGGGGCTGTCTATTGCTTTGGGGTCTGCTCTGGGGCAGTTTAGATTTCCCCTTTCTTTCTTTAGGCTTATTTAGTTCTCCGGCTGTGAAGAGGCGTCTAGGACCACCGTAGGGACGCTCCACGGCTACTGTTAGTTGTTGTGAATAGGATCAGGGGCCTGCAATCTGCTAGGAGTTCAGAAGGCATAATAAGCTGTGTTTTTTCTGTGGAGATGCCTCTCATAATATTTCTGTCTGCCCTAAACGAGAGAAACGTTTTGCACACACATTTGCTGTGGGTGGTGTACAACCTAAGTTTCTTCTGGCAATTACTCTGATCTGCTCCCTGTCCACATTTTCCGCTAAGGCTTTTGTGGATTCAGGAGCGGCTCTGAACCTGATGGACTTGGATTTTGCTAAACGTTGTGGGTTTCCTATGACACCTCTGCGGACGCCTATCCCTTTGAGGGGTATTGATGCTACTCCTTTGGCGAAGAATAAACCTCAGTTTTGGACCCAGGTGGTAATGCGGGTCTCCCCAGACCATCAAGAAAATTGCAGATTTTTGGTGTTACATAATTTGCATGATACCATTGTTCTGGGGTTTCCCTGGTTGCAAATCCATAATCCAGTTTTGGATTGGAAATCTGTGTCTGTGGTGAGTTGGGGTTGTCAGTGTGCTCTTAGTGGCACTCCTGTTTTCTCCACCTCTCCCCAGGTGCGTGATGTTCCTGACTATTTGGCTGATTTTTATGATGTATTTAGTGAGAATAAGTCTGCGTCTTTGCCTCCTCATAGGAGTTATGACTGTGCAGTTGAGCTGAGCCCTGGGTGTAAATTTCCCAAGGGTCGACTTTTCAATTTATTTGTACCCGAGCATGAGGCTAGTGCGATCTTATATTAAGGAGTCATTGGAGAAGGGTCATATTAGACCATCCTCTTCACCCTTGGGTCCTGTTTTTTTTTTCATGGCCAAGAAAGATGGTTCATTAAGGCCTTGTATTGACTATCGTTCCCTCAACAAAATTACTGTTAAATATCAGTATCCGTTACCCCTGATTTCTGATCTATTCTCCAGAGTTAAAGGTGCTTGCTGGTTTACCAAGCTTTACCTCAGGGGGGCGTATAATCTTATTCGCATTAAGCATGGGGATGAATGGAAGACGGCGTTTAATACTCCGGAGGGACATTTTGAGTACTTGGTGATGCCTTTTGGTCTCGCTAATGCCCCTTCTGTCTTCCAGTGCTTCATGAATTATATTTTCTGGGACTTTGTGGATAAATTTTTGATCATCTATCTGGATGATATTTTTATCTTTTCCAGGGATTGTGACTCTCATGTGGAACATGTTCGGACTGTGTTCCGGATTTTGAGGGAGAATTCCCTGTATGTTAAGGGGTCGAAATGCCATTTTGGTGTACAGAGGATTTCATTTTTGGGATTTATTTTGTCTCCGTCAACTATTGAAATGGACCCGGCCAAGGTACAGGCCATTTATGATTGGGTTCAGCCCACTTCTTTGAAGGCTCTCCACAAGTTTTTGGGTTTTGCTAATTTGTATCGTAAATTTATAGCTAATTTTTCTGGTATTGCCAAACCATTGACTGATTTGACTAAGAAGGGTGCTGATGTGCTGAATTGGTCTCCAGAGGCTGTTTCTTCCTTTCAGGAGCTGAAGCGGAGGTTCACTTCTGCTCCGGTTTTGTGGCAACCTGATGTCTCACTCCCGTTTCAGGTAGAGGTGGACGCTTCTGAGATTGGTGCAGGAGCTGTTTTGTCCCAAAAAGATCTGGTAACATCTAAAATGAATCCCTGTGCTTTCTTTTCCCGAAAGTTCTCCCCATCTGAACGCAACTATGATGTGGGGAATCGGGAACTGTTAGCCATGAAATGGGCATTTGAGGAGTGGAGACATTGGTTGGAGAGAGCTAGACATCAAGTCGTGGTCCTCACTGACCACAAGAATTTGATTTACCTTGAGTCGGCCAAACGCTTGAATCCTAGACAGGCTAGGTGGGCCGTGTTTTTCACACGTTTTGATTTTGTGGTCTCTTTTCTTCCGGGCACTAAGAATGTCAAGGCAGACACCCTCTCTAGGAGTTACTTTGCGGATTCTCCTATTGTGACAGCCTGCTACCATCTTAGGTGAGGGGGTAGTTCTTTCTGCCATCTCTCCCGATTTGAGACGTGCTCTGGAAGAGTTTCAGGAGGACAAACCTGAGCGTTGTCCCATTGGAAAATTGTATGTTCCTGACCAGTGGAGGAAGAGAGTGATGTCTGAAGTTCATTGCTCCGCATTGGCTGGTCATCCAGGTATCTTTGGTACTAGAGATTTGGTGAGTCGGTCTTTTTGGTGGCCCGCCTTATCTCGTGATGTCAAGAATTTTGTGCAGTCCTGTGGGACTTGCTCCCGATCTAAACCTTGTTCTCGCTCTAGTGGGTTGTTGATGCCTTTGCCGGTGCCCAGGAGGCCATGGACCCATATTTCAATGGATTTTATTTCTGATTTGCCTGTCTCTCAGAGAATGACTTATCTGGGTGATTTGTAATAGATTCTCTAAGTTGCCATCTTCCTCAGAGTTGGTGCCCTTGTTTTTGCAACAGGTGGTTCGCTTGCATGGGATTCCTGAGAACATTGTATCTGACAGAGGAGTTCAGTTTGTCTCTAGATTTTGGAGGACTTTTTGTTCCAAGCTGGGAATTCAGTTGTCCTTCTCCTCTGCGTTTCACCCTCAGACCAATGGGCAGACGGAGAGAACAAACCAGACTGTGGAGTCTTATTTGAGGTGTTTTATCTCTGCTGATCAGGATGATTGGGTCTCATTTTTGCCCTTGGCCGAATTTGCTTTGAATAATAGAGATAGTTCTGCCACTTTGATGTCACCTTTTTTTTGTAACTTTGGGTTTCATCCTCGATTCTCTTCGGGGCAGGTGGAGTCTTCTGCCTGCCCAGGTGTTGACACTGTGGTGGAGAGAGTGCACCAGATTTGGGAGCGTGGTGGATAAGTTGTCTCTCTCCCAGGAAAAGGCCCAGCGGTTTTCCAACCGGCATAGGACCATTGGTCCCCGGTTTAAGGTGGGTGATATGGTTTTTTTGTCATCAAAGAATATCTATATGAGGGTGGCTTCTCCAAAGTTTAAACCTAGATTTATTGGACCTTACAAGACTTTGGAGATTCTTAATCCGGTCTCTTTTCGATTGGCTCTTCCTGTTACATTTAAGATCCATTAAGTGTTTCATAAGTCTCTGTTGAAGAGGTTTGTTGAGCCAGTAGTTCCTGTGGTGGCACCTCCTGACCCTGTATTGGTTGAAGGTAATGTGGAATATGAGGTTGAGAAGATACTGGATTCTCGTCTGGCTAGACGGAGACTCCAGTATTTGGTTAAGTGGAAGGGTTATGGCCAGGAGGATAATTCTTGGGTCTCTGCATCTGATATTCATGCTGAAAGATTGGTTTGTGCTTTTTATCGGGCCCATCCTGATCGGACTGTTGGTGTGGATGAGGATTCGGTGATCCCTCCTCAAGGGGGAGGTACTGTTGTGAGCTCATTTTCTCCTTCACCTTTGATGTCCGATAAACTCCCTCTGCTGGTGAAAGGAGGTGGTGAAACTGATTTGGATGGGAGAAACCTGTCACCTGAACAGGTGGATTGCGATTGGACATCTGGAATCTCTGAGTGGATATAAGGCAGCCAACGCCCTGTAGGGTTGCTGGTGATTTCTCTGCTCTGAGCGCTGGCCTCCAGTTCAGTTCCTGTCTTCTAAAGCTAAGTTTTGCTTTGTTATTGTTCCATGAGATTTTGTCTGATTTGCTTAGTTTTGTGTTTTGCCAGCCCCGGCTGGGGCTCTGCTGAATTTCCATTTTTGTCCCTGATCGGTTAAATCTCTTTTGCTCTGTCTTCAGAATATATCGGAGTGCTGATATAGGGATTTTGAAGTCTAGTGACTTCAGGGCCGTTTTTCCTGTCAGACATGTTGGGACATTTTTGGTAGGGTTTTTGCGGATTGCATCCAGCATCTTTTCTGTCCTTTCCTATCTAGTTAGTTGGGCCCCATCGTTTGCTCTGCCTGTCTTTCTGTCTGTGTTTGTGTTTTCATCTGTTTTCACTGACAATACATGTTGGGGGCTGTCTATTGCTTTGGGGTCTGCTCTGGGGCAGTTTAGATTTCCCCTTTCTTTCGACTTATTTAGTTCTCCGGCTGTGAAGAGGTGTCTAGGACCACCGTAGGAACGCTCCACGGCTACTGTTAGTTGTGAATAGGATCAGGGGCCTGCAATCCGCTAGCTACCAACCTCTCCGGTTTTCTGGACTTAGCTTGCATTTTTGTTTTTTCCTCCTCCGGTGACTCATTCATAACAGTATGGCTCTGAATACCTCAGAATTCATTCGGCTGCTTCTGTCCTGTGTCACATCATCAATAAACACTAGTGACCCAGTGCCACTGGCAGCCATGCATGCCCAAGCCATCACACTGCCTCTGTTGTGTTTTACAGATGATGTGGTATGCTTTGGATCATGAGCTGTACCACGCCTTCGCCATACTTTTCTCTTCATCATTCTGGTCGAGGTTGATCTTGGTTTCATCTGTCCAAAGAATGTTCTTCCAGAACTGTGCTGGCTTTTTTAGATGTTTTTTAGCAAAGTCCAGTCTAGCCTGTTAGGCGTCGGGTTCCTGCAGCGGTTCAGCAGGAATCCAGAGCCCACATTCTGCGGTCTCCCATTGTCTCTTGACTGCAGAGGAGATTGCTCAGCAATTCCCGCAGCCCAGACTCCCTGCTCAGACCTGCTCTGTGGGTCTGGCTATTGTTGCCACCTTTGGGTCAGCAATGGCAATGCATGCTGCTCAGCAGCAAATCGCTCCAGAGGCTAAGTCCCTCCGTCGCTCTACTGAGCATGCTCACGAGACAATCTCCCATTGGAGATCGGGAGTCATATGCCCGGGTACTTCTTGTGAGCTGATTGGTCCATCACAGGAATCTGGAAGGTCCCGGCTATAAAAGGTTTGCATGGCCTCTCAGCCATGCGCTAGTGTAGTCTCTAGTTGCTAACTGTGTGAATGGTGATGGATGTATGAATCTGCGAATGACTCATTAAGATCCCCTCCCTCTGATATTACGAATGTGTACAGGGACTTAAGCTTAGAGTCAGCACCAGCCAGTGGCAAGCTACAAGCCACAGCAGCATCACCAACAGTGCTAGCATCCGACAGTGCGCCTGCTACCGGGCATTGTCGATAGGTGGCAGTGTCTGTTGCCAAGCTGCAGTCTGCAGCTCCCCTTGGCGTCCGCAGTAGTGACGCCACACGCACGGTAGGTCTAGACGGATGCTGACCCTCTGCTTAGGGCCCAGCTCCTGTGACCATATACCGTGCGTGAACTTCTCTGAGACCTGTGGCGTTAACAGGCTCAGCCTTTTGTGTTTAACACATAGGCGCCTCTGTGAATTAACAGAGATCGCTCAGCGCACCCGGGTGACGTTCAACCCGCGTGCGTTATACAGCCATATTGTTTGTCAGCCATTATCTAGCAGCAGTGTTTACACCTTCTGCACGGTGGACCCCGGGCGGCGAATGCACTTTATGTTATTTTATATTTAGTGCTTTCCGCCGTCCCTAACATTACAGTAGCGCCCCTGGGTCTGGCTAGTAATGACGGACCAGCAGCAGCTTCTGCAGTACATTCGGCAGCTGGAGGGCAGGTTGGCTACTCTCGAAAGTGCCACCTCAGCTGCGAAGTTTACTGCAGCTGCTCCTAAGGCAGTCTCAGAGGCTGTCTCACGTGTGTCCACGTCCACGCCTGCACCGACAGTGTCCCACCTCCCGTTGCCCGATAAATTTTCTGGCAACAGCGCCTCCTGCAGGGGTTTTGTGAGCCATTGCTCTATCCAGCTTGAGTCACTGGCTTCATGATTCCCTACAGAGTGGGCCAAGGTGGGGTTTCTCGTTTCCCTTCTGTCGGGCAGGGCGTTGGAGTGGGCCACGCCACTGTGGGAGTGTGGTGACCCAGAGGTTCGGACCGCTGCTCAGTTCTTAACATCCCTAAAGCAGGTGTTTTTGGGGCCACGGGTCACTCACGACACCTCTCCCCAGTTACTAGCGCTAACACAGGGATCCCTCTCGGTCAGCCAGTACGCCGTCCGTTTCCGGACATTGGCTTCCGAGCTGGAATGGCTTGATAAGACCCTTATCCCTGTGTTCTGGAGAGGTTTGGCGGAGCATGTTAAAGATCCTCTATCTACCAGGGAGGTTCCCGTAAGTCTGGAGCAGCTGATAGCCATTTCCACCCGCATTGATCTCTGTTTTTCAGAGCGCGGGCTGGAGCGTGCTCAATCCAGATGGAAGATTTGCTTGGCTCCCAACCTCTTTGAACCTCTAGAACCACCCGAGCCGGAGAATTTACCTCCAGAGCCTATGGAGGTGTCCCGCACCGGTCTCAAAACGCGTCCGGCACAAAGCTCTACACGCTGTTACCAGTGTTGACAGTCTGGTCACCTGGCTAACGGGTGTTCGCAGCGGCCGAAAAAACAATTGCGTACACTGGTAATTGGTGGAGGTCTATTCGCTATGGAGACCTTCTCCCCCAAACTGGCGCTCCTAGGGACGTTAGATAGCGGCGATTCCTCCTGGGAGGTTAAGGTCACGGTCTATTCTGGGGCAGAAGGGAACTTTATGTCCTTGTCCTTCGCCCAACAGCAAGCTATCCTGTTGGTATCACTTCCTCACCCAGTGCCCATCAGGGTAGTCAATGGGTCGACCTGGTCAACCCAGGTTACCCACCAAACAGCACCTCTTAGGCTCTCAATTCCACCATCTCATCAGGAGACGCTGTCCCTGCTCATTATGCCAGAGGGCATCGATCAGGTGCTCCTCGGGGTTCCCTGGTCCATTGCCATTCCCCTCATATAGAGTGGTCCTTGGGGAAAATATTGGAATGGAGCAAAGACTGTGTGGGAAGGTGCATGGGGACAGCGTCCAAGTAGCCTCTGTGGAGGTGTCTGCGGATCTTTCCGCGTCCCCGACTGGGAATCTGAAGACCAGGGCTCCAGTCGTCCTCGAGTCAGTGCCGCCGGGCAAGACCTTTGTCCCGCCTCACCTGCGGTCCAAGGTTCTCGCATGGGCACACGCATCCAGGGTGGGTGGTCACTTTGGCTACAAGCAGACCACAAAACTCCTGGCAAGGTCTTATTGGTGGCCGCACAGGGCTCGGGACACTAAAAAATACATTCAGGCATGTGCCTCTTGTGCTTGGAGCAGCTCCTCTAAACAGAGGCCGGCTGGGTTACCGTATCCCTTGCCGGTGGCAGACCGGGCAATGGAGGTTCGCGACAGTTTGGGTCGCACCCCGCATGTCACTCAAGCCTCAAAAGAGAGAATGAAGACGCCCGCCAACACATATCGGTGCCCCACTCCAACTTCTGCCCCTGGCGACTTAGCCATCCCTGACGCCTTCCACGTGTCCCTTCTCAAACCTGTTCACATGTCCCGGTTTTCTAAGTCATCTGCCGGAACATCAGACTTGTCTTCGGACAAGCCTGAGGCCTATGCCTCTGTGGGACACAAGGTGGTACGTGGCAAAAAACTTTATTTGGTGGATTGGAAGGCTCAGGGGGGGCCCTAGGAGGGGGGGTAATGTTAGGCGTCAGGTTCCTGCAGCGGTTCAGCAGGAATCCAGAGCAACACATTCTGCGGTCTCCCATTATATCTCGACCACAGAGGAGATTGCTCAGCAATTCGGGCGTCCCAGACGCCCTGCCCAGACCTGCTCTGTGGGTCTGGCTATTGCTGACCCAAAGGTGGGTCAGCAATGGCAATGCAGGCTGCTCAGCAGCAAATCGCTCCAGAGGCTAAGTCCCTCCGTCGCTCTACTGAGCATGCTCACGAGATGATCTCCCATTGGAGATCGGAAGTCACATGCCCAGATCCTTCTCGTGAACTGATTGGTCCATCACAGGGATCTGGAAGCTTCCGGAAGGTCCCAGATATAAAAGGTTCGCATGGCCGCTCAGCCATGCGCTAGTGTAGTCTCTAGTTGCTGTGTAAATGGTGATGGATGTATGAACCTGCGAATGACTCATTAAGATCCCCTCCCTCTGATATTACGAATGTGTACAGGGACTTAAGCTTAGAGTCAGCGCCAGCCAGTGGCAAGCTACAAGCCACAGCAGCATCACCAACAGTGCTAGCGTCCGACAGTGCGCCTGCTACCGGGCATTGTCGATAGGCGGCAGTGTCTGTTGCCGAGCTGCAATCTGCAGCTCCCCTTGGCGTCCGCAGTAGCGATGCCCCACACACTTCTCTGAGACCTGTGGCGTTAACAGGCTCAGCCCTTTGTTTAACACATAGGCGCCTCTATGAATTAATTATACCGCCATATTGTTTGTCTGCCATTATCTAGCAGCAGTGTTTACACCTTCTGCACGGTGGACCCCGGGCGGCAAACGCACTTTATGTTATTTTATATTTAGTGCGTTCCGCCGTCCCTAACATAGCCTTTTTATTCTTGATGCTTATGAGTGGCTTGCACCGTGCAGTGAACCCTATTGTATTTACTTTCATGCAGTCTTCACTTTATGGTAGATTTGGATATTGATACGCCTACCTCCTGGAGAGTGGTTGGCTGTTGTGAAGGGGTTTTTCTTCACCATGGAGACTATTCTACGATCATCCACCACTGTTGTCTTCCGTGGGCGCCCAGGTCTTTTTGCATTGAAGAGTTCACCAGTGCTTTCTTTCTTTCTCAGGATGTACCAAACTGTAGATTTTGCCACTCCTAATGTAGCAATTTCTCGGATGTTTTTTTTTGTGTTTTTGCAGCTTAGGCTACTTTCACACATTAGTTTTTTGCCATCAGGCAGGATCCGGCTTTTTTTAGAAAAAACGGATCCGGCATAAATTTTGGAGAACTGTAGAAACGGATCCGTTTTTTTGCTGGATCCGTCTCTGTTCCTGGGGGCTGGCCAATTGGATCTGAGCATGCGCAGACTTAAAAAAACGGATCCGGTGGCTGGATCCGTCTTTTTCTGGATCCGGCGCATTCCGGCGCCCATAGACTTTCATTGTAGCAAAAAGCTGGAAGCGCCGGATCCGGCGCTTCCGGCTTTTTCGCCGGAGACAAAAAAGTTACAGTAGCCGTTTTTTCCAGACGCCGGAATGAGACAAGTTGCCGGATCCGGCAAAAAACAGATGAAACGCAATGCCATCCGGCACGATCCGGCGCTAATGCAAGTCAATGGGGAAAAACCGGATCCGGCATTGCATTTTGCCGGATCCGGTTTTACAAAAAAAAGCCGGATCGCGCCTGAAGGCAAAAAACTGATGTGTGAAAGAGGCCTTAAGGATGGCTTGTTTCACCTGCATGGAGAGCTCCTTTGACCGCATTTTTCCTTCACAGCAAAACCTTCCAAATGCAAGCACCACACCTCAAATCAACTCCAGGCCTTTTATCTGCTTAATTGAGAATGACATAACGAAGGGATTGCCCACACCTGTCTATGAAATAGCCTTGGAGTCAATTGTCCAATTACTTTTGGTCCCTTTAAAAAAATTATTAGATACCCAATTTTCCAAATATCCCAACCTGGAGGTTCCAGACGAGAGATATTAATGCTATATTTCCTCTCATTATTTTAGCTTTCCATAGATAGGGAACATGACATATACAGCTCTGGCAAAAATTAAGAGACCATTACACAGTTTTATAAAAATCAGCTTCTCTACATGTCTGACAGCCATTCCATTCCAGGGTCAGTTGAATTCCAACCATCTCATTCTACTTAATGTGCTTCTGAGTAGGTGATCACCTGAATCAAATCTTATTTAACGATGTAAAGTATAAAAAACCCTGCTGTGGTGTTCACAATCCTCTTGTAATAGGACAAGCTAGATGGCAAAACAAGTGCTAGTAATATCCAAAAAGTAATAGGAATGAAAAAATAACTTTTAACCATGCCAAAGGAGTTGAAAAGAAAAGTATTGAGTGAAGAAAAGAAGGGCTCAATTCCGGCTTTACTAGCAGAGGGATACACTGAGCATCATGTTGCCTCCATCCTTAAAATTTCTAAGACGGCAGTCCATTGCAACAAGGTCAAGCAGTAGACATTGGGGACAACAAAGCTACAGACCAGCAGAGGGCGAAAATGACTCTCCAATGACCGGGATGACCGTCATCTTATTCAAATATCACTCAGCAACCACAGGATGACATCAAGTGACCTACAAAAGGAATGGTAAATGACATCTGGGGTGAAAGTGCACGGCAAGAACAGTTTTTAACTGGCTCTTAGAGGCAGGGCTCAAGTCATGTAAAGGTAGAAAAAAGCCTTTCATTAATGAGAAGCAAATGTGAGCCAGGTTGAAGTTTGACAAAAACCATAAGGATTGGACCATGGAGGACTGGAGTAAGGTAATCTCTGATGAGTATAATTTTCAGCTCTGCTCAACACTTTGTTTATCTAATGGTTAGACGGAGACCTGGAGTGGCGTGCAAACCATAGTGTTTTGCACCCACTGAGAAATTTGATGGAGGATCGGTGATGATCTGGGGATGCTTCAGCAAGGCTGGAATTGGGCAGGTTAAACTTTGCAAAGGATGTATGAATCAAGCTGCATACAAGGTTATCCTTGAAAAACAGTTGATTCCTTCTGCTCAGGCGATGTTCCCCAACTCTGAGGACTGGTTTTTCCAGCAGGACAATGCACCATGCCACACAGCTAGGTCAATCAATGTGTGGATGAAGGACCATCACATCAAATCCCTGTCATGACCAGCCCAATCTCCAGACCTGAACCCCATTGAAAACTTCTGGAATGTAGTCAAGAGGAAGATGGATAGTCACAAGCCATCAAACAAAGAACTGCTTAAATGTTTGTACCAGGAGTGGCATAAGGTCACCCAAAAGCCGTGTGAAGACTGGTGGAAAGCATGCCAAGACGTATGAAAGCTGTGATTAAAAATCATGGTAATCCACCAAATATTGATTTCTGAACTCTTCCTGAGTTAAAACATTAGCATTGTTGTTTCTAAATGATTATGAACTTTTTTCTTAGCATTATTTTAGGTCTGCAAGCACTGAATTTTTTTGTTATTTTAACCATTTCCCATTTTCTGAGAAAAAAAAATACAAAATTTATTGCTTGGAAATTCGGAGACATGATGTCAGTAGTTTACAGAATAAACGAGCAATATTTACATTTTACTCAAAAATATAAAGAGAAAAATCAGACAAACTGAAAATTTTGCAGTAGTCTCCTAATTTTTGCCAGAGCTGTATATCGTTGTCTATCTGTCCGATATTAATTTAGAGCCGATGCAGCGACTGCCCAGTGATGTAAGTAAATGTTTTATGTTCGCTGCTTTGTTGTGATGATGAAAATATGTCTCCCATAACTAGATAACCTACACTGCCCACAAAAAAAACTATTCATAACTGGACTTTGGTGCCATAATGTCTGATGTTCTTGGCCAAATGTGGCTTTGAAGAGATGAAGCTTGTTTCCCCAGGCAAGAAAAGTGACACAACGCAGACTTTTGTATACACTGAGTCTAGACTTCTGTTAGGCGTCGGGTTCCGGGCGCTGCACAGCGGGAATCCCGAGCCTTGCCGTCGACGGTCTCCCATTCTTCGGCCGCAGTGGATCCTGCTCAGCAAACTCGTCGATCCCGGCGTTCTGCTCACACCAGCAGTGTGGGTTCGGTTGCAGCTGCCATCTCTGGTCCAGTTATGACAATGCAGTCTGGCCAGCAGCAAAAGACTCCAGAGTCTAAGTCCTTCCGTCGCTCCACTGAGCGTGCTCATGGGACGATCTCCCATTGGGGATCGGGAGTCACATGCTCAGGTCCTTCTCCAGTTCTGATTTGGCCATCAGGGGGATCAGGAAGGTCCCGGAAGGACACGGCTATAAAAGGTTCGCATGGCCGCCCTGCCATGCACTATGATAGACTCTGAGGCTACAGTGCTTAGTGTATGTGTGATGATGGAGGAATGAGCCTGGTGACTGACGCATTATAATTCCCCCCTCCTTGGATATTACGAATGAGTTAGGGTTAGGAATCAGAGTCAGCACCGTAGCTCTGACACTGCTTAGCGCTGCAGTGTGTCTCCTCATCTTCCACTAGTGCCCTGGGCGTCAGCCACTACAGGCCTCCTGGACTACTGCTACCACAGCATCCCCCAGAGCAGCGTCGTGCACCGTATGTGCGCTTTCCAGCACCGTTGACAGGCTGGTTAGTGGCGTCCATCATGGCCGCTTCAAGCGGTGGTTCACATTACCGTGACCTGTGACGTTAACAGGTTGCGGCTGTTCGCCGGCTGGCGTGAACTACGTGAAGTAACGGAGTTCATTCCTGCTAGCTACGGGTTAGTGGTTACCCACCGGTGTCCGGCTTTCCCCTACACGCCTTCTCCTCATTGTTCAGCTGCAGTTGGTCACCTCTGCACGGTGGACCCCAGGCTCCGAACGCACCTCATATATTATTCCATCTTTATTATTTGGTGCGTTCCGCCAGCCCGTAGCATTATCATAACGCCAGGGCCAGGCTAACAATGACGGACAAGCAGCGCCTGCATCGATTTGTCCAGCAGCTGGAGGGCAGGTTGTCTGCTCTCGAGCGCTCAGCTTCAGCTGCGGACGTCACTCCCGTGCCACCATGTCCATTCCTGTCCCAACATTGTCCCGCCTCCCGTTGCCCGACAAGTTCTTGGGCGACAGCACCGCCTGTAGGGGTTTTGTGAGCCAGTGCTCTATCCAGCTTGAGTTATTGGCCACGCGATTCCCCTCAGAGCGGGCTAAGATGGGGTTCATCATCTCCCTTCTGTCAGGCAGGGCTCTGGAATGGGTCACCCCACTGTGGAAGCGGGGTTGTCATGATCCAGTGTTGGATCTGGCAGTATTAAAAGCACAAAGTGAACTTTTTTTACTTTGGTTAAGTTCAAAGGTGTTTTGACTGTCCCCGGTGGTGGTGAGTGGTATCGCACCTTAGCTTTAGGTTAATGTGCACTTAATTATAATTCAGGTGTTGGACTCTATAAATGGGTCTCAGGGTGTTCACTCACTGCTGGTGATACTGATTCATTTATTCTGAGTTTGTGAGAGCCTGGTGGAAGGATGGATCTGGATAGGAGTCCTGCGCAGTCAGCCAGAGAGAACGAGTGCCAGCTAGTGGTGTCTGCAGGAAGGACTGGCATGGCCTGGTGGAGTCGCAGTTTATGGTGTCGGCTGGAAGTGCGTGCATGGCTTGGAGGAGTGGCAACTAGGAAGAGAGTTGCACTCAGCATGCGCGACATGGTTGCTCAGAACTGGACTCGAGCATGCTTGGATTCTTGGCAGAGGCTGGACTCATCTTGGGACTCTGTGTACTGGACTGCTGCAAGTGGTGATGGACTCTGCTCCCAGGCTGCACGATGGTGATGGATCCAGTTATGGTGATGGATCAGGGTGGAGGAGAAGATGCACACAGGTGGTGGGCTCTGTTGCTAGGAGCGTACGCAACAGAGCAAAGCTAAGTGGTGTTTCCCCTGTATTGTCTCTTTCCTCATGTGTGTTGTTAGTGCAGTGGTGGGATTAGTCTCCGCGCCGACCTATTCCCTAGTGAGGGTTTAGGTGCAGGGCGAGCCAGAGTTTTGAGGCATGCGAGCGGCGACAGGTGAGGAGCCTGTATAGGGAATGTGAGGAGTGCAGGGACACTGGCTCAGGGGAGTGCAGGAGGTCTCCATGTCCCATTCCCTACCGCAGGGCCCACCATTGTTAAAGTTTCCCAGGTTCCCCCCTTATTATTTAAATGCGCCTTACTGGAGGCGGTGTTTCCAGATATATATATGCATAACGTGTAATACCTAAATTCGCCAGGTGGAGGCGGCGTATCCACCTGCACGGTCTATTATTTAAATTCGCCCCACTGGAGGCGGTGTATCCAGGGTCACGTGTGTTATAGGTTCGCCTTGCGGTAACCGCTGCGTCCAGAGACACGTGACCGTGACAGGGGTGACCCCATGATTCTGAGTGCTACCCAGTTCCTGACATCCCTAAAACAGGTCTTCTTGGGGCCATGGGTCACACACGACACCTCTCTTCAGTTACTGGCATTAACTCAAGGTCCCCTCTTGATCAGCCATTATGCCGTCCGCTTCCGGACACTGGCTTCCGAGCTGGAATGGCCTGATAAGGTACTCATCCCTGTGTTCTGGAGAGGTTTGGCGGAGCACATTAAGGATGCTCTAGCGACCAGGGAGGTTCTCGGTAGTCTGGGAGAGCTGATTACCCTCTCCACCCGCATAGATCTCCATTTTACAGAGCGCGGGTTGGAACGTTCTCCGTCCAGACTGAGAGGTTGGCTCCCGCCTTCTCTAGACCTCTGGAACCACCCGATCTGAGAGTTGTGCCTCCAGAGGCCATGGATGTGTCTCACACCGGTTCCAAGTCTCGCCCGGTGCGAACCTCCATACGCTGTTTTCAGTGTCGACAGTCTGGTCACCTGGTCACCAGGTGCCCGCTGCAGTCGGGAAACGGCCGTGTCTAGTAGTAATTGGAGGAGGCCTACTAGACACTGGAACTTCCTCCTCCAAACTGTCCTTCAGAGGGACGTTAGAGAGCGGTACTTCCACCTGAGTGGTAGAGGTCTGCGTGGACTCCGGGGCGGAGGGAAACTTTATGTCCTCGGCCTTCGTCCAACGGCACGCAGTTCCCTTGGTGCCACTTCCTCACCCGTGACAATTAGGGTGGTGAACGGTTCAACCTTACCATCCCAAATCACACCAGACAGCTCCCCTTGGGCTCTCGCTGTCCCACCACGAGACGTCTCTTCTCATTATGCCCGAGGGCATCGACCAGGTCCTCCTAGGAGTTCCCAGGCTGCGTTGCCATTCTCCCCATATAGAGTGGTCTTCAGGGAGAATACTGGGTTGGAGCAAGTCCTGTAAAGGTCGGTGCATGAGGGACTGCGTTCAGATAGCCGAGGTTCCCGCGGATCTCTCCGCACTCCCAAGGCACTACCAGCAGTACGCGGACGTGTTTTCCAAAAAATCTGCTGAGACTCTTCCGCCCCATCGTCCCTACGACTGTCCCATAGACCTTTCGCCAGGCGCGGAGCCTCCTCGAAGCCGCGTATATCCCCTGTCTCTCCCAGAGATGGAGGCCATGTCACAATATATCCGGGAGAACCTGGCAAGGGGATTTATTAGGAAGTCAGTGTCACCAGCGGGGTTCTTCGTACAGAAGAAGAGTGGAGAGCTGCGCCCTTGCATTGATTATAGGGGTCTTAACGCTATAACCGTTAAAACAAGTACCCTCTTCCCCTGATATCTGAGCTGTTCGATAGGTTGCATGGGACCCGGATCTTCACTAAGCTAGATCTACGGGGGGCTTACAACCTGATACGCATTCGTGAGGGGATGAGTGGAAGACGGCCTTTAATACCAGGGATCACTATAAGTATCGGTTCATGCCATTCGGCCTCTGTAATGCACCAGCCGTCTTCCAGGACTTCGTGAATGATGTCTTTCGTGATATGCTCTCCACCTCGGTGGTGGTCTATCTGGACGACATTCTTATCTTTTCTCCAGATTTGGCCTCTCACTGGAGAGACGTCTGCAAGGTCTTCGACCGCTTGCGGTCGAATTCTCTCTTCGCCAAGTTGGAGAAGTGTCGGTTTGAGCAGAAGTCTTTGCCGTTCCTGGGCTAAATCATCTCGGCCCAGGGGTTGGCTATGGATCCTGCCAAATTGCAGGTGGTAATGGACTGGCAGGAGCCCACCTCTCTTAAAGTGGTGCAGCGTTTTTTGGGGTTAATTACTACCGCCAGTTCATCCCCCACTTCTCTGGAGCTCCTTTGGTTGTCCTCACCAAGAAGGGAGCCAATCCCAAGGTTTGGTCGGAACAGGTCTCTGCGGCTGTGATGTACAGTACAATGTCTGCAAGATATGTTTTCTGTTGCAATGTGCTAAGAAATCCTCCATTTTGTAAGAAGCTGCCTGCCAGTGTCTCAATTACATTGCACCCTGCAGCAGCTTCCCTTCCCCCCCAGGTGATTATAAATCAACTTCCTGCCACACCATTTGGCTTCTCTCAGCCTCAGCTGAAAGAGAAAAAAAGTGCGGGAAATAAACTCTTTGTTTGAAATCAGGAATCAGAAGTAAACCTTTAAGAGCCTGACCTGCGAAAACCATATACCCTAGAGATATAAAAATCATATTTTTGTAATCCGGGCGGTCACAGCGTCGCTGCCGTGGTTCTTGCGAAGCCTAATCCTTTCAGAACCTGAGATATGTGTTCCAGCTAAACGGTGTATCAGAACTACTGCATATTTGGTCTTGAATTATTGTACTCAACAAATCACAACCAATGATGCCCTATATGTGTCTGTGCGGGCTGCCCCCACGGAGTTATGATTAGTATAAGTTTTCTAGTGTAATTCTAAATCCAAAAGGGAGAGGTGGGATTAACCCAGCATGCATCTCTCCGTGATGTCACATAGCAAGTCTATAAAGCATTTCCTGGACAAAACCAGAGCAGAACAGCTACAGAGTCCGTGCTGACAAGAACTCAGATGAGTGGAGATGCGCAGCTCCGCCTCCACCCCCCTTAAAACCACATGGGATGCCTAACAACAATATGGAACTGTGAGTGTGATCTCTTTGTTTTCTCCACTTTTATTTTATACCTGTACTGTACATATTTTAGGTCTCAATTTTATAGCAACTTTTATCTGTAATCACTGTCCTCTTTCGGAAAATAAATGAAATAATTATTTAGATCTGTCTCCATGCTCTAAGAATCGAACTATACGCCTTTGTTAGATAATCGCTACTAATTCAAGGGGTTTGCCACGGACCCTCTTAATTTAACACTGTGAATTAAGTAACCGTGACTGGTGGCAGCGCGTTGTGTACGGCTATGGCGGCTTGCTGGCAGTCCAGAAGGGTCTTATATTGCTGAATAAGGGTCTGCGGCCACAGCATTGATAATTCCCTTACTGCAGAAGCCTAATTGCCGGTTCACAACAGGCAGCCCGTCCAGCGACCAATTATCCTAGGTGCAGTTCCCTGACTGACCTGAGGGTAAGGGGGGCGCCGGAGAGCTGCGAGTTCCAAAGTGGAACTGAGAAAGTGGGATATACATAAATCCCCGCAGTACTTGGAAGATTGATAGCAGTGGTGGGGCATCCAAATTAAACTCCCCCTGCGGCAAACTGTAGAGCGAGATTAGCTTGCTGGATATTTTTGGTCACATGGTACCAGTGGTGGGATAACTAAGATAAGCCCCAACGGTGCCTGTGATAGCCGTGTGCCGGCAGTGTGTCTCGTCCCTCCGTCCGCTGATACACCCGTGTCAGTGGTGGGACTGTGACATAGTGGTGACACAGGGTCCGCTGTCCGTCGCGTTTTGGTGGCAGCGGGACCCCCGTTAGTCGCCTCCGTATTTGGACGAACGGCCGTGGGCTGTTCGTCACAGCGGCCTTCTCTGCCCTTAAGACCCTCTTTGCTAGCGCTCCTATCCTTCATCGTCCCGATGTGGATAAACCCTTTATCCTAGAGGTAGATGCCTCGTCCGTCGGTGCTGGAGCAGTCCTTTTTCAGAAGGATGCTCAAGGTCGGAAGCATCCCTGCTTCTTTATCTCAAAGCCCTTTTCACCGGCAGAGAGAAACTACTCCATCGGGGACAGGGAGCTGCTGGCAATGAAGTTGCAAACTAAAAACTACAGACAATCTGCATAATTAAGGTAGATGGCCCTGACCTAAAATGACCACATCTTCACCTGCACTAGCAATGGAATTACTCTCAAAATGCTCTGTTTACAAAAAGAAATTAGAGTATAAGAAATCCACAAAAAAATAGTAAAAATATAATATATTTTATTAATCTACAAGATAAAAATCACTCTGTACAAATACACACAAAGTAAGGTCATAATTATTGAGAATTTCATCACAATGGGGGAACAAGTGCAGAAAAACACCTGCAGCAGTACAATACAGCCAGGCAATAAAGTGACCGTGCTTCAATATAGAACAGAAAAACATAACCCTTAGTGTGTGACCATATAGGAAATAGTGTCTAGTCAAGGTCAGTGGCACATATATACATAGAAACAAATGGCCACAACACTGGCTATGATAATAAAATGATCTTACCCATGGCTGCTGTGTACACCGCACGTGTAGCCCCTACGTGCATTTCGCGTAGGCTTCGTCGGGGGGGCTGTGATGGTATATTCTGTCTCTTCCTCCTTTATATAACCCCATGACAGCTGCAGAAGATCACACTATTGACGCATGTCACCATGACGCGCGGCCCGGAATTCGCGTCAACAAAAGGCGCCAAGATGGCGGTGCGGCTCACCCGGGAATCCTGGTGACGTCACTGAGCCGCACATGCCATAAAACGGCGCCCAAGATGACGCGCAGGCACAGCCTGCCACAAGGACATGCGCACTGGAGACTTCGCAGTAGAAGGAACACCCAAGGTGTCCATACTAAAATCCAGCCGCATCCAAAATGACACGTCGGAAAAGCCTACCAGGAGGACATATGAACTAGAGATCACCCAGCCACAAGAACACCCGAGATGTCTACACTGAACTTAGCACCTAGGTCAATAAAAAAGACCCTTTTAGCACCGCAGGATCACATTATATAAAATTAAATATGTGAATAAATAATGTGCCATGTTATTCCATAATAGGGAGGTATCATGAAATAAAATATAAAAAGAAAAACAGTGAGAATACATAAGGTGGAAACATTACAAAACGTCCCCACAACAATACCTCATATATAAAAATTATTTAGCCAAGCATAGTGACAAAAATAAGTGCAGTGTAAATATATAATACACATCACAAATACCAGTGAAAAAACATATTACAAAAAATGCAAATAATAATAAAAACCACATACCACAGTGACATGTGAAAAAAGAAATAAGTAAAAATAAAAAATGATAAAAAATAAATATGTTTGAAAAAACATCATTAGATATATTAAATTTGACTCTCGTAGTGCCAAAACGGTGCTTCACAGTTGACGATCTTGATCTGATTACTGGATACTCGGGGGGACCACAGGAGGATATTGAAGAAAATTCATCAAAGAACAACAAAATCTAATATATAAAGCTCAAAGTGTGTATGTATGTGTGTATGTGTGTGTGTGTGTGTCCGGGATTGGCATCCGCACCGTCGCAGCTACAGCCACAAAATTTGGCACAGTCACACATCTGGACCCCGAGAGCTCCCTAAGCTATGTTGTGAGGCGAAATTTTAACCCCGCGCGTTCCAATTCACCAAACAATTTTGCCCTATCTACATACTGGGGGGAAAGGTGTGTGCGCATCAAGCCCCGCCGCTCATTGTGATGTCACAATGCCCCTATTTGCATACTGGGGAAGCAGTGTGTGCGTATCAAGCCCCACCCCTCATTATGATGTCACAACGGTTGCCATGGTGACGCTGATGTCATCATAGGTCGCAAGCCCCGCCGTCGCTCATTATGATGTCATAATGGTTGACTATAGGATGGCGGATATGTATGATGGGTATATGGGCACTGGACTATGGGATGGAGGATATGTATGACGGGTATATGGGCACGGGACTATGGGATGGCGAATATGTATATGGGCACGGGACTATGGGATGGAGGATGTGTGATGGGTATATGGGCACTGGACTATGGGATGGAGCATATGTATGACGGGTATATGGGCATTGGACTATGGGATGGAGGATATGTATGACGGGTATATGGGCACGGGACTATGAGATGGCGGATATGTATGATGGGTATATGGGCACGGGACTATGGGATGGAGGATATGTATGATGGGTATATAGGCATGGGACTATGAGATGAAGGATGTGTGATGGGTATATGGGCACTCGACTATGGGATGGCGAATATGTATGATGGGTATATGGGCATGGGACTATGGGATGGAGAATATGTATGATGGGTATATGGGCATGGGACTATGGGATGGAGGATGTGTGATGGGTATATGGGCACGGGACTATGGAATGGAGGATGTGTGATGGGTATATGGGCATGGGACTATGGGATGGAGGATGTGTGATGGGTATATGGGCACTGGACTATGGGATGGTGAATATGTATGATGGGTATATGGGCACGGGACTATGAGATGGCAGATATGTATGATGGGTATATGGGCACGGGACTATGGGATGGAGGATATGTATGATGGGTATATAGGCATGGGACTATGAGATGAAGGATGTGTGATGGGTATATGGGCACTCGACTATGGGATGGCGAATATGTATGATGGGTATATGGGCATGGGACTATGGGATGGAGAATATGTATGATGGGTATATGGGCATGGGACTATGGGATGGAGGATGTGTGATGGGTATATGGGCACGGGACTATGGGATGGAGGAGGTGTGATGGGTATATGGGCACTGGACTATGGGATGGAGCATATGTATGACGGGTATATGGGCATTGGACTATGGGATGGAGGATATGTATGACGGGTATATGGGCACGGGACTATGAGATGGCGGATATGTATGATGGGTATATGGGCACGGGACTATGGGATGGAGGATATGTATGATGGGTATATAGGCATGGGACTATGAGATGAAGGATGTGTGATGGGTATATGGGCACTCGACTATGGGATGGCGAATATGTATGATGGGTATATGGGCATGGGACTATGGGATGGAGAATATGTATGATGGGTATATGGGCATGGGACTATGGGATGGAGGATGTGTGATGGGTATATGGGCACGGGACTATGGAATGGAGGATGTGTGATGGGTATATGGGCATGGGACTATGGGATGGAGGATGTGTGATGGGTATATGGGCACTGGACTATGGGATGGTGAATATGTATGATGGGTATATGGGCACGGGACTATGAGATGGCAGATATGTATGATGGGTATATGGGCACGGGACTATGGGATGGAGGATATGTATGATGGGTATATAGGCATGGGACTATGAGATGAAGGATGTGTGATGGGTATATGGGCACTCGACTATGGGATGGCGAATATGTATGATGGGTATATGGGCATGGGACTATGGGATGGAGAATATGTATGATGGGTATATGGGCATGGGACTATGGGATGGAGGATGTGTGATGGGTATATGGGCACGGGACTATGGGATGGAGGAGGTGTGATAGGTATATGGGCATGGGACTATGGGATGGAGGATATGTATGACGGGTATATGGGCACGGGACTATGAGATGGCGGATATGTATGATGGGTATATGGGCATGGGACTATGAGATGAAGGATGTGTGATGGGTAGAGTTGAGCGATACCGTCCGATACTTCAAAGTATCGGATCGGAATGGATCGGCCGATCTTAAAAAAAGTATCGGTATCGCCGATTCCGATACCGGAAGTCCCATTCAAGTCTATGGGACTTCCGGTATCGGAATAAGAAAAACCCTGTTTTTGCCTTGTACAGCCTCTCTGGGGTCTGTACGGGCCTTTCGGGGGGCTGTGCCGGCCTGCCAGGGGGTCTGTGCAGGCTCCGGTGGTCTGTTCCGGCCTGACGGGGGGCTGTGCCGGCCTGCCGGTGGTCTGTGCAGGCTCCGGGGGGCTGTGCCGGCCTGCCGGGGGTCTGCGCCGGCCTGCCGGGGGGCTGTGCAGGCTCCGGGGGGCTGTGCCGGCCTGCCGGTGATCTGTGCAGGCTTCGGGGGTCTGTGCAGGCATCGTCCGATGGGACTACAAGTCCCATCGGGCGATGCCTGCTACCATGACAGTGATTGACACATTAGCCAATGATGGGACAGTAGTAGTCCCATCATCCGGCTAATGTGTTGAATGTAAAAAAAAATAAAAAAAAATAAAAATTACATGCTACATACATACAACATGCATACTACATGTAACATACATACTACATATATACTACATGCAACATGCATACTACATATATACTACATGCAACATACTACATATATACTACATGCTACATACATACTACATACACTCACTGGCCACTTTATTAGGTACACCATGCTAGTAACGGGTTGGACCCCCTTTTGCCTTCAGAACTGCCTCAATTCTTCGTGGCAGAGATTCAACAAGGTGCTGGAAGCATTCCTCAGAGATTTTGGACCATATTGACATGATGGCATCACACAGTTGGCGCAGATTTGTCGGCTGCACATCCCTGATGCCAATCTCCCGTTCCACCACATCACAAAGATGCTCTATTGGATTGAGATCTGGTGACTGAGGAGGCCATTTGAGTACAGTGAACTCATTGTCATGTTCAAGAAACCAATCTGAGATGATTCGAGCTTTATGACATGGCGCATTATCCTGCTGAAAGTAGCCATCAGATGTTGGGTACATTGTGGTCATAAAGGGATGGACATGGTCAGCAACAATACTCAGGTAGGCTGTGGCGTTGCAACGATGCTCAATTGGTACCAAGGGGCCCAAAGAGTGCCAAGAAAAAATTCCCCACACCATGACACCACCACCACCAGCCTGAACCGTTGATACAAGGCTGGATGGATCCATGCTTTCATGTTGTTTACGCCAAATTCTGACCCTACCATCCGAATGTCGCAGCAGAAATCGAGACTCATCAGACCAGGCAACGTTTTTCCAATCTTCTACTGTCCAATTTCGATGAGCTTGTGCAAATTGTAGCCTCAGTTTCCTGTTCTTAGCTGAGAGGAGTGGTACCCAGTGTGGTCTTCTGCTGCTGTAGCCCATCTGCCTCAAAGTTCGACGCACTGTGCGTTCAGAGATGCTCTTCTGCCTACCTTGGTTGTAACGGGTGGCAATTTGAGTCACTGTTGCCTTTCTATCAGCTCGAACCAGTCTGCCCATTCTCCTCTGACCTCTGGCATCAACATGGCATTTCCGGCCACAGAACTGCCGCTCACTGGATTTTTTTTCTTTTTCGGACCATTCTCTGTAAACCCTAGAGATGGTTGTGCGTGAAAATCCCAGTAGATCAGCAGTTTCTGAAATACTCAGACCAGCCCTTCTGGCACCAACAATCATGCCACGTTCAAAGGCACTCAAATCACCTTTCTTCCCCATACTGATGCTCGGTTTGAACTGCAGGAGATTGTCTTGACCATGTCTACATGCCTAAATGCACTGAGTTGCCGCCATGTGATTGGCTGATTAGAAATTAAGTCTTAACACACAGTTGGACAGGTGTACCTAATAAAGTGGCCAGTGAGTGTATATACTACATGCATGCTACATACATACTACATATATACTACATACATACTACATGCATGCTACATGCTACATACATACCACATACATACTACATACATACTACATGCATGCTACATGCATGCTACATGCTACATACATACTACATGCTACATACATACTGCATGCTACATACATACTACATGCTACATACATACCACATATATACTACATGCATGCTACATGCTACATACATACCACATACATACTACATACATACTACATACATACTACATGCATGCTACATGCATGCTACATGCTACATACATAACACATATATACTACATGCATGCTACATACATACTACATGCTACATACATACCACATACATACTACATACATACTACATACATAGATAGAATCATAGAATCGTAGAGTTGGAAGGGACCTCCTGGGCCATCTGGTCCAACCCCCTGCTCAAAGCAGGATTCGCTAAATCATCCCAGTCAGATGTCTGTCCAGCCTCTGTTTGAAGACTTCCATTGAAGGAGAACTCACCACTTCTCGTGGCAGCCTGTTCCACTCATTGATCACTCTAACTGTCAAAAAGTTTTTTCTAATATCTAATCTGTGTCTCTTCCCATTCAGTTTCATCCCATTGCTTCTAGTCTTTCCTTGTGCAAATGAGAATAAAGTTGATCCTTCTACAATGTGACAGCCCTTTAGATACATACTACATGCATGCTACATACATACTACATGCTACATACATACCACATACATACTACATACATACTACATACATACTACATGCTACATACATACCACATACATACTACATACATACTACATACATACTACATACATGCTACATGCATGCTACATACATACTACATGCTACATACATACCACATACATACTACATACATACTACATACTACATGCTACATACATACTACATATATACTACATGCATGCTACATACATACTACATACATACTACATACATACTACATACATACTACATGCATGCTACATACATA
This sequence comes from Dendrobates tinctorius, assembly GCF_039654945.1. NCBI lineage: Eukaryota > Metazoa > Chordata > Amphibia > Anura > Dendrobatidae > Dendrobates > Dendrobates tinctorius. The sequence goes on along the minus strand of NW_027361931.1, from coordinate 1,731,644 downwards.
CTACATGCTACATACATACCACATACATACTACATACATACTACATACTACATATATACTACATGCATGCTACATACATACTGCATGCTACATGCATGCTACATACATACTACATACATACTACATGCTACATACATACCACATATATACTACATACATACTACATACAATACATTCATACGATACATACATAGACATACAGTACATATAACATAGAGTAACATACTTACCAATACTTGTCACATTGTTCCCCGAAGCCATTGTCTTTTACGGAATAAATATTAACATAACAAACCACAAAAATACTCACCCACGATCCGAAGCAGTCCACGAGTGTGTCCCACGACGATCTTGGGTAGAGAACTGCAGCATCAGCTGATGCTGCCGTTCTCTACGGGCTGCAGGAATCCAATGACGGAAGGTAGGTATCCTTCCGCACTGTATTCCTCCGCCACTTAAAAACAAAAAAGTCCCTAGTCTCACTTTATGCCATTGCTGTGTGGGAATTTCCGGCACAGCCCCCCGGCAGGCCGGTACAGACCCCCACAGGGTGCACAGACCACCGGCAGGCCGGCACAGCCCCCCGGCAGGCCGGTACAGACCCCGGGCAGTCTACACAGCCCCCCGGCAGGCCGGCACAGCCCGCCGGCAGAGACCCCCGGAAGGCCCGAAATGACGGCGCATCATGATGCGCACACACCGCGCATCATGATGACGTCATTTCGGCTGTCAATCAACTTTGAACTTCCGATTCCGATGCCGACTTCCGATATTGAAAAAATATCGGAAGTCGGTATCGGAATTCCGATACAGCAAGTATCGGCCGATACCCGATACTTGCGGTATCGGAATGCTCAACACTAGTGATGGGAATATGGGCACTCGACTATGGGATGGCGAATATGTTGATGGGTATATGGGCATGGGACTATGGGATGGAGAATATGTATGATGGGTATATGGGCATGGGACTATGGGATGGAGAATATGTATGATGGGTATATGGGCATGGGACTATGGGATGGAGGATGTGTGATGGGTATATGAGCACTCGACTATGGGATGGAGGATATGTATGATGGGTATATGGGCACGGGCCTATGGGATTGTGGATATGTATGATGGGTATATGGGCACGGGACTATGGGATGGAGGATAATTATAATTTTCTATAACTAACCACAGTTAGTTACTATGCCAGGGCAGCGCCGGGCTCTTCAGCTAGTTACTAATAAAAAGAGACAAACGACATAATTAAAAATAAATCCAAAAAAATTAAAAAAAATTTTTTTATAAAAACGAGGAGAAACTGAGTTGCTCATTTAAGCCCAAAGGTGCTTGAGTGTTCAAAACCGCAATCCACCGGCATTCTCTCTGCATCAAAAGACGCACCGCATCCCCACCTCTGATACCTAATCGGATGCGGTCAATACCATAAATAACAAGATCATTGGAATTGCAATTATGCTTCAACTTAAAATGCCGAGGGATCAGTTTAAGACCCTCCACATCCTCAACATCACGGGTGGCTAAAATATCCCTCACATGTTCACGTGTCCTTATGCGTAGCTCTCGTGATGTTAACCCTATATATATATATATCAACAGGGACCCTTACAGCAATGGATATAGCTATGCATAAAACTTAACCTTTAATGCAATCATGATAAAAGACAAATACGTCCACATGGAACACAAAACAAACAACCGTGTCACCTACTAAATACTACAATAGGATCCTGATATCACAAGCTACCTGACAACAGAGGTTGGCACCCTACACAAAAACGAGATTGGCGCCCCCGTTCCACGACGGCTGTACCCTGAAGCTCCTAGATGACCCTGAGTAAGTGCCACACTTTTAGTCACTCAATCACCCAGAAAAGGAGTCTACAGGGGTTGCCAAACAGGTAGTTGGGTAGGCAACAATAGAAAAAGTGCATCTTGGCATCTAACTATCCGACTTGTTCACATTTGTGCATGTCACATGTGTTTTTAATCCATTTTTTTCCTTGCTTCTGCATGGTTTGAGAGACCCCACCCCTCTCTTGTGTGACATGCACATAAAGAGCCGTCTTACACCACGTGCCCATACTAGCAAGCGCCTGTCTTAATCCTGTTCATTTAGACACTGTTCATATGTTCAGGTTTTAAATACATTAGATAGGGACTGCTCCATTAAGGGTTACCTTGACGAGGTGGAGTGGCTTGGTATACACTTTTTTGCAAAAAAAGTATCGACTAAATACCCTGTATTTGTTGTCATCGTTTTACCAGCACTTGCTGATTACTGTCCTATTTTTTACTGCAGGGTATTTTTGCACATTTGTTATTCTGTGATTTCTTTTTGTGTTTCAGTCAGTGGGTGGTGTGAACTGTCCGACCGACTTGTTCACATTTGTGCATGTCACATGTGTTTTTAATAGTACACAACATGTGTGGTTGTACATGTAATATATTCATTAATCGAGAAATTCTTTGGGCCATCAGATGACGTGAATGATGTGGCACGCACATGATTTTTACATGCCAAGCATCCTCCACATGGAAAAAACCCTATCTTTTTATTCTCAGTTCCAAACAAAGTTGGAGATTTAACCACATAGTGGCTCTTAACCACCATATCCTTGAGATTGTGACAACGACGAGCTGTCATCAAGGGAGTCACAGATAAATTCTTACCCAATATAGGGTCTGTCATCAATATTGGCCAATGCTTTTTTAATATTGACCGCATAGTCTCCCACTGTTGATTAAGCGTGGAGATAAAACGTATTCCCACGTCACTGTCGTTACGCTTAATACGTGGAACTAGAAGATTCTTCCTCTTAGACTTTTTCGCTCTGGAATAACCCCTCTTAATGCTCCTTCTGCTGTTCCCACGCTCTTTAAATCTGTCCCCAAGATCCAAGGCCTGTCTCTCAAACAATGCATCCGATGAACAGATCCTCCGAGCCCGGAGAAACTGACCCACCGGAATAGCATTGATCGTTGAGTCCAAATGTGCAGATGAGGCATGTAATAAGGAATTGACTGACGTTTCTTTCCTAAACATATCTGTGTAAATGGAACCATCAGAGTGTACCCTAAGTTCAATGTCCAAAAAGGATATTTTTTCTTGATGGAAATTATAGGTTAACCTGATGTTGGAGTCATTGCGATTCAGACCCACCATAAATTGATGTAAATCCTCAATGGTACCCTGCCATATAAACAAAATGTCATCTATATACCGAAACCATTCAAGGATCTGGGGAACAGCGTGTGTGTCATCATAAAACAAACCCCTCTCCCAAAAACCCAGAAAGAGGTTTGCATACGAAGGCGCTCACCCTGCCCCCATTGCGGTACAACATGTCTGAAGATAGTAACAATCCCTGAATGTAAAAAAGTTATGGGTGAGAATGAATCGCAATAAATCCAACACCAGTTCCCTCAAATCAGCCTCCAAATTACTGGTTTCAAGAAAGAATTGTGTGGCTCTGATCCCATCATCGTTGCCTATGCTCGTATACAATGACTCTACATCTGCCACTACTAACTACATATCTGGATCCAACGATAAACCGTTGAGACGCCTCAGGACGTCCGTGGTGTCTCTGACACAGGAGGGCAAGGTTTCGATCTGTAGTCTGAGATAGTATTCAATAAATTTACAGACCGGGTCACATAGCCCTCCTATGCCAGAGACAATCGGACGACCCGGAGGCAATACCGGATCCTTATGGATCTTGGGCAACAGACAGAACGTGGGCACAACAGGAAATTTCACAGATAATCCCTCAAGAATCTTTTTTGAAATTATCCCCCTCTCCTGTGCAATTTCCAGAATCGTCATCAAAGCGCTTTTGAAGGAGGCCAATGGATTTGTTGTTAATTGAACATACGTATCTTTGTTTTTAAGTTGCCTCAGTTGCCTCTCTCTCGTATTTCTCCACCGGCCAAATCACCACGTTCCCCCCTAGTCAGCTGGTTTAATGACAACGTCCCCAAGTTTCCTCAATTGATCCAAAGTTTTCCTTTGATCATGAGTCAAATTGTCACTATTTCTACTGTTCTTAATCATTTTAAATCCATCTGTTACCAACCGTGTAAAAGTCTCTACCTGGGGACAAATAGACAAGGGCGGAAACGTGGTGGACCGGAAAGAAATTGGAGGAAAAGAAGTACCTGCAACGCTGGAAGTAGATTCTCTCTCCAGTTCCTCCAGTGCCTCAAGGGCCTCTTGTTCAGTTACTATCCTTCCGGAGACATCCAAGGATCTGGAGTGACTTTTTTTTAGCACCAGCTTGTGAGAAAACAAATGTAAATCCTTCAGCACTGTAAAAAAATTAAAATTGTTACACGGAGAGAAAGATAAGCCAAGCTCAAGGACCTCTATTTGTGTTTTAGTTATTACCTGTAGAGCATTAGTTTTTGCTTTTTTATCGGCCGGGGGAGAAGATTAAGTCTTACGTTTCCGATTACGTCTATTCTTTCGGGATCTTACTTGCTCAGAGTTCTGAGGTCTCGCTTCAATTGAGGAGACTGACGAAAATGAGACAGATCGAGTTCTAGATCGTGACCTCAGGGTGGAATTATTCTTATCCACCTATATACTCGACCATTTTGTAAATCTGTCACATCTCGTTGGTATTTCCCATTTTTGAGATTCTATATCCAAATCATTTTTATACTTTACCACATCAACAGGACTGAGTTGTTGATTCATCTCATCCTGGATGATTTTTAATTCTTCATCCAGTTCATCCATTTTTATTTGATTAGATTTGGCCAATAGTTCCATAAATTTCTTTGAGCATATTGATGCCGCTTCTTCCCAAGATTTAATAAAGTCCTCATCACTGACCAGGAATGAAGGGAAAACCTGAACTCTTAATCCTCTTGGGATAAGTCCACATGTTATATATTTCTCTAGGAAGTTCTCCCCCGTTTTTGGATTTATAATCATTACCAGCACCTGAACCCTCATCAAACACTTGATCAAGTTGTGTGCGCCACGCTTTTTCGCACTCACGGAAATCCATTTGTCCACAATTGGAAACTGTGAAAACACAGATAGTAATAGCAAACAAAAAACTACAGACAATCTGCATAATTAACCCCTTTCTGACATCAGACGTACTATCCTGTCCATGGGACCCGGGCCCCTATGCCCATGGACGGGATAGTACGTCTAGCGCGATCAGCGGCGCCCACTTGGTGAGCGCCGCTTATCGCTGCCGGGTGTCAGCTGATTATCACGGACCGCCCCCGACACGTTAACCCCTTGCACTCCGCGATCAAACACGATCGCGGTGTGCCGGGGGTTAAAGGGAAGCAACAGCAGGGAGGGGGCTCCCCCACAGCAGTGCAATGTGCAGCGCTGCTGCGGGGGGCTCTTTCCCTGCAGGTCCCCGGATCCAAGATGGCGACAGGGACCTTCGGAGGCCTGCGGGGAGCTGGCTTCCTCAGTGCCTGCAAAGCGCAGGCAAGGAGGAAACCTGCACACTGCCTGTGACAGATTGCTGATCTGTCACAGTGATCTGTGATGTGACAGATCAGCGATCTGTCACAGGACAGTGATGTCCCCCATGGGACAACCTAATAAAGTTAAAAGAAAACAAAGTGTAAAAATAATTTTAAAAAATCGCTAAATAAATTAAAAAAAATAATGATTTATTATCATACCGCCGAACAAAAAGTGCAATAACGCGCGATCAAAAAGACGCATATAAATATCCATGGTACCGATGAAAACGTCATCTTGTCCCTCAAAAAACGAGCTGCCATACAGCATCATCAGAGAAAAAATAAAAAAGTTATAGCTCGCAGAATAAAGCGATGGAAAAATAATTTTTATATAAAATTGTTTTTATTGCATAAAAGCGCCAAAACATAAAAAAAGACATAAATGAGGTATTGCTGTAACCGTACTGACCCGAAGAATAAAAGGGCTTTATCAATTTTACCGCAGGCAGAACGGTGTAAACGCACCCCCCCCAAAAGAAATTCATGAAACTCTGATTCATTCTGCGTCCCAAAAATCGGAATAAAAAGCGATCAAAAAATGTCACATGCCCGAACATGATACCAATAAAAGCGTCAACTCGTCCCGCAAAAAATAAGACCTCACATGACTCAGTGGGTCAAAATACGGAAAAATTATAGCTCTCAATATGTGGTGATGCAAAAACTATTTTTACAATAAAAAGCGTCTTTTAGCGTGTGACAGCCGCCAAACATAAAAACCGCCATAAATAGTAAATCAAACCCCCCGTTATCACCCCCTTAGTTAGGGAAAAATAAAAAAAATGTATTTCCATTTTCCCATTAGGGTTAGGGCTAGGGTTAGGGCTGAGATTAGGGTTAGGGGTGTGTTGGGGTTAGGGTTGGAGTTAGAATTGGGGGGTTTCCACTGTTTGGGCACATCAGGTGCTCTCCAAACGCAACATGGCGTCTGATCTCAATTCCAGCCAATTCTGCGTTGAAAAAGTCAAATGGTGCTCCTTCCCTTCCAAGCTCTGCCATGCGCCCAAACAGTGTTTTACCCCCACGTAAGGGGTATCAGCCTACTCAGGACAAATTGCAAAACAACTTTTTGGGGTCCAATTTCTCCTGTTTCCCTTTGGAAAATAAAAAATTGGGGGCAAAAATATCATTTTTGTGGGAAAAAAAAAAAAATATGATTTTTCTATTTTCACGCCCGGGCGTTATAAACTTCTGTGAAGCCCTTGGGGGTTCAAAGTGCTCACCACACATCTAGATAAGTTCCTTAGGGGGTCTAGTTTCCAAAATGGTGTCATTTGTGGGGGGTTTCCACTGTTTAGGTACATCAGGGGCTCTCCAAAGGCAACATGACACCCGCAGAGCATTCCATCAAAGTCTGCATTCCAAAACGTCACTACTTCCCTTCCGAGCCCCGACGTGGTCCCATACAGTAGTTTTCTCCCACATGGGGTATCAGGGTACTCAGGACGAATTGGACAACAACTTTTGTGGTCCATTTTCTCCTGTTACCCTTGGGAAAATAAAAAAATTGGGGACTAAATGATCATGTTTGTGGAAAAAATACGATTTTTTTATTTTCACGCCCGGGCGTTATAATCTTCTGTGAAGCACTGGGGGAATTCAAAGTGCTCAGCACACACCTAGATAAGTTCTTTAGGGGGACTAGTTTCCAAAATGGGGTCACTTGTGGGGGGATTACACTGTTTAGGTACATCAGGGGCTTTCCAAACGCGACATGGTGTCCGATCTCGATTCCAGCCAAAAAAGTCAAATGGCGCTGCTTCCCTTCCGAGCTCTGCCATGCGCCCATATAGTGGTTTACCCCCACATATGGGGTATCAGCGTACTCAGGACAAATTGCACAATAACTTTTAAGGTCCTGTTACCCTTGGGAAAGTAAGAATTGAGGGTGAAAAGATCATTTTTGTGGAAAAAATATGATTTTATAATTGTACGGCTGTACGTTATAAACTTCTGTGAAGCCCTTGTGGGTTCAAAGTTCTCACCACATATCTAGATAAGTTCCTTGGGGGGTATAGTTTCCAAAATAGGGTCACTTGTGGGGGGTTTCCACTGTTTAGGTACATCAGGGGCTCTCGAAACGTGACATGGTGTCCGATCAGTATTCCAGCCAATTTTGCATTGAAAAAGTCAAACGGCGCTCCTTCCCTTCTGAGCTCTGCCATGCGCCGAAACAGTGGTTCCCCCTCACATATCAGGTATCAGCGGACTCAGGACAAATTGCACAATAACTTTTCCTGTCCAATTTCTCCTTTTACCCTTGGTAAAATAAAAAAAATTGAACCTGAATTGTTTTTTTTGTGAAAAAAAGTTAAATGTTCATTTTTTTTAAAATACTCAAAAAATTCCTGTGAAGCACCTGAAGGGTTAATAAACTTCTTGAATGTGGTTTTGAGCACCTTGAGGGGTGCAGTTTTTAGAATGTTGACACTTTTGGGTATTTTCTATCATATAGACCTCTCAAAGTGGCTTCAAATGTGATGTGGTCCGTAAAAATAAAATGGTGTTGTAAAAATGAGAAATCGCTGGTCAACTTTTAACCCTTATAACTTCCTAACAAAAAAAAATTTTGGATCCAAAATTGTGCTGATGTAAAGTAAGCATTTGGGAAATGTTACTTATTAAGTTTTTTGTGTGCCGTATCTCTGTGATTTAAGGTCATAAAAATTCAAAGTTGGAAAATTGCGAAATTTTCTAAATTTTCGCCAAATTTCCGTTTTTTTCACAAATAAACGTAAGTTATATGAATGAAATTTTACCACTAACATGAAGTACAATATGTCACAAGGAAAACAATGTCAGAATCCCAGGGATCCATGGAAGCGTTCCAGAGTTAAAACCTCATAAAGGGACAGTGGTCAGAATTGTAAAAATTTGCCCGGTCATGAACGTGCAAACCACCCTTGGAGGTGAAAGGGTTAAGGAAGATGGCCCTGACCTAAAATGACCACATCTTCACCTGCACTAGCAATGGAATTACTCTCAAAATGCTCTGTTTACAAAAAGAAATTAGAGTATAAGAAATCCACAAAAAATAGTAAAAATATAATATATTTTATTAATCTACAAGATAAAAATCACCCTGTACAAATACACACAAATTTCATCACAATGGGGGAACAGGTGCAGAAAAACACCTGCAGCAGTACAATACAGCCAGGCAATAAAGTGACCGTGCTTCAATATAGAACAGAAAAACATAACCCTTAGTGTGTGACCATATAGGAAATAGTGTCTAGTCTACCTCAGTGGCACATATATACATAGAAACAAACGGCCACAACACTGGCTATGATAATAAAATGATCTTACCCATGGCTGCTGTGTACGCCGCACGTGTACGCCGCACGTGTAGCCCCTACGCGCGTTTCGCGTAGGCTTCGTCGGGAGGGCTGTGATGGTATATTCTGTCTCTTCCTCCTTTACATAACCCCATGACAGCTGCAGAAGATCACACTATTGACGCATGTCACCATGACGCGCGGCCCGGAATTCGCGTCAACAAAAGGCGCCAAGATGGCGGTGCGGCTCACCCGGGAATCCCGGTGACGTCACTGAGCCGCACACACCATAAAACGGCGCCCAAGATGACGCGCCGGCACAGCCTGCCACAAGGACATGCGCACTGGAGACCTCGCAGTAGAAGGAACACCCAAGGTGTCCATACTAAAATCCAGCCGCATCCAAAATGACACGTCGGAAAAGCCTACCAGGAGGACATATGAACTAGAGATCACCCAGCCACAAGAACACCCGAGATGTCTACACTGAACTTAGCACCTAGGTCAATAAAAAAGACCCTTTTAGCACCGCAGGATCACATTATATAAAATTAAATATGTGAATAAATAATGTGCCAGGTTATTCCATAATAGGGAGGTATCATGAAATAAAATATATAGAAAGAAAAACAGTGAGAATACATAAGGTGGAAACATATATTACAAAACTAGCTGAAGAGCCCGGCGCTGCCCGGGCATAGTAACTAACTGTGGTTAGTTATAGAAAATTATAATTATCCTCCATCCCATAGTCCAGTGCCCATATACCCATCATACATATCCTCCATCCCATAGTTGAGTGCCCATATACCCATCATACATATCCACGATCCCATAGGCCCGTGCCCATATACCCATCATACATATCCTCCATCCCATAGTCCAGTGCCCATATACCCATCATACATATCCTCCATCCCATAGTCCCATGCCCATATACCCATCATACATATCCTCCATCCCATAGTCCCATGCCCATATACCCATCATACATATCCTCCATCCCATAGTCCAGTGCCCATATACCCATCATACATATCCTCCATCCCATAGTCGAGTGCCCATATACCCATCATACATATCCACGATCCCATAGGCCCGTGCCCATATACCCATCATACATATCCTCCATCCCATAGTCCAGTGCCCATATACCCATCACACATCCTCCATCCCATAGTCCCATGCCCATATACCCATCATACATATTCTCCATCCCACAGTCCCATGCCCATATACCCATCATACATATTCGCCATCCCATAGTCGAGTGCCCATATACCCATCATACATATTCGCCATCCCATAGTCGAGTGCCCATATACCCATCACACATCCTTCATCTCATAGTCCCATGCCCATATACCCATCATACATATCCTCCATCCCATAGTCCCGTGCCCATATACCCATCATACATATCCTCCATCCCATAGTCCCGTGCCCATATACCCATCATACATATCCGCCATCTCATAGTCCCGTGCCCATATACCCATCATACATATCCTCCATCCTATAGTCCAGTGCCCATATACCCGTCAAACATATCCTCTATCCCATAGTCCAGTGCCCATATACCCATCACACATCCTCTATCCCATAGTCCCATGCCCATATACATATCCGCCATCCCATAGTCCTGTGCCCATAGACCTGTCAAACATATCCTCTATCCCATAGTCCAGTGCCCATATACCCATCACACATCTTCCATCCCATAGTCCCGTTCCCATATACCCATCATACATCTCCATCCCATAGTCCGGTGCCCATATACTCATCACACATCCTCCATTCCATAGTCAACCATTATGACACATCATAATGAGCGGCGGCAGGGCTTGCAACCTTTGATGACATCAGCGTCGCCATGGCAACCATTGTGACATCATAATGAGGGGCGGGGCTTGACGCGCACACACTTTTTCCCCCAGTATGTAGATAGGAGCAAAATTGTTTGGTGAATTGGAACGTGCGGGGTTAAAATTTCGCCTCACAACATAGCTTAGGACGCTCTCGGGGTCCAGACGTGTGACTGTGCCAAATACCCATCAAACATATCCGCCATCCCATAGTCCGGTGCCCATATACCATCACACATCCTCCATCCCATAGTCAACCATTATGACATCATAATGAGCGGCGGCAGGGCTTGCAACCTTTGATGACATCAGCGTCGCCATGGCAACCATTGTGACATCATAATGAGGGCTGGGCTTGGCGCGCACACACTGCTTCCCCAGTATGCAAATAGGGGCATTGTGACATCACAATGAGGGGCGGGGCTTGGCGCGCATACACTGCTTCCCCAGTATGCAAATAGGGGCATTGTGACATCACAATGAGGGGCGTGGCTTGACGCGCACACACTTTTTCCCCCAGTATGTAGATAGGGGCAAAATTGTTTGGTGAATTGGAACGCGCGGGGATAAAATTTCGCCTCACAACACAGCTTAGGACGCTCTCGGGGTCCAGACGTGCGACTGTGCCAAATTTTGTGGCTGTAGCTGCGACGGTGCGGATGCCAATCCCGGACATTCACACACATACACACATACACACTTTGAGCTTTATATATTAGATAGAGGAATGAACACATATCCCATATAAACACGTGTATATTATATTCCCTGAGCTTTATAGGAGGGGAATGAACATGAAATATATGTAGATAATAGAGGAATGAACACATATCCCATATAAACAGGTGTATATTATATTCCCTGAGCTTTATAGGAGGGGAATGAACATGAAATATATGTAGATAATAGGAGAATGATCTCATACAATCCTTATTGAAAAAATGACTAGGTATGGAATGGACAAGGCAACTGTTAGGTGGATTCATAACTGGCTTAGTGATCGGACCCAAAGAGTGGTCGTAAATGGCTGCACATCCAGTTGGAAGAATGTCTCAAGTGGGGTACCACAGGGCTCTGTCCTGGGCCCTGTATTGTTCAACATCTTTATCAACGATTTAGATGAAGGAATTGAGGGTAAACTGATTAAGTTTGCTGATGACACAAAGCTAGGAGGGATAGCTAATACTAGAGAAGAGAGAGAGAGGATTCAAAAAGATTTAAATAAACTGGAGAAGTGGGCAGCAACTAACAGAATGGTTTTTAACAGGGAGAAATGCAAAGTACTACATCTGGGCAATAAAAATGAAAAAAGCATATACAGAATGGGAGGAATAGGGCTAAGTGACAGCACATGTGAAAAAGACTTGGGTATACTAATAGATCACAGACTGAATATGAGTCAACAGTGTGATGCAGCAGCAAAAAAGGCAAATGCAATTCTAGGATGTATTAACAGAAGCATACAGTCTAGATCACGTGAAGTCATTATTTCCCTCTACTCCTCTTTGGTCAGACCTCATCTGGAATATTGTGTCCAGTTTTGGGCACCACATTTTAAAAAAGACATCAACAAACTGGAGCAAGTTCAGAAAAGAGCGACCAGAATGGTGACCGGTCTGCAAACCCTGTCTTATGAGGAAAGGTTGCAGGATTTGGGAATGTTTAGTTTGCAAAAGAGAAGACTGCGAGGAGACTTAATAGCTGTCTACAAATATCTAAAGGGCTGTCACATTGTAGAAGGATCAACTTTATTCTCATTTGCACAAGGAAAGACTAGAAGCAATGGGATGAAACTGAATGGTAGGAGACACAGATTAGATATTAGAAAAAACTTTTTGACAGTTAGAGTGATCAACGAGTGGAACAGGCTGCCACGAGAAGTGGTGAGTTCTCCTTCAATGGAAGTCTTCAAACAGAGGCTGGACAGACATCTGACTGGGATGATTTAGCGAATCCTGCTTTGAGCAGGGGGTTGGACCAGATGATCCAGGAGGTCCCTTCCAACTCTACGATTCTATGATTCTATATCCCATATAAACAGATGTATATTATATTCCCTGAGCTTTATAGGAGGGGAATGAACATGAAATATATATAGATAATAGAGGAATGAACACATATCCCATATAAACAGGTGTATATTATATTCCCTGAGCTTTATAGGAGGGGAATGAACATGAAATATATATAGATAATAGAGGAATGAACACATATCCCATATAAACAGGTGTATATTATATTCCCTGAGCTTTATAGGAGGGGAATGAACATGAAATATATGTAGATAACTAGCTGAAGAGCCCGGCGCTGCCCTGGCATAGTAACTAACTGTGGTTAGTTATAGAAAATTATAATTATCCTCCATCCCATAGTCCCGTGCCCATATACCTATACAAGATCCCATAGGCCCGTGCCCATATACCCATCATACATATCCTCCATCCCATAGTCGAGTGCCCATATACCCATCACACATCCTCCATCCCATAGTCCCATGCCCATATACCCATCACACATCCTCCATCCCATAGTCCCGTGCCCATATACCCATCCTGCATCCCATAGTCCCGTGCCCATATACATATCCGCCATCCCATAGTCCCGTGCCCATATACCCGTCAAACATATGCTCCATCCCATAGTCCAGTGCCCATATACCCATCACACATCCTCCATCCCATAGTCCCGTGCCCATATACATATCCGCCATCCCATAGTCCCGTGCCCATATACCCGTCATACATATCCTCCATCCCATAGTCCAGTGCCAATATACCCATCACACATCCTCCATCCCATAGTCCCGTGCCCATATACATATCCGCCATCCCATAGTCCCGTGCCCATATACCCGTCATACATATCCTCCATCCCATAGTCCCGTGCCCATATACATATCCGCCATCCCATAGTCCTGTGCCCATATACCCATCATACATATCCTCCATCCCATAGTCCCGTGCCCATATACATATCCGCCATCCCATAGTCCCGTGCCCATATACCCGTCATACATATCCTCCATCCCATAGTCCCGTGACCATATACCCATCACACATCCTCCATCCCATAGTCAACCATTATGACATCATAATGAGCGGCGGCAGGTCTTGCAACCTCTGATGACATCAGCGTCGCCATGGCAACCATTGTGACATCATATTGAGGGGTGGGGCTTGATACGCACACACTGCTTCCCCAGTATGCAAATAGGGGCATTGTGACATCATAATGAGGGGCGGGGCTTGATACGCACACACTGCTTCCCAGTATGCAAATAGGGGCATTGTGACATCATAATGAGGTGCGGGGCTTGACGCGCACACACTTTTTCCCCAGTATGTAGATAGGGGCAAAATTGTTTGGTGAATTGGAACGCGCGGGGTTAAAATTTCGCCTCACAACATAGCTTAGGACGCTCTCGGGGTCCAGACGTGTGACTGTGCCAAATTTTCTGGCTGTAGCTGCGACGGTGCGGATGCCAATCCCGGACATACACACACACACTTTGAGCTTTATATATTAGATAGAGGAATGATCACATACCCCATATAAACAGGTGAATATTATATTCCCTGAGCTTTATAGGTGAGGAATGAACATGAAATATATATAGATAATAGAGGAATGATCACATACCCCATATAAACAGGTGTATATTATATTCCCTGTGCTTTATAGGTGGGGAATGAACATGGAATATATGTAGATAATAGAGGAATGAACACATACCCCATATATACAGGTGTATATTATATTCCCTGAGCTTTATAGGTGAGGAATGAACATGAAATATATATAGATAATAGAGGAATGATCACATACCCCATATAAACAGGTGTATATTATATTCCCTGAGCTTTATAGGAGGGGAATGAACATGAAATATATATAGATAATAGAGGAATGATCACATACCCCATATAAACAGGTGTATATTATATTCCCTGTGCTTTATAGGTGAGGAATGAACATGGAATATATATAGATAATAGAGGAATGAACACATATCCCATAGATACAGGTGTATATTATATTCCCTGAGCTTTATAGGTGAGGAATGAGCATGGAATATATATAGATAATAGAGGAATGAACACATATCTCATAGATACAGGTGTATATTATATTCCCTGAGCTTTATAGGTGAGGAATGAACATGGAATATATATAGATAATAGAGGAATGAACACATATCCCATAGATACAGGTGTATATTATATTCCCTGAGCTTTATAGGTGAGGAATGAACATGGAATATATATAGATAATAGAGGAATGAACACATATCCCATAGATACAGGTGTATATTATATTCCCTGAGCTTTATAGGTGGGGAATGAACATGAAATATATGTAGATAATAGAGGAATGAACACATATCCCATATATACAGGTGTATATTATATTCCCTGAGCTTTATAGGAGGGGAATGAACATGAAATATATATAGATAATAGAGGAATGAACACATATCCCATATATACAGGTGTATATTATATTCCCTGAGCTTTATAGGAGGGGAATGAACATGAAATATATATAGATAATAGAGGAATGAACACATATCCCATATATACAGGTGTATATTATATTCCCTGAGCATTATAGGAGGGGAATGAACATGAAATATATATAGATAATAGAGGAATGAACACATATCCCATATATACAGGTGTATATTATATTCCCTCAGCTTTATAGGAGGGGAATGAACATGAAATATATGTAGATAATAGAGGAATGAACACATATCCCATATATACAGGTGTATATTATATTCCCTGAGCTTTATAGGTGAGGAATGAACATGAAATATATATAGATAATAGAGGAATGAACACATATCCCATATATACAGGTGTATATTATATTCCCTGAGCTTTATAGGTGGGGAATGAACATGAAATATATGTAGATAATAGAGGAATGAACACATATCCCATATATACAGGTGTATATTATATTCCCTGAGCTTTATAGGTGAGGAATGAACATGAAATATATATAGATAATAGAGGAATGAACACATATCCCATATATACAGGTGTATATTATATTCCCTGAGCTTTATAGGAGGGGAATGAACATGAAATATATATAGATAATAGAGGAATGAACACATATCCCATATATACAGGTGTATATTATATTCCCTGAGCTTTATAGGAGGGGAATGAACATGAAATATATATAGATAATAGAGGAATGAGCACATATCCCATATATACAGGTGTATATTATATTCCCTGAGCTTTATAGGTGAGGAATGAACATGAAATATATATAGATAATAGAGGAATGAACACATATCCCATATATACAGGTGTATATTATATTCCCTGAGCTTTATAGGAGGGGAATGAACATGAAATATATATAGATAATAGAGGAATGAACACATATCCCATATATACAGGTGTATATTATATTCCCTGAGCTTTATAGGTGAGGAATGAACATGAAATATATATAGATAATAGAGGAATGAACACATATCCCATATAAACAGGTGTATATTATATTCCCTGAGCTTTATAGGAGGGGAATGAACATGAAATATATATAGATAATAGAGGAATGAACACATATCCCATATAAACAGGTGTATATTATATTCCCTGAGCTTTATAGGTGAGGAATGAACATGTAATATATGTAGATAATAGAGGAATGAACACATATCCCATATAAACAGGTGTATATTATATTCCCTGAGCTTTATAGGAGGGGAATGAACATGAAATATATATAGATAATAGAGGAATGAACACATATCCCATATATACAGGTGTATATTATATTCCCTGAGCTTTATAGGTGAGGAATGAACATGTAATATATGTAGATAATAGAGGAATGAACACATATCCCATATAAACAGGTGTATATTATATTCCCTGAGCTTTATAGGAGGGGAATGAACATGAAATATATATAGATAATAGAGGAATGAACACATATCCCATATAAACAGGTGTATATTATATTCCCTGAGCTTTATAGGTGAGGAATGAACATGTAATATATGTAGATAATAGAGGAATGAACACATATCCCATATAAACAGGTGTATATTATATTCCCTGAGCTTTATAGGAGGGGAATGAACATGAAATATAGATAATAGAGGAATGAACACATATCCCATATAAACAGGTGTATATTATATTCCCTGAGCTTTATAGGAGGGGAATGAACATGAAATATATATAGATAATAGAGGAATGAACACATATCCCATATAAACAGGTGTATATTATATTCCCTGAGCTTTATAGGTGGGGAATGAACATGAAATATATATAGATAATAGAGGAATGATCACATATCCCATATATACAGGTGTATATTATATTCCCTGAGCTTTATAGGAGGGGAATGAACATTAAATATATGTAGATAATAGAGGAATGATCACATACCCCATATATACAGGTGTATATTATATTCCCTGAGCTTTACAGGAGGGGAATGAACATGAAATATATGTAGATAATAGAGGAAAGATCACATATCCCATATAAACAGGTGTATATTATATTCCCTGAGCTTTACAGGAGGGGAATGAACATTAAATATATGTAGATAATAGAGGAATGATCACATACCCCATATATACAGGTGTATATTATATTCCCTGAGCTTTATAGGAGGGGAATGAACATGAAATATATATAGATAATAGAGGAATGATCACATATCCCATATAAACAGGTGTATATTATATTCCCTGAGCTTTATAGGAGGGGAATGAACATGAAATATATATAGATAATAGAGGAATGAACACATATCCCATATAAACAGGTGTATATTATATTCCCTGAGCTTTATAGGAGGGGAATGAACATGAAATATATATAGATAATAGAGGAATGAACACATTTCCCATATATACAGGTGTATATTATATTCCCTGAGCTTTATAGGAGGGGAATGAACATGAAATATATGTAGATAATAGGAGAATGATCACATATCCCATATAAACAGGTGTATATTATATTCCCTGAGGATTATAGGTGGGGAATGAACATAAAATATATATAGATAATAGAGGAATGAACACATATCCCATATAAACAGGTGTATATTATATTCCCTGAGCTTTATAGGAGGGGAATGAACATGAAACCACCATGGTTACTTACCGGTAGCCGGTTTTTCCGGAACCCATGACAGCACCACATGAGAGAGGGATCCGCCCCTCCAGGACAGGAACCTACTGAAATATAAGGGGCGGCACCTCTCCCCCGCTTCAGTTGGATTACAGAGCATTGAGAGGACTTCCCGGTTAGTTACATGTTTATCCAACACCACATCACACAAATACACCCGACTATTGTGCACACCCATACGGTGAAAAAAGGGGGGGGAATATACGGGTGCTGTCATGGGTTCCGGAAAAAACGGCTACCGGTAAGTAACCATGGTGGTTTTCCCTTCACCCATGACAGCACCACATGAGAGATTTTTGGAGACTTCGAAACACCTTTAGGGAGGGACCACCGCTTGCAGCACCCTTCTACCAAAGGTCAAGTCAGCCGAGGAGGATAGATTTAATCTATAGTGCTTAAAAAAGGTTGAGGGTGAGGCCCAGGTAGCGGCCTTACAAATTTGCTCAATTGATACCTCTGCCTTTTCAGCCCAGGAGGTCACCACGGCTCTGGTGGAATGAGCCTTGATGCCATCAGGAATCGGAACACCACTAGCTGAGTAGGCTACACTGATGGCCTCCCTATTCCATCTGGCAATAGTCCCTTTCGATACTCCATAACCTTTCCTGGCACCCTGGAAGGCTACAAATAGGGACTGGGACCTCCTCCACTGGCTGGTTACTGATATATATTCTAAGAGGGCTCTTTTCACATCTAGATTATGGAATTTCTCCTCTCCTGGGTTTTTCGGATTTTCACAGAAGGAGGGGAGGACGATTTCCTGGCTACGGTGAAAATCCGACACCACTTTCGGTAAATAAGCAGGGTCTGTTTTTAGGACAATTCTGTCCTGGTATACCTGGGTATACGGTGGACTAACTGATAGGGCCTGCAGGTCACTTACCCTACGTGCCGATGTAAGGGCCACTAGAATAATGGTTTTTAGGGTAAGATATTTCACTGATAGTTGTTGTACTGGTTCAAATGGTTCCTTTGTGAGAGCTTCTAACACAAGGTTTAAATCCCAGGGAGCCATTTTTTGCGATGGGACTGGTCTAGACCTGTGGCAGGATTTAATAAACCTAGCTATCCATCTGTTTGCCGCTATGTTACAATTATATAGAGCGCCTAGCGCTGAAACTTGTACTTTGAGTGTATTTACCGCTAGGCCTAGCTGTAGACCTGCCTGTAAGAACTCTAAGATAGTCTTGATCGGGGGTTCTTGGTCTAATGGTTTCCCCAGAAACTGCAGAAACTTATTCCATATTCTACCGTATATATTAGTTGTTACTGGCTTCCTACTTTTCATCAGTGTAGCCACCAACCCAGGGGAGAATCCTCTATTACTTAAAAGTGACCTTTCAAATTCCACGCCGTCAGATGGAACCCCTTGACTTGCGTGTGGAATACCGGACCCTGAGCTAGCAGGTCTGGAATCTCTGGCAGTACCCACGGATCTGAGAGGGACATTATCTGTAGTAGTGAGAACCATGGCCTTTTTGGCCAGAACGGGGCTATTAAGATCACTCTGGCCTGATCTTCCCTTATCTTTTTCACTACTACTGGGATTAGAGCTACCGGAGGAAAGGCATAACTTAGCTTGAAATCCCACGGAATTTGCAAAGCGTCCACTGCCCATGGCTCTTCCTTTGGGTTCAGTGAACAGAATCTTTTTACCTGCCTGTTGCTTCTGTTGGCAAAGAGGTCTATTATTGGTTCTCCCAAAGATGTACTATCTTTTGGAACACTACCCGATTCAGGGTCCATTCCCCCTGTTTTAGTGTGTTGCGGCTTAGGAAATCGGCTTGTGTGTTTTCTACCCCTCTGATGTGTAGGGCTGATAGGGAGTGTAGGTGTCTCTCTGCCCTGTGAAAGATCTCGTTGGTTTCGAGCATTAGGGAGCGTGACCTTGTCCCTCCCTGGTGGTTGATGTAGGCTACTGTTGTGCTGTTGTCCAACATAATCCGGACATTGCGGCCTTCTAGAGTGGGCATGAATATCCTTAGGGCTCTGTTTACTGCCCGTAGCTCTCTTAGGTTGGAGGATGCGTTTTGCTCTAGGTGTCCCCAGGGTCCCTGGGCTACCTGCCCCCTTAGGTGCGCTCCCCACCCCGAGGAGCTTGCGTCTGTCATTATCACGTCGGACACTGGCTTCTGCCACGATGTCCCTGTTAGTAGGTTTGCTCTGTCTAGCCACCATCTGAGAGAGCCTTTGGTTTTTACGGAAAGTTCCAGCCTTCCTTCTAAACAGCCTTTTAGCGACTTCTGTGCTGATAGGACCTCTGCTTGTAGTTGACGGGTATGAAATTGTGCCCATCTGACCGCTGGGATACAGGCTGTCAGAGTGCCCAACAAGGACATTGCCCCTCTCAGGGTCGTGTGAGGTTGATCTATTGTTGCCAAGATCATATCCCTTACCTTTTCCACCTTGGCGTCTGGTAAGAGACAAATTTGTTGATTTGAGTCCAAGATGAAACCTAAGAACATTTGCCTTTGTAAGGGTTGTAGCCTTGACTTCTTGACATTCACCATCCAGCCGAGATTCCGTAGGGTATCTATCACCCTTTCTACTTGCTCTGTGCAGTGACGTTCTGAGTTGCCCACAATTAGAAAATCGTCTAGGTAGGGTATTATAATTGTGTTGTGGATGCGGAGGAATGCTGTCATCTCTGCAACTACTTTTGTAAACACCCTCGGTGCTATGGATATGCCGAATGGAAGGGCTCTGAACTGAAAATGTTTGAGGTTGCCCCGAATGTAGAGCGCTACCCTTAGGCCTGTTTCACACTTCCGTTTTTGTGTCCGCCAAACGGATCCGTTTCCGTTTTTTTGACGGAAACTGATGCAAACGGATCCGTTTTTTTAAAAACGGATCCGTTTTTTTGACGGATCCGCGGTAACCGTAATGGAAGTCTATGGGACAAAAAAAACGGATCCTGCAAAAAATGGCGGATCCGTTTTTTTACGGAAAACAACGGATTTTGACGGATTTGAAAAAACGGAAGTGTGAAACAGGCCTTAAGTATTTTTGGTATTCTGAATGGATCGGGATGTGGTAGTAAGCATCCTTTAGATCGACTACCGCCATGAAGCAGTTGTGGTGTAACAGCCTTATAGCTGAAGTCACTGACTCCATTTTGAAGGTTTGGTTCTGTATCCAACGGTTGAGGCCTCTCAGGTTTATAATCGTCCTGAACGAATGATCCGGTTTTTTTATTAGAAAGAGGGGCGAGTAGAAACCCCTTCTTTCCTGTCCTCTTGGGACCTCGATCAGGACATGTTTGTCCAGCAGGCTTAGGATCTCTGCCTCTAAGGCCAACTGTTCTTCTACCCCTCTCCTGACGGGGGTCACCACAAATGATGCTCTTGGCTGTTGAAAAAAGGGGAATTTTAAACCTTCCTTTATGATGTTTAAAATCCAAGTATTGGAAGATATATTTTCCCAGGCCTGACCAAACAGCATCAGTCTCCCCCCTACGGGGATGCCGGAGTCATTGAGGGGACTTTTTTGCGGATGAAGCGGCTCCCCCGAACATGAATCCAGACTCTTTCTTCCTCTTGTCTTCCCATCTTTTCCGATCTCCCGGAGGCCGGCCTCTATTGAATTTCCCCCTCCGAAAGGGCGGTCTTCTTTGATCTCCCTGAAACCTGGGGAAGCCCTTCTTCTTATCACCCGCTTTTTCTAGGATTTCGTCCAGATTTTTTCCAAAGAGAAATTGTCCATCACATGGAAGGGAGCATAATTTGGCTTTTGATTGTAGATCTCCCGGACACCCTTTAAGCCATAATGCACGCCTTGCAGCATTTGATAGTCCCGCTGCTCTCGCCGTCAACCTCATGGAATCGGCCGAGGTGTCAGCTAAAAAGGCGGCTGCTCCGTGTAGCAGATACATGTCTCCTAAAATTTTCTCCCTAGACATCTTGGAAGCAATTTTTTCTTCTAGCTGCTGTAGCCAGATCATTAAAGACCGGGCTGTACAGGTACCGGCTATCGCAGGTTTTAGTCCCCCCGCTGTTGCTTCCCAAGCATGCCTTAGGTAGGAGTCTGCTTTCTTATCTAGTGGATCTCTTAGTACTCCTGAGTCCTCTAGGGGCAGGGCCGACCTTTTGGATGACCTGGATACTGCCGCATCGATTTTTGGGACCTTGTCCCATATTTCCGTATCCTTAGGGTCAAAGGGATATCTCCTTTTTGAGGAGGAAGGAAGGCTACCTGATTTTTCAGGCTTCTTCCACTCCCTTTCGATGAGCGCCTGGACTTTTTCATTAACTGGAAAGGTGCGTTTCTTCCTTTCCTGTAACCCACCAAACATTACATTTTCTAGGGATTTGGTCGCTTTTTCCTCCTGAAGGCCCATAGTTGACCTAATGGCTTTAAGGAGACTATCAGTATCCTCAACCGGAAAACACGGTCTGCCCCCTGTGTCACTATCCGAGGAGGAAGAGGACATGCGCTCAGCCTGATATTCGGACGAGGAGGAGTCTGATGAAGAACTTGGGGAGTTTCTTCTACTTTTTTTCTTTTTCTTTAATAATAATTTAAGTGAACCTTCCACCTCTGATTTTTTGACAGATCTGAGGTGAGTTGCTAGGCTCGGCACTTCCTCCGCCACTGTTTGCTGTATACAGCTAGCGCAAAGGTTTTTTTGCCAATCTTTCGCTAGGGGGTTCTGGCATATCGCACACTCCCTATTATTTCTTTTGCTCCCTGCTTTTTTGCCTTTCACCTAAGGAAGCAAATAACACACAAAAAGGACCCTATTAATAATGGTCTAACATTCACGAAGATCCACTCACCACCCACAAAATCGGGTACCGGGCTGGAAGGCTGCGCTGGAGCATGTGGTCTGTGTTCTCTCGATCTCGAGGAATCATTTGATCTATGGCTCGGACGGCTGCTGCTCTTACCGCTCGAACGGCTACCGTGCTTCCGTGCCGAGGTCTGCGACGGGGGTAGAGACAGTAGGGACGGTGAGCGTTCCTGCTGTGACCCCATTGTAACAGCCCGGCCGTTCTGCTCCTTGCCTCCTTTAAATAGGCCCCGGTGAGCGAACCTTTTGACCCTCCCCCCTGCGACCGCCGGCCATTCTTCTTTTTTTTTTTTTTTTTCCTTCTTCTTTTGTGGCTGGCGCCGCACTAGGCGCCATGTCCGTCGCATCCGTGACGTCAGCCGGCGCATACCCAAGCTGCACCGCGCCGCTGACGTCAGGCGCCGGAAGTCGCGCCCGGCTTCCCCTGTCCCAGGGAGAAGGAGCGAGCGCGCAGGGGGAGGGAGGCACGGAGGAGCGCCCCGAATGGAGGCCGCCTTACCGCACCCGCACGAACCCGGGGCCTGCTGGAGGAACCCCGGGGACTTCGCTTCCAGGCGCCGACGGCCAGCGCTGCAGGTAAGCTGACCTGCTCTTCCCGCGCCGGGACGGCCCTGGGTCCATGTCTTCATCCATGGCAGGCACCGCCGCTGTCAGCCTGGGATCCCGCTCCAGGACAGGAACCCAACTGAAGTGGGGGAGAGGTGCCGCCCCTTATATTTCAGTAGGTTCCTGTCCTGGCGGGGCGGATCCCTCTCTCATGTGGTGCTGTCATGGGTGAAGGGAAAATATATGTAGATAATAGACGAATGAACACATATCCCATATAAACAGGTGTATATTATATTCCCTGAGCTTTATAGGAGGGGAATGAACATGAAATATATGTAGATAATAGAGGAATGATCACATATCGCATATATACAGGTGTATATTATATTCCCTGAGCTTTATAGGAGGGGAATGAACATGGAATATATGTAGATAATAGAGGAATGATCACATATCGCATATATACAGGTGTATATTATATTCCCTGAGCTTTATAGGAGGGGAATGAACATGAAATATATGTAGATAATAGGAGAATGATCACATATCCCATATAAACAGGTGTATATTATATTCCCTGAGCTTTATAGGAGGGGAATGAACATGAAATATATGTAGATAATAGAGGAATGAACACATATCCCATATAAACAGGTGTATATTATATTCCCTGAGCTTTATAGGAGGGGAATGAACATGAAATATATGTAGATAATAGACGAATGAACACATATCCCATATATACAGGTGTATATTATATTCCCTGAGCTTTATAGGAGGGGAATGAACATGAAATATATGTAGATAATAGAGGAATGAACACATATCCCATATATACAGGTGTATATTATATTCCCTGAGCTTTATAGGAGGGGAATGAACATGAAATATATGTAGATAATAGAGGAATGAACACATATCCCATATATACAGGTGTATATTATATTCCCTGAGCTTTATAGGAGGGGAAAGAACATGAAATATATATAGATAATAGAGGAATGAACACATATCCCATATATACAGGTGTATATTATATTCCCTGAGCTTTATAGGAGGGGAATGAACATGAAATATATGTAGATAATAGAGGAATGAACACATATCCCATATAAACAGGTGTATATTAAATTCCCTGAGCTTTATAGGTGGGGAATGAACATGAAATATATATAGATAATAGAGGAATGATCACATATCCCATATATACAGGTGTATATTATATTCCCTGAGCTTTATAGGTGGGGAATGAACATGAAATATATATAGATAATAGAGGAATGATCACATATCCCATATAAACAGGTGTATATTATATTCCCTGAGCTTTATAAGTGGGGAATGAACATGAAATATATATAGATAATAGAGGAATGATCACATATCCCATATATACAGGTGTATATTATATTCCCTGAGCTTTATAGGTGGGGAATGAACATGAAATACACTCACTGGCCACTTTATTAGGTACACCTGTCCAACTGTGTGTTAAGACTTAATTTCTAATCAGCCAATCACATGGCGGCAACTCAGTGCATTTAGGCATGTAGACATGGTCAAGACAATCTCCTGCAGTTCAAACCGAGCATCAGTATGGGGAAGAAAGGTGATTTGAGTGCCTTTGAACGTGGCATGATTGTTGGTGCCAGAAGGGCTGGTCTGAGTATTTCAGAAACTGCTGATCTACTGGGATTTTCACGCACAACCATCTCTAGGGTTTACAGAGAATGGTCCGAAAAAGAAAAAAAAATCCAGTGAGCGGCAGTTCTGTGGCCGGAAATGCCTTGTTGATGCCAGAGGTCAGAGGAGAATGGGCAGACTGGTTCGAGCTGATAGAAAGGCAACAGTGACTCAAATTGCCACCCGTTACAACCAAGGTAGGCAGAAGAGCATCTCTGAACGCACAGTGCGTCGAACTTTGAGGCAGATGGGCTACAGCAGCAGAAGACCACACCGGGTACCACTCCTCTCAGCTAAGAACAGGAAACTGAGGCTACAATTTGCACAAGCTCATCGAAATTGGACAGTAGAAGATTGGAAAAACGTTGCCTGGTCTGATGAGTCTCGATTTCTGCTGCGACATTCGGATGGTAGGGTCAGAATTTGGCGTAAACAACATGAAAGCATGGATCCATCCTGCCTTGTATCAATGGTTCAGGCTGGTGGTGGTGGTGTCATGGTGTGGGGAATTTTTTCTTGGCACTCTTTGGGCCCCTTGGTACCAATTGAGCATCGTTGCAACGCCACAGCCTACCTGAGTATTGTTGCTGACCATGTCCATCCCTTTATGACCACAATGTACCCAACATCTGATGGCTACTTTCAGCAGGATAATGCGCCATGTCATAAAGCTTGAATCATCTCAGATTGGTTTCTTGAACATGACAATGAGTTCACTGTACTCAAATGGCCTCCTCAGTCACCAGATCTCAATCCAATAGAGCATCTTTGGGATGTGGTGGAACGGGAGATTCGCATCAGGGATGTGCAGCCGACAAATCTGCGCCAACTGTGTGATGCCATCATGTCAATATGGTCCAAAATCTCTGAGGAATGCTTCCAGCACCTTGTTGAATCTCTGCCACGAAGAATTGAGGCAGTTCTGAAGGCAAAAGGGGGTCCAACCCGTTACTAGCATGGTGTACCTAATAAAGTGGCCAGTGAGTGTATATGTAGATAATAGAGGAATGATCACATATCCCATATATACAGGTGTATATTATATTCCCTGAGCTTTATAGGTGAGGAATGAACATGAAATATATATATAGATAATAGAGGAATGATCACATATCCCATATATACAGGTGTATATTATATTCCCTGAGCTTTATAGGTGGGGAATGAACATGGAATATATGTAGATAATAGGGGAATGAACACATATCCCATATATACAGGTGTATATTATATTCCCTGAGCTTTATAGGTGGTGAATGAACATGGAATATATGTAGATAATAGGGGAATGAACACATATCCCATATATACAGGTGTATATTATATTCCCTGAGCTTTATAGGTGGGGAATGAACATGAAATATATGTAGATAATAGAGGAATGATCACATATCCCATATATACAGGTGTATATTATATTCCCTGAGCTTTATAGGTGGGGAATGAACATGAAATATATATAGATAATAGAGGAATGAACACATATCCCATATAAACAGGTGTATATTATATTCCCTGAGCTTTATAGGAGGGGAATGAACATGAAATATATGTAGATAATAGAGGAATGAACACATATCCCATATAAACAGGTGTATATTATATTCCCTGAGCTTTATAGGTGGGGAATGAACAAGAAATATATATAGATAATAGAGGAATGAACACATATCCCATATATACAGGTGTATATTATATTCCCTGAGCTTTATAGGAGGGGAATGAACATGAAATATATATAGATAATAGAGGAATGAACACATATCCCATATATACAGGTGTATATTATATTCCCTGAGCTTTATAGGTGGGGAATGAACATGAAATATATGTAGATAATAGAGGAATGATCACATATCCCATATATACAGGTGTATATTATATTCCCTGAGCTTTATAGGTGGGGAATGAACATGAAATATATATAGATAATAGAGGAATGAACACATATCCCATATAAACAGGTGTATATTATATTCCCTGAGCTTTATAGGTGGGGAATGAACATGAAATATATGTAGATAATAGAGGAATGAACACATATCCCATATAAATAGGTGTATATTATATTCCCTGAGCTTTATAGGTGGGGAATGAACAAGAAATATATATAGATAATAGAGGAATGAACACATATCCCATATATACAGGTGTATATTATATTCCCTGAGCTTTATAGGAGGGGAATGAACATGAAATATATATAGATAATAGAGGAATGAACACATATCCCATATATACAGGTGTATATTATATTCCCTGAGCTTTATAGGAGGGGAATGAACATGAAATATATATAGATAATAGAGGAATGATCACATATCCCATATATACAGGTGTATATTATATTCCCTGAGCTTTATAGGTGGGGAATGAACATGAAATATATGTAGATAATAGAGGAATGAACACATACCCCATATATACAGGTGTATATTATATTCCCTGAGCTTTATAGGAGGGGAATGAACATGAAATATATGTAGATAATAGAGGAATGAACACATATCCCATATAAACAGGTGTATATTATATTCCCTGAGCTTTATAGGTGGGGAATGAACATGAAATATATGTAGATAATAGAGGAATGAACACATATCCCATATAAACAGGTGTATATTATATTCCCTGAGCTTTATAGGAGGGGAATGAACATGAAATATATATAGATAATAGAAGAATGAACACATATCCCATATAAACAGGTGTATATTATATTCCCTGAGCTTTATAGGTGGGGAATGAACATGAAATATATGTAGATAATAGAGGAATGAACACATATCCCATATAAACAGGTGTATATTATATTCCCTGAGCTTTATAGGAGGGGAATGAACATGAAATATATGTAGATAATAGAGGAATGAACACATATCCCATATAAACAGGTGTATATTATATTCCCTGAGCTTTATAGGTGGGGAATGAACATGAAATATATGTAGATAATAGAGGAATGATCACATATCCCATATATACAGGTGTATATTATATTCCCTGAGCTTTATAGGTGGGGAATGAACATGAAATATATATAGATAATAGAGGAATGAACACATATCCCATATAAACAGGTGTATATTATATTCCCTGAGCTTTATAGGTGGGGAATGAACATGAAATATATATAGATAATAGAGGAATGAACACATATCCCATATATACAGGTGTATATTATATTCCCTGAGCTTTATAGGTGAGGAATGAACATGAAATATATGTAGATAATAGAGGAATGAACACATATCCCATATAAACAGGTGTATATTATATTCCCTGAGCTTTATAGGAGGGGAATGAACATGAAATATATGTAGATAATAGAGGAATGATCACATATCCCATATAAACAGGTGTATATTATATTCCCTGAGCTTTATAGGTGGGGAATGAACATGAAATATATGTAGATAATAGAGGAATGATCACATATCCCATATATACAGGTGTATATTATATTCCCTGAGCTTTATAGGTGGGGAATGAACATGAAATATATATAGATAATAGAGGAATGAACACATATCCCATATAAACAGGTGTATATTATATTCCCTGAGCTTTATAGGAGGGGAATGAACATGAAATATATGTAGATAATAGACGAATGAACACATATCCCATATAAACAGGTGTATATTATATTCCCTGAGCTTTATAGGAGGGGAATGAACATGAAATATATGTAGATAATAGGAGAATGATCACATATCCCATATAAACAGGTGTATATTATATTCCCTGAGCTTTATAGGAGGGGAATGAACATGAAATATATGTAGATAATAGAGGAATGAACACATATCTCATATAAACAGGTGTATATTATATTCCCTGAGCTTTATAGGAGGGGAATGAACATGAAATATATGTAGATAATAGACGAATGAACACATATCCCATATATACAGGTGTATATTATATTCCCTGAGCTTTATAGGAGGGGAATGAACATGAAATATATGTAGATAATAGAGGAATGAACACATATCCCATATATACAGGTGTATATTATATTCCCTGAGCTTTATAGGAGGGGAATGAACATGAAATATATGTAGATAATAGAGGAATGAACACATATCCCATATATACAGGTGTATATTATATTCCCTGAGCTTTATAGGAGGGGAAAGAACATGAAATATATATAGATAATAGAGGAATGAACACATATCCCATATATACAGGTGTATATTATATTCCCTGAGCTTTATAGGAGGGGAATGAACATGAAATATATGTAGATAATAGAGGAATGAACACATATCCCATATAAACAGGTGTATATTAAATTCCCTGAGCTTTATAGGTGGGGAATGAACATGAAATATATATAGATAATAGAGGAATGATCACATATCCCATATATACAGGTGTATATTATATTCCCTGAGCTTTATAGGTGGGGAATGAACATGAAATATATATAGATAATAGAGGAATGATCACATATCCCATATAAACAGGTGTATATTATATTCCCTGAGCTTTATAAGTGGGGAATGAACATGAAATATATATAGATAATAGAGGAATGAACACATATCCCATATATACAGGTTTATATTATATTCCCTGAGCTTTATAGGTGGGGAATGAACATGAAATATATGTAGATAATAGAGGAATGATCACATATCCCATATATACAGGTGTATATTATATTCCCTGAGCTTTATAGGTGGGGAATGAACATGAAATATATATAGATAATAGAGGAATGATCACATATCCCATATATACAGGTGTATATTATATTCCCTGAGCTTTATAGGTGGGGAATGAACATGAAATATATGTAGATAATAGAGGAATGATCACATATCCCATATATACAGGTGTATATTATATTCCCTGAGCTTTATAGGTGAGGAATGAACATGAAATATATATATAGATAATAGAGGAATGATCACATATCCCATATATACAGGTGTATATTATATTCCCTGAGCTTTATAGGTGGGGAATGAACATGGAATATATGTAGATAATAGGGGAATGAACACATATCCCATATATACAGGTGTATATTATATTCCCTGAGCTTTATAGGTGGTGAATGAACATGGAATATATGTAGATAATAGGGGAATGAACACATATCCCATATATACAGGTGTATATTATATTCCCTGAGCTTTATAGGTGGGGAATGAACATGAAATATATGTAGATAATAGAGGAATGATCACATATCCCATATATACAGGTGTATATTATATTCCCTGAGCTTTATAGGTGGGGAATGAACATGAAATATATATAGATAATAGAGGAATGAACACATATCCCATATAAACAGGTGTATATTATATTCCCTGAGCTTTATAGGAGGGGAATGAACATGAAATATATGTAGATAATAGAGGAATGAACACATATCCCATATAAACAGGTGTATATTATATTCCCTGAGCTTTATAGGTGGGGAATGAACAAGAAATATATATATAGATAATAGAGGAATGAACACATATCCCATATATACAGGTGTATATTAAATTCCCTGAGCTTTATAGGAGGGGAATGAACATGAAATATATATAGATAATAGAGGAATGAACACATATCCCATATATACAGGTGTATATTATATTCCCTGAGCTTTATAGGTGGGGAATGAACATGAAATATATGTAGATAATAGAGGAATGATCACATATCCCATATATACAGGTGTATATTATATTCCCTGAGCTTTATAGGTGGGGAATGAACATGAAATATATATAGATAATAGAGGAATGAACACATATCCCATATAAACAGGTGTATATTATATTCCCTGAGCTTTATAGGTGGGGAATGAACATGAAATATATGTAGATAATAGAGGAATGATCACATATCCCATATAAACAGGTGTATATTATATTCCCTGAGCTTTATAGGTGGGGAATGAACAAGAAATATATATAGATAATAGAGGAATGAACACATATCCCATATATACAGGTGTATATTATATTCCCTGAGCTTTATAGGAGGGGAATGAACATGAAATATATATAGATAATAGAGGAATGAACACATATCCCATATATACAGGTGTATATTATATTCCCTGAGCTTTATAGGAGGGGAATGAACATGAAATATATATAGATAATAGAGGAATGATCACATATCCCATATATACAGGTGTATATTATATTCCCTGAGCTTTATAGGTGGGGAATGAACATGAAATATATGTAGATAATAGAGGAATGAACACATACCCCATATATACAGGTGTATATTATATTCCCTGAGCTTTATAGGAGGGGAATGAACATGAAATATATGTAGATAATAGAGGAATGAACACATATCCCATATAAACAGGTGTATATTATATTCCCTGAGCTTTATAGGTGGGGAATGAACATGAAATATATGTAGATAATAGAGGAATGAACACATATCCCATATAAACAGGTGTATATTATATTCCCTGAGCTTTATAGGAGGGGAATGAACATGAAATATATATAGATAATAGAAGAATGAACACATATCCCATATAAACAGGTGTATATTATATTCCCTGAGCTTTATAGGTGGGGAATGAACATGAAATATATGTAGATAATAGAGGAATGAACACATATCCCATATAAACAGGTGTATATTATATTCCCTGAGCTTTATAGGAGGGGAATGAACATGAAATATATGTAGATAATAGAGGAATGAACACATATCCCATATAAACAGGTGTATATTATATTCCCTGAGCTTTATAGGTGGGGAATGAACATGAAATATATGTAGATAATAGAGGAATGATCACATATCCCATATATACAGGTGTATATTATATTCCCTGAGCTTTATAGGTGGGGAATGAACATGAAATATATATAGATAATAGAGGAATGAACACATATCCCATATAAACAGGTGTATATTATATTCCCTGAGCTTTATAGGTGGGGAATGAACATGAAATATATGTAGATAATAGAGGAATGAACACATATCCCATATAAACAGGTGTATATTATATTCCCTGAGCTTTATAGGAGGGGAATGAACATGAAATATATGTAGATAATAGAGGAATGATCACATATCCCATATAAACAGGTGTATATTATATTCCCTGAGCTTTATAGGTGGGGAATGAACATGAAATATATGTAGATAATAGAGGAATGATCACATATCCCATATATACAGGTGTATATTATATTCCCTGAGCTTTATAGGTGGGGAATGAACATGAAATATATATAGATAATAGAGGAATGAACACATATCCCATATAAACAGGTGTATATTATATTCCCTGAGCTTTATAGGTGGGGAATGAACATGAAATATATGTAGATAATAGAGGAATGAACACATATCCCATATAAACAGGTGTATATTATATTCCCTGAGCTTTATAGGTGGGGAATGAACAAGAAATATATATAGATAATAGAGGAATGAACACATATCCCATATATACAGGTGTATATTATATTCCCTGAGCTTTATAGGAGGGGAATGAACATGAAATATATATAGATAACAGAGGAATGAACACATATCCCATATATACAGGTGTATATTATATTCCCTGAGCTTTATAGGAGGGGAATGAACATGAAATATATATAGATAATAGAGGAATGATCACATATCCCATATATACAGGTGTATATTATATTCCCTGAGCTTTATAGGTGGGGAATGAACATGAAATATATGTAGATAATAGAGGAATGAACACATACCCCATATATACAGGTGTATATTATATTCCCTGAGCTTTATAGGAGGGGAATGAACATGAAATATATGTAGATAATAGAGGAATGAACACATATCCCATATAAACAGGTGTATATTATATTCCCTGAGCTTTATAGGTGGGGAATGAACATGAAATATATGTAGATAATAGAGGAATGAACACATATCCCATATAAACAGGTGTATATTATATTCCCTGAGCTTTATAGGAGGGGAATGAACATGAAATATATATAGATAATAGAAGAATGAACACATATCCCATATAAACAGGTGTATATTATATTCCCTGAGCTTTATAGGTGGGGAATGAACATGAAATATATGTAGATAATAGAGGAATGAACACATATCCCATATAAACAGGTGTATATTATATTCCCTGAGCTTTATAGGAGGGGAATGAACATGAAATATATGTAGATAATAGAGGAATGATCACATATCCCATATATACAGGTGTATATTATATTCCCTGAGCTTTATAGGAGGGGAATGAACATGAAATATATGTAGATAATAGAGGAATGAACACATATCCCATATAAACAGGTGTATATTATATTCCCTGAGCTTTATAGGTGGGGAATGAACATGAAATATATGTAGATAATAGAGGAATGATCACATATCCCATATATACAGGTGTATATTATATTCCCTGAGCTTTATAGGAGGGGAATGAACATGAAATATATGTAGATAATAGAGGAATGAACACATATCCCATATAAACAGGTGTATATTATATTCCCTGAGCTTTATAGGTGGGGAATGAACATGAAATATATGTAGACAATAGACGAATGATCACATATCCCATATATACAGGTGTATATTATATTCCCTGAGCTTTATAGGAGGGGAATGAACATGAAATATATATAGATAATAGAGGAATGATCACATATCCCATATATACAGGTGTATATTATATTCCCTGAGCTTTATAGAAGGGGAATGAACATGAAATATATATAGATAATAGAAGAATGAACACATATCCCATATAAACAGGTGTATATTATATTCCCTGAGCTTTATAGGTGGGGAATGAACATGAAATATATATAGATAATAGAGGAATGATCACATATCCCATATATACAGGTGTATATTATATTCCCTGAGCTTTATAGGATTGGAATGAACATGAAATATATATAGATAATAGGATAATAATCACATATCCCATATATACAGGTGTATATTATATTCCCTGAGCTTTATAGGAGGGGAATGAACATGAAATATATATAGATAATAGAGGAATGAACACATATCCCATATATACAGGTGTATATTATATTCCCTGAGCTTTATAGGAGGGGAATGAACATGAAATATATATAGATAATAGAGGAATGAACACATATCCCATATATACAGGTGTATATTATATTCCCTGAGCTTTATAGGATTGGAATGAACATGAAATATATATAGATAATAGGATAATAATCACATATCCCATATATACAGGTGTATATTATATTCCCTGAGCTTTATAGGAGGGGAATGAACATGAAATATATATAGATAATAGAGGAATGAACACATATCCCATATATACAGGTGTATATTATATTCCCTGAGCTTTATAGGAGGGGAATGAACATGAAATATATATAGATAATAGAGGAATGAACACATATCCCATATATACAGGTGTATATTATATTCCCTGAGCTTTATAGGAGGGGAATGAACATGAAATATATATAGATAATAGAGGAATGAACACATATCCCATATATACAGGTGTATATTATATTCCCTGAGCTTTATAGGATTGGAATGAACATGAAATATATGTAGATAATAGAGGAATGATCACATATCCCATATATACAGGTGTATATTATATTCCCTGAGCTTTATAGGATTGGAATGAACATGAAATATATGTAGATAATAGAGGAATGAACACATATCCCATATATACAGGTGTATATTATATTCCCTGAGCTTTATAGGAGGGGAATGAACATGAAATATATGTACATAATAGAGGAATGATCACATATCCCATATAAACAGGTGTATATTATATTCCCTGATCTTTATAGGTGGGGAATGAACATGAAATATATGTAGATAATAGGAGAATGATCACATATCCCATATAAACAGGTGTATATTATGTTCCCTGAGGTTTATAGGAGGGGAATGAACATGAAATATATGTAGATAATAGGAGAATGATCACATATCCCATATAAACAGGTGTATATTATGTTCTCTGAGGTTTATAGGAGGGGAATGAACATTAAATATATATAGATAATAGAGGAATGAACACATATCCCATATAAACAGGTGTATATTATGTTCCCTGAGGTTTATAGGAGGGGAATGAACATTAAATATATATAGATAATAGGAGAATGATCACATATCCCATATAAACAGGTGTATATTATGTTCCCTGAGGTTTATAGGAGGGGAATGAACATGAAATATATATAGATAATAGAGGAATGATCACATATCCCATATAAACAGGTGTATATTATATTCCCTGAGCTTTATAGGAGGGGAATGAACATGAAATATATGTAGTGTGGTGCAGTGACCGCTGTGTCCGCTAGGGGGCGCTGTGTGGGTGTCCCAGGACAGCCGTATAAACATTTCCATTGCCCTGATAGGTGTAGGATACTAAAAGATCATAATGATCAGCAGAGGTACTGCTGACTAGTATGTTCTGTTACAATGTGTCAGGGAAGCCTGTGTGTGGTTGTCTGCAATAGGACCTTGGGTGAGGTCATAGCCATGTGATCACCTGTGGGTGTGGTTATGGACCACATAAGGTACCTGAGGTCTGGTCACATGTGGGTGAATGCTGGGACCTGATTGGTCCAGTTTGGAAGGTCCCGTGTGGAGAAGGATCTCCTCACTAACAGCACGTGTGGACGCTGTGACTAATGGCGATGTGTGCCTGACCGTTCCCAGGGAGAGGGAATGAACATTTGCAGTGTAAAGCAGCATGCAAGGTAACCCGGAGACGGGACTGCAACTGAGAGACTGTATAGCCTGCTGGCTGGATGAAGCACGGCCTGTGTGACTAGGAGGCTATAGGGGTGCAGAGCTCCAGTGTGAAGATCCCCTGCTGTCTGCTATAAGACTGCTGCATGTCACTGCCGGAGGTTTATGAAGGATGAATAAACCTCATGGACTATGATTTGTTGGAAAATCCTGTGCCGGATGTGTTTTTATCGCTGCAAGCGAGTGTCCCCCAACCCTGAATGACAGCGCTACCTCACAAATGGTGGAGAATGCGGGTAATATAGTAGCCTTGTTGCTGGGGGCAACGGAAAAGGACTGCCAAAAAAAACCAAAAAACTTTGTTGCTAAGGGCTGCGGTTCCAACAGCACATGTTGCAGTTCTGGCAACGCTGAGCCAGGAGGGCTGACGGTTGTGGAAGCCGCATACTGACTGCAGCTCAGTGAAAGAGACTGGTGATTGCTAGGGTGCCTCTGCGGATAAGAGGGACCCGAGGACCTGTGTGGCCGACACAGGTAACGACAGGTGTTCGTTGTTGTACTGACCTGGATCAGTGAGCAAGGTCCTGGAGGGTCAGTGTTGGGAGGTTCTGGGAGAGGAATCGGATCCCTGGAACACGTGATATGACCTTGGACCTGGTGAGGCCGGTGTGTTGGGAGACCCTGGGAGGAGGGTCGGCTCCCTGAATAGCACCTGGTGTGCCCTGTGTGTTGGACGGTCTCAGGCGGAGACGGTACGTCCTGAATAGCGCACAGACAGGATATGTGAGTTTTTTTGGAGTTTTTCGTGCATGTGTTTTTTCTTTTTTTTTCCTCTGCAAAACCTGACGGTGCTTGCTGTGGCTCAGTGGGGTCACGAAGGTCTCGCAGCACAGGGACCTGGTGTTTTTCTTTTTTGGGATCTCCTCTTTGAGCATTGGGAGCAGACGCTGTCTGTCTACACCATCCTGCTGCAGCTTTATTGCATATGACTAAGCGGATACAGCAGTTGTGGCTTTACACAACTATTAAGGGTGAGTACCCTGTATTATTTCTTTATACCCATTATACCTGCACTGGTAAGGCCCTATGGGCGCGCTTTTGTGGTTTCTTTTATCTTCGAGGGTGACAAGCGGCTTCCGGTAACCCGGCGGGGTTACGAAGGGGACAAGCGGCTTCCGGTGGATCGGCGGGTCCACGAAGATGGCGCAGCAGGAGCTGCAGTGATACCAGCCGCTGGGTGTGTGAACAGCAGCCGGTGGTGTCGGTGATCGGTGACAGCAGGAGTTGTGGTGGTGCCAACAGACTTGTGTGGTATCGTAAAAAAAAAAAAAGACAAACTGTACTGTGTGAACTGTGGCATAAGAAGTTCTGCAGAACGGACATGGGGAAATCCCGCAAGGGGGCGGTGACCCAAATTGGGGTGGTAACCCAAAAGGGGGTGGTAACCCAAAAGGGGGCAGTAACCCAAATCGGGGTGGTAACCCAAAAAGGGGTGGAGTCCCAAATTGGCACGGTAACCCAAAAAGGGGTGGAGTCCCAGGAGGGGGCGGCAACCCAAAGTGGGGTGGTGGTCCAGAAAAGGGCCAAGTTTGAAGAAATGTCAGCACTTGATGACTCAGTGGGTATGTCTGGAGTACCGCAGTGTGTGTGTATGACTTGGTCAGAATGTGGGATATCCTTTCCGGATAGTGACGATGGGCCGCAGGTGTGTACCGTGATGCTGCATCGGGAAGGAGTCCCTGGTAGGCTGGACTCAAAGAGTCAGGTGACTCTGACAGGAACTCCACTCGTTTTAGCTCTGACCGAGAAAAACGTCAGAGTTCGCTGCCTCCACGGGGTCATTGTGAATTATAAAGTGGACAGAGTCCTGATTGAGATGACAAAGGGGGAGTGCCAAGGTGGTAGTATGCCACCAAACTTAGTGCATACCTTTGAGAGGCGCCGGGACTTTGTCATATTTAAAGATGTGGGGCAGGATGATAGAGACGTTTCTACGGTAGCGCTAGCAGACACTGAAACGCTGACGCCTCCTAATGTGGACAGGCCAGACGTATGGGCGACCGGAGAAAGAATTGCGTCAGACGAATTTACTGACCTGACGTCACCTGAAGCGTTCCACAGTGTGAATGAGAATGGTGTGGTAAACAAAAAAGAGCAGAGCTGACACACGGATAGAGAGTGTCTTGGGGGTTCACCGTACGGTGTGGTGTGACGTGTTATTGCCAGTTGCCACCACTAGGACAGAATCTAATGCTGTGCTGACTGAAACTCATGACAGGACTGGTGGTAACCTGATCGAGAGGATAACGGGAATAGAAACACAGTCAGAGGTTAACCGGGGGGTTCACTCGACTGATAGGACTGACTCAGTGGTACCCTTTGACGATATAATTAAAGAATTAGTGGTGCGACACGTGCTGGCCAAAAGAGAACAAGATCAGGAGATACAACTAATAAAAGAGACAGTGGAAGAACATGTCAAACAAGAGAGAATCTTGAGACAATTGGCCGAGCACAAGGTGGAGGGGCTCGAGAAAGAAGTCTTGGAGCTCAGAGGTCACCTGTCCACCTGGCAAAGTGTGAACAAGAGCCTTAAGGAAGAGATTGAGGAACTCAGAGGAGTAGTAGAAGGTCTTCTGCGGGAGAAGAGCTTGGACAGAGATGTGCAACGGCTGGGTCCGAGTGAAAACAAGACAGAACTGCCGGTACCTATCTTGGCAAAGGCTCACGAGGAGATAAAATTTCCTGAAGTTGGTGAGCAAAGAGCCGAAGACAGTCACTCGGTCGGGTCAACTGTAGTGAGGGAAGTGTCCGTGGTAAAGCCAGAGTCTTCTGTCCAGGAAGAGAGCAAGACCACGACCTTCAAATCTGTGATCGAAGTACCCGAAGACATGCAAGAAGCCTGTGCGGAGGAAGGTGTACATGAGGCTTTCAAAGAGGCGGTCAAAGCGTGTGAGGTGCACTGGGCACCTGAGACTCGGCAGTTGGTGATAGTATCAGCCAGGGGAGATACATCAAACCGAGTAGCTGTCCTGAAAGAGATGCATTTGCAGTGTCTACATGTCAAACAATTGGTTAGGCAGAGTAATATGAAGGCTGCTCGACGCCTAGAGATAGCAAGAGAGGCTATGGATCGGTTGGGTTTGAGGAAAGATGTGGTTCTGGTACCCAAAACTCTGATTGGGAGAATCATTGGAAGGTCCGGGAAGGTAATGCAAGACCAGGGGAAGAGTCTTGAGGAGATCATTTGCATATTCCCAGTGCCTTCTGGGATAAGTGAAGAGTCTCCGCGAGCTCAACGATCACTGGGTTTTGGCCGTTGCAGCTGAAAAGAGAAAATCGGAAAACCAGGGGAAGAGTCTTGAGGAGATCATTTGCATATTCCCAGTGCCTTCTGGGATAAGTGAAGAGTCTCCGCGAGCTCAACGATCACTGGGTTTTGGCCGTTGCAGCTGAAAAGAGGAAATCGGAAAATTTTGGCTCATCTTTCATCGTTTTTAAGAAATCTCAAGATGGAAGAGGCCAGGAGCCATTTGGTGAGCTGCATTTCTTGCTACATGTTCACAGATTTACCAGTGGAAAAGCCAAACTTCACATGCCACAAATGCAAGCTTGTGACCCTGTTGGAGGAAAAGTTGCAAAATCTCGAAGAGAGGTTAGCTACGTTGAAGATCATTAAGGAAGGTGAAGAGTTCTTGGACAGAGCAGAATTATCTCTTCATGTTACAGAAAGAGAAGAAATTCGAAGTGCACCTGAAGAAACAGAGGAATGGAGACATGTGACCCAGAGAAGCAGGAGGATCAGGAGGCAGTCAGCACCCATACTGCTCAGAAACCAGTACCAGGCTCTCACGCAGGAAAACGATGAAGAAATACATCAGGATAAGACTTTGCCAACAAACAGCAACCTTGTACGCCTTCAGAGTCCTCCTGGATGGAGAAAGAAAAATGTTGTGAAGAAGAAACGGAGAGTGGTGGTCATGGGGGATTCCCTGCTGAGAGGAACAGAGGCCGCTATCTGCAGACCGGATATAACTTCAAGAGAAATGTGCTGTCTTCCAGGTGCAAAAATTAAAGATGTGTCTGACAGGATATCAGGACTCTTCAGACCTACAGATGACTACCCATTCCTGCTACTACATGTGGGGACAAATGACACCGTAAGAAACGACCTGGAAACCATCTGCAGAGACTTTGAAGACTTAGGCAAGAAAGTGAAAGAACTGGGAGCGCAGGTGGTCTTCTCTTCCATCCTCCCAGTGGATGGCCATGGAACAAGGAGGTGGAATAAGATTCTGCAGGTGAACAACTGGCTACGTCGATGGTGCCGTCAGCAACGATTTGGATTTCTGGATCACGGAGTGAACTACTTATACGATGGACTACTTGCTAGAGATGGGGTGCACCTTACGAAGACTGGAAAGCAGGTATTTGGAAGTCGCCTTGCTACACTTGTAAGGAGAGCTTTAAACTAGAACAACATGGGAAGGGAAGCAAAAGACCAGAAAAAGCCATACACCTGACAAATGATATTGAGAACTCTGCTATTAGAAGTGGAAAGGAAGAACAAAGACGAAAGAATCTAATTAATAAAAATATTGGAGAAAGAGAAACCAATCACAAACTAAAATGTTTCTATACTAATGCACAAAGCATGGGCAACAAACAAGGAGAATTGGAACTACTAACACAGGAAAAGAAATATGATGTCATTGGAATCACTGAAACTTGGTGGGACAATACACATGATTGGAATACAAGACTAGAAGGATACAACTTATTTGCAAGAAACAGACTTGATAAACGAGGAGGGGGTGTCGCATTGTATGTTAGAAATGCGTATATCTGCACAGAGATTGAAGCTTCAGAGACTGGGAGTTCTGTGGAAACTGTTTGGGTAAGAATACAAGGACAGAACAATGGAAAGGACACCATTGTAGGCATTTACTACAGGCCGCCTGTGCAAGCTGAAGATATGGATGAACTCTTTATGCATCAAATGGCCAAGTTCTCCAAAAAATATGACATAGTTGTCATGGGAGATTTCAACTATCCAGACATTTGTTGGGAATCTCTCTCAGGCAAAACTAACAGGTCAAGGAAATTCTTATCCTCTCTTGCTGACAACTTTATCTTCCAAAAGGTAAAGGAGAAAACAAGGGGAACTGCTACCTTGGATCTAATCCTTATAAACAGGGAGGAAATGGTTGAGGAGGTAAAAGTGGCTGGGGCCCTAGGAGGTAGCGACCATGCTATTTTAGAATTTTGGATAACTAGAGGCGGAAGACCTGTGAAGACTCAGACGTCAAGGTTAGATTTCAGAAAGGCAGATTTTAAGGGATTCAGAAAGAGAATTGGAGGGATCCAATGGCTGGATATCCTTAAAGACAAAAATGTCCAGGAAGGATGGGAAATCTTGAAAAATGAAATTCTCAAAGCACAGTTGTTAACAATTCCGAAAAGAGGGAAGAATAGGAAGCATTTAAGGAAACCAGGATGGATGAACACAGAACTTAAGCACATGCTAAAAAGGAAGAAAAAAATGTTTATAAAATGGAAAGAGGGAGGCATATCTAAAGAAGAATATAATGCTGTCTGCAGAACCTGCAGGGCACAAATCAGATTAGCTAAAGCTGAAAATGAATTGAGGCTTGCAAGAGATGTCAAAAGCAATAATAAAGGATTTTGGGGATATGTCAAAAGTAAAAGAAAAGTCAAAGATGCTATAGGATTTTTACAGGATGAAAATGATGAAATGGTAAGACAGGATGTTGAGAAGGCTGAACTTTTAAATTCCTATTTTGCATCTGTTTTCTCTCAGAAAGGAAATGTAACATCAACTGTTATTCACTGTCCTATTAAGGGAATAGAAGAATCCAGGATATCTATAAACAGAAAGATAGTGAGGAAACACTTAGCTAACCTAAATGAATTCAAGTCTCCAGGTCCAGATGAATTACACCCCAGAGTACTGAAGGAGATAGCAGAAGAAATTTTTGAACCCCTCTCCATAATCTTTGAAAATTCTTGGAGAACAGGAGATGTGCCAGAAGACTGGAGAAGAGCAAATGTTGTTCCTATCTTCAAAAAGGGGAAGAAGGTGGACCCAGGCAACTATAGGCCGGTGAGTCTGACTTCTATACCAGGAAAGATCTTTGAACAAATTATTAAACAACATGTATGTCAATACCTGGATAAGAATGAAGTGATTAAACAGAGTCAGCATGGGTTTGTAACTAATAAGTCATGTCAGACTAATTTAATTTCCTTCTATGACGGTATTACTGATTGGGTGGATCAAGGAAATGCTGTAGATATAGTATATCTTGACTTCAGCAAAGCATTTGACAAAGTCTCTCATACAATCCTTATTGAAAAAATGACTAAGTATGGAATGGACAAGGCAACTGTTAGGTGGATTCATAACTGGCTTAGT
This sequence comes from Dendrobates tinctorius, assembly GCF_039654945.1. Taxonomy (NCBI): domain Eukaryota; kingdom Metazoa; phylum Chordata; class Amphibia; order Anura; family Dendrobatidae; genus Dendrobates; species Dendrobates tinctorius. Next base: position 1,689,624 of record NW_027361931.1, on the reverse strand, counting down.
GATCGGACCCAAAGAGTGGTCGTAAATGGCTGCACATCCAGTTGGAAGAATGTCTCAAGTGGGGTACCACAGGGCTCTGTCCTGGGCCCTGTATTGTTCAACATCTTTATCAACGATTTAGATGAAGGAATTGAGGGTAAACTGATTAAATTTGCTGATGACACAAAGCTAGGAGGGATAGCTAATACTAGAGAAGAGAGAGAGAGGATTCAAAAAGATTTAAATAAACTGGAGAAGTGGGCAGCAACTAACAGAATGGTTTTTAACAGGGAGAAATGCAAAGTACTACATCTGGGCAATAAAAATGAAAAAAGCATATATAGAATGGGAGGAATAGGGCTAAGTGACAGCACATGTGAAAAAGACTTGGGTATACTAATAGATCACAGACTGAATATGAGTCAACAGTGTGATGCAGCAGCAAAAAAGGCAAATGCAATTCTAGGATGTATTAACAGAAGCATACAGTCTAGATCACGTGAAGTAATTATTTCCCTCTACTCCTCTTTGGTCAGACCTCATCTGGAATATTGTGTCCAATTTTGGGCACCACATTTTAAAAAAGACATCAACAAACTGGAGCAAGTTCAGAAAAGAGTGACCAGAATGGTGACCGGTCTGCAAACCCTGTCTTATGAGGAAAAGTTGCAGGATTTGGGAATGTTTAGTTTGCAAAAGAGAAGACTGAGAGGAGACTTAATAGCTGTCTACAAATATCTAAAGGGCTGTCACATTGTAGAAGGATCAACTTTATTCTCATTTGCACAAGGAAAGACTAGAAGCAATGGGATGAAGCTGAATGGGAGGAGACACAGATTAGATATTAGAAAAAACTTTTTGACAGTTAGAGTGATCAATGAGTGGAACAGGCTGCCACGAGAAGTGGTGAGTTCTCCTTCAATGGAAGTCTTCAAACAGAGGCTGGACAGACATCTAACTGGGATGATTTAGCGAATCCTGCTTTGAGCAGGGGGTTGGACCAGATGGCCCAGGAGGTCCCTTCCAACTCTACGATTCTATGATTCTATGATTCTACCTTGTGAATATCTCCGGTGTGGTGAGGGTGAGGATCCCTCCTGATGATGACCAGGTATCCAGGGAATTGGATAGGATTTCCATCATGGTGGTTGGCTCCGTGGAAAGCCTGAGAGAATTTCGGATGCTCGTGGAGTATCGAGTGGGGTACCTGCAAGAAATTGAGCAGTTGAGGTTGGACTGTCGGCGAATTAATAAAGAAATACAGAATACCAGGTGGCGGCCGCCTCCAACCCAAGATGTAAGGACCCGAACGGTTCCTCCAAGAAGTGACAGGGCAGATGGCAGAAGAGTGTCAGCAAGGGGTACTTCGACTGGCAGGATGACGTTGAAAGACCCTAGTTCCTGTGAGACGCTGACTGAGTCAGACTCAGACCAGACAGCAGGCTCTACTAAGACTTATAACCGCACCAACCGAAAGAGACGGTCAGTGAGAGAAAGATCAGGTGACGAAGCGTACTGCAGACAGGTGGAGACTAGAGAGTGTCTGATGACGCAGACAAACCGTGACTGGGGGGTCAAAGACAATGACCAGTATTATGACCGCTGGGAGCGGGGGAGGCCTAACGTAGAGATGAGGCCGTATGACAAATGGAGACGGTTCTCTCGACCTGGTGGGCAAGGTGTAGTGAGTGCCCAGTCTCGACAGCCGGGGATTATGCTGTGTGTTCAACCCCACAGGTTTGAACATAGGGGGGAGGTATGTGGTGCAGTGACCGCTGTGTCCGCTAGGGGGCGCTGTGTGGGTGTCCCAGGACAGCCGTATAAACATTTCCATTGCCCTGATAGGTGTAGGATACTAAAAGATCATAATGATCAGCAGAGGTACTGCTGACTAATATGTTCTGTTACAATGTGTCAGGGAAGCCTGTGTGTGGTTGTCTGCAATAGGACCTTGGGTGAGGTCATAGCCATGTGATCACCTGTGGGTGTGGTTATGGACCACATAAGGTACCTGAGGTCTGGTCACATGTGGGTGAATGCTGGGACCTGATTGGTCCAGTTTGGAAGGTCCCGTGTGGAGAAGGATCTCCTCACTAACAGCACGTGTGGACGCTGTGACTAATGGCGATGTGTGCCTGACCGTTCCCAGGGAGAGGGAATGAACATTAGCAGTGTAAAGCAGCATGCAAGGTAACCCGGAGACGGGACTGCAACTGACAGACTGTATAGCCTGCTGGCTGGATGAAGCACGGCCTGTGTGACTAGGAGGCTATAGGGGAGCAGAGCTCCAGTGTGAAGATCCCCTGCTGTCTGCTATAAGACTGCTGCATGTCACTGCCGGAGGTTTATGAAGGATGAATAAACCTCATGGACTATGATTTGTTGGAAAATCCTGTGCCGAATGTGTTTTTATCGCTGCAAGCGAGTGTCCCCCAACCCTGAATGACAGCGCTACCTCACAGTAGATAATAGAGGAATGAACACATATCCCATATAAACAGGTGTATATTATATTCCCTGAGCTTTATAGGAGGGGAATGAACATGAAATATATATAGATAATAGAGGAATGAACACATATCCCATATAAACAGGTGTATATTATATTCCCTGAGCTTTATAGGAGGGGAATGAACATAAAATATATGTAGATAATAGAGGAATGAACACATACCCCATATATACAGGTGTATATTATATTCCCTGAGCTTTATAGGTGGGAAATGAACATTAAATATATATAGATAATAGAGGAATGAACACATATCCCATATAAACAGGTGTATATTATATTCCCTGAGCTTTATAGGTGGGGAATGAACATGAAATATATGTAGATAATAGAGGAATGATCACATATCCCATATATACAGGTGTATATTATATTCCCTGAGCTTTATAGGTGGGGAATGAAGATGAAATATATATAGATAATAGAGGAATGAACACATATCCCATATATACAGGTGTATATTATATTCCCTGAGCATTATAGGTGGGGAATGAACATGAAATATATATAGATAATAGAGGAATGATCACATACCCCATATATACAGGTATATATTATATTCCCTGAGCATTATAGGTGGGGAATGAACATGAAATATATGTAGATAATAGAGGAATGAACACATATCCCATATATACAGGTGTATATTATATTCCCTGAGCTTTATAGGTGGGAAATGAACATTAAATATATATAGATAATAGAGGAATGATCACATATCCCATATATACAGATGTATATTATATTCCCTGAGCTTTATAGGAGGGGAATGAACATGGAATATATGTAGATAATAGAGGAATGAACACATATCCCATATAAACAGGTGTATATTATATTCCCTGAGCTTTATAGGTGGGAAATGAACATTAAATATATATAGATAATAGAGGAATGATCACATATCCCATATATACAGATGTATATTATATTCCCTGAGCTTTATAGGAGGGGAATGAACATGGAATATATGTAGATAATAGAGGAATGAACACATATCCCATATAAACAGGTGTATATTATATTCCCTGTGCTTTATAGGTGAGGAATGAACATGAAATATATGTAGATAATAGAGGAATGATCACATATCCCATATATACAGGTGTATATTATATTCCCTGTGCTTTATAGGTGAGGAATGAACATGAAATATATGTAGATAATAGAGGAATGAACACATATCCCATATATACAGGTGTATATTATATTCCCTGAGCTTTATAGGAGGGGAATGAACATGGAATATATGTAGATAATAGAGGAATGAACACATATCCCATATAAACAGGTGTATATTATATTCCCTGTGCTTTATAGGTGAGGAATGAACATGAAATATATGTAGATAATAGAGGAATGAACACATATCCCATATATACAGGTGTATATTATATTCCCTGAGCTTTATAGGTGAGGAATGAACATGAAATATATGTAGATAATAGAGGAATGAACACATATCCCATATAAACAGGTGTATATTATATTCCCTGTGCTTTATAGGTGAGGAATGAACATGAAATATATGTAGATAATAGAGGAATGAACACATATCCCATATATACAGGTGTATATTATATTCCCTGTGCTTTATAGGTGAGGAATGAACATGAAATATATGTAGATAATAGAGGAATGAACACATATCCCATATATACAGGTGTATATTATATTCCCTGAGCTTTATAGGTGGGAAATGAACATTAAATATATATAGATAATAGAGGAATGAACACATATCCCATATAAACAGATGTATATTATATTCCCTGAGCTTTATAGGTGAGGAATGAACATGAAATATATGTAGATAATAGAGGAATGAACACATATCCCATATAAACAGGTGTATATTATATTCCCTGTGCTTTATAGGTGAGGAATGAACATGAAATATATGTAGATAATAGAGGAATGAACACATATCCCATATATACAGGTGTATATTATATTCCCTGTGCTTTATAGGTGAGGAATGAACATGAAATATATGTAGATAATAGAGGAATGAACACATATCCCATATATACAGGTGTATATTATATTCCCTGAGCTTTATAGGTGGGAAATGAACATTAAATATATATAGATAATAGAGGAATGAACACATATCCCATATAAACAGGTGTATATTATATTCCCTGAGCTTTATAGGTGGGGAATGAACATGAAATATATGTAGATAATAGAGGAATGATCACATATCCCATATATACAGATGTATATTATATTCCCTGAGCTTTATAGGAGGGGAATGAACATGGAATATATGTAGATAATAGAGGAATGAACACATATCCCATATATACATATGTATATTATATTCCCTGAGCTTTATAGGAGGGGAATGAACATGGAATATATGTAGATAATAGAGGAATGATCACATATCCCATATATACAGATGTATATTATATTCCCTGAGCTTTATAAGAGGGGAATGAACATGGAATATATGTAGATAATAGAGGAATGAACACATATCCCATATAAACAGGTGCATATTATATTCCCTGAGCTTTATAGGTGGGGAATGAACATGAAATATATGTAGATAATAGAGGAATGATCACATATCCCATATAAACAGGTGTATATTATATTCCCTGAGCTTTATAGGAGGGGAATGAACATGGAATATATGTAGATAATAGAGGAATGATCACATATCCCATATATACAGATGTATATTACATTCCCTGAGCTTTATAGGAGGGGAATGAACATGAAATATATGTAGATAATAGAGGAATGAACACATATCCCATATAAACAGGTGTATATTATATTCCCTGAGCTTTATAGGAGGGGAATGAACATGAAATATATGTAGATAATAGACGAATGAACACATATCCCATATAAACAGGTGTATATTATATTCCCTGAGCTTTATAGGAGGGGAATGAACATGAAATATATGTAGATAATAGACGAATGAACACATATCCCATATATACAGGTGTATATTATATTCCCTGAGCTTTATAGGAGGGGAATGAACATGAAATATATGTAGATAATAGAGGAATGAACACATATCCCATATATACAGGTGTATATTATATTCCCTGAGCTTTATAGGAGGGGAATGAACATGAAATATATGTAGATAATAGAGGAATGAACACATATCCCATATATACAGGTGTATATTATATTCCCTGAGCTTTATAGGAGGGGAAAGAACATGAAATATATATAGATAATAGAGGAATGAACACATATCCCATATATACAGGTGTATATTATATTCCCTGAGCTTTATAGGAGGGGAATGAACATGAAATATATGTAGATAATAGAGGAATGAACACATATCCCATATAAACAGGTGTATATTAAATTCCCTGAGCTTTATAGGTGGGGAATGAACATGAAATATATATAGATAATAGAGGAATGATCACATATCCCATATATACAGGTGTATATTATATTCCCTGAGCTTTATAGGTGGGGAATGAACATGAAATATATATAGATAATAGAGGAATGATCACATATCCCATATAAACAGGTGTATATTATATTCCCTGAGCTTTATAAGTGGGGAATGAACATGAAATATATATAGATAATAGAGGAATGAACACATATCCCATATATACAGGTTTATATTATATTCCCTGAGCTTTATAGGTGGGGAATGAACATGAAATATATGTAGATAATAGAGGAATGATCACATATCCCATATATACAGGTGTATATTATATTCCCTGAGCTTTATAGGTGGGGAATGAACATGAAATATATATAGATAATAGAGGAATGATCACATATCCCATATATACAGGTGTATATTATATTCCCTGAGCTTTATAGGTGGGGAATGAACATGAAATATATGTAGATAATAGAGGAATGATCACATATCCCATATATACAGGTGTATATTATATTCCCTGAGCTTTATAGGTGAGGAATGAACATGAAATATATATATAGATAATAGAGGAATGATCACATATCCCATATATACAGGTGTATATTATATTCCCTGAGCTTTATAGGTGGGGAATGAACATGGAATATATGTAGATAATAGGGGAATGAACACATATCCCATATATACAGGTGTATATTATATTCCCTGAGCTTTATAGGTGGGGAATGAACATGAAATATATGTAGATAATAGAGGAATGATCACATATCCCATATATACAGGTGTATATTATATTCCCTGAGCTTTATAGGTGGGGAATGAACATGAAATATATATAGATAATAGAGGAATGAACACATATCCCATATAAACAGGTGTATATTATATTCCCTGAGCTTTATAGGAGGGGAATGAACATGAAATATATGTAGATAATAGAGGAATGAACACATATCCCATATAAACAGGTGTATATTATATTCCCTGAGCTTTATAGGTGGGGAATGAACAAGAAATATATATAGATAATAGAGGAATGAACACATATCCCATATATACAGGTGTATATTAAATTCACTGAGCTTTATAGGAGGGGAATGAACATGAAATATATATAGATAATAGAGGAATGAACACATATCCCATATATACAGGTGTATATTATATTCCCTGAGCTTTATAGGTGGGGAATGAACATGAAATATATGTAGATAATAGAGGAATGATCACATATCCCATATATACAGGTGTATATTATATTCCCTGAGCTTTATAGGTGGGGAATGAACATGAAATATATATAGATAATAGAGGAATGAACACATATCCCATATAAATAGGTGTATATTATATTCCCTGAGCTTTATAGGTGGGGAATGAACATGAAATATATGTAGATAATAGAGGAATGAACACATATCCCATATAAACAGGTGTATATTATATTCCCTGAGCTTTATAGGTGGGGAATGAACAAGAAATATATATAGATAATAGAGGAATGAACACATATCCCATATATACAGGTGTATATTATATTCCCTGAGCTTTATAGGAGGGGAATGAACATGAAATATATATAGATAATAGAGGAATGAACACATATCCCATATATACAGGTGTATATTATATTCCCTGAGCTTTATAGGAGGGGAATGAACATGAAATATATATAGATAATAGAGGAATGATCACATATCCCATATATACAGGTGTATATTATATTCCCTGAGCTTTATAGGTGGGGAATGAACATGAAATATATGTAGATAATAGAGGAATGAACACATACCCCATATATACAGGTGTATATTATATTCCCTGAGCTTTATAGGAGGGGAATGAACATGAAATATATGTAGATAATAGAGGAATGAACACATATCCCATATAAACAGGTGTATATTATATTCCCTGAGCTTTATAGGTGGGGAATGAACATGAAATATATGTAGATAATAGAGGAATGAACACATATCCCATATAAACAGGTGTATATTATATTCCCTGAGCTTTATAGGAGGGGAATGAACATGAAATATATATAGATAATAGAAGAATGAACACATATCCCATATAAACAGGTGTATATTATATTCCCTGAGCTTTATAGGTGGGGAATGAACATGAAATATATGTAGATAATAGAGGAATGAACACATATCCCATATAAACAGGTGTATATTATATTCCCTGAGCTTTATAGGAGGGGAATGAACATGAAATATATGTAGATAATAGAGGAATGAACACATATCCCATATAAACAGGTGTATATTATATTCCCTGAGCTTTATAGGTGGGGAATGAACATGAAATATATGTAGATAATAGAGGAATGATCACATATCCCATATATACAGGTGTATATTATATTCCCTGAGCTTTATAGGTGGGGAATGAACATGAAATATATATAGATAATAGAGGAATGAACACATATCCCATATAAACAGGTGTATATTATATTCCCTGAGCTTTATAGGTGGGGAATGAACATGAAATATATGTAGATAATAGAGGAATGAACACATATCCCATATAAACAGGTGTATATTATATTCCCTGAGCTTTATAGGAGGGGAATGAACATGAAATATATGTAGATAATAGAGGAATGATCACATATCCCATATAAACAGGTGTATATTATATTCCCTGAGCTTTATAGGTGGGGAATGAACATGAAATATATGTAGATAATAGAGGAATGATCACATATCCCATATATACAGGTGTATATTATATTCCCTGAGCTTTATAGGTGGGGAATGAACATGAAATATATATAGATAATAGAGGAATGAACACATATCCCATATAAACAGGTGTATATTATATTCCCTGAGCTTTATAGGTGGGGAATGAACATGAAATATATGTAGATAATAGAGGAATGAACACATATCCCATATAAACAGGTGTATATTATATTCCCTGAGCTTTATAGGTGGGGAATGAACAAGAAATATATATAGATAATAGAGGAATGAACACATATCCCATATATACAGGTGTATATTATATTCCCTGAGCTTTATAGGAGGGGAATGAACATGAAATATATATAGATAACAGAGGAATGAACACATATCCCATATATACAGGTGTATATTATATTCCCTGAGCTTTATAGGAGGGGAATGAACATGAAATATATATAGATAATAGAGGAATGATCACATATCCCATATATACAGGTGTATATTATATTCCCTGAGCTTTATAGGTGGGGAATGAACATGAAATATATGTAGATAATAGAGGAATGAACACATACCCCATATATACAGGTGTATATTATATTCCCTGAGCTTTATAGGAGGGGAATGAACATGAAATATATGTAGATAATAGAGGAATGAACACATATCCCATATAAACAGGTGTATATTATATTCCCTGAGCTTTATAGGTGGGGAATGAACATGAAATATATGTAGATAATAGAGGAATGAACACATATCCCATATAAACAGGTGTATATTATATTCCCTGAGCTTTATAGGAGGGGAATGAACATGAAATATATGTAGATAATAGAGGAATGAACACATATCCCATATAAACAGGTGTATATTATATTCCCTGAGCTTTATAGGTGGGGAATGAACATGAAATATATGTAGACAATAGACGAATGATCACATATCCCATATATACAGGTGTATATTATATTCCCTGAGCTTTATAGGAGGGGAATGAACATGAAATATATATAGATAATAGAGGAATGATCACATATCCCATATATACAGGTGTATATTATATTCCCTGAGCTTTATAGGAGGGGAATGAACATGAAATATATATAGATAATAGAAGAATGAACACATATCCCATATAAACAGGTGTATATTATATTCCCTGAGCTTTATAGGTGGGGAATGAACATGAAATATATATAGATAATAGAGGAATGATCACATATCCCATATATACAGGTGTATATTATATTCCCTGAGCTTTATAGGATTGGAATGAACATGAAATATATATAGATAATAGGATAATAATCACATATCCCATATATACAGGTGTATATTATATTCCCTGAGCTTTATAGGAGGGGAATGAACATGAAATATATGTAGATAATAGAGGAATGATCACATATCCCATATATACAGGTGTATATTATATTCCCTGAGCTTTATAGGTGGGGAATGAACATGAAATATATATAGATAATAGAGGAATGAACACATATCCCATATAAACAGGTGTATATTATATTCCCTGAGCTTTATAGGTGGGGAATGAACATGAAATATATGTAGATAATAGAGGAATGAACACATATCCCATATAAACAGGTGTATATTATATTCCCTGAGCTTTATAGGTGGGGAATGAACAAGAAATATATATAGATAATAGAGGAATGAACACATATCCCATATATACAGGTGTATATTATATTCCCTGAGCTTTATAGGAGGGGAATGAACATGAAATATATATAGATAACAGAGGAATGAACACATATCCCATATATACAGGTGTATATTATATTCCCTGAGCTTTATAGGAGGGGAATGAACATGAAATATATATAGATAATAGAGGAATGATCACATATCCCATATATACAGGTGTATATTATATTCCCTGAGCTTTATAGGTGGGGAATGAACATGAAATATATGTAGATAATAGAGGAATGAACACATACCCCATATATACAGGTGTATATTATATTCCCTGAGCTTTATAGGAGGGGAATGAACATGAAATATATGTAGATAATAGAGGAATGAACACATATCCCATATAAACAGGTGTATATTATATTCCCTGAGCTTTATAGGTGGGGAATGAACATGAAATATATGTAGATAATAGAGGAATGAACACATATCCCATATAAACAGGTGTATATTATATTCCCTGAGCTTTATAGGAGGGGAATGAACATGAAATATATGTAGATAATAGAGGAATGAACACATATCCCATATAAACAGGTGTATATTATATTCCCTGAGCTTTATAGGTGGGGAATGAACATGAAATATATGTAGACAATAGACGAATGATCACATATCCCATATATACAGGTGTATATTATATTCCCTGAGCTTTATAGGAGGGGAATGAACATGAAATATATATAGATAATAGAGGAATGATCACATATCCCATATATACAGGTGTATATTATATTCCCTGAGCTTTATAGGAGGGGAATGAACATGAAATATATATAGATAATAGAAGAATGAACACATATCCCATATAAACAGGTGTATATTATATTCCCTGAGCTTTATAGGTGGGGAATGAACATGAAATATATATAGATAATAGAGGAATGATCACATATCCCATATATACAGGTGTATATTATATTCCCTGAGCTTTATAGGATTGGAATGAACATGAAATATATATAGATAATAGGATAATAATCACATATCCCATATATACAGGTGTATATTATATTCCCTGAGCTTTATAGGAGGGGAATGAACATGAAATATATATAGATAATAGAGGAATGAACACATATCCCATATATACAGGTGTATATTATATTCCCTGAGCTTTATAGGAGGGGAATGAACATGAAATATATATAGATAATAGAGGAATGAACACATATCCCATATATACAGGTGTATATTATATTCCCTGAGCTTTATAGGATTGGAATGAACATGAAATATATATAGATAATAGGATAATAATCACATATCCCATATATACAGGTGTATATTATATTCCCTGAGCTTTATAGGAGGGGAATGAACATGAAATATATATAGATAATAGAGGAATGAACACATATCCCATATATACAGGTGTATATTATATTCCCTGAGCTTTATAGGAGGGGAATGAACATGAAATATATATAGATAATAGAGGAATGAACACATATCCCATATATACAGGTGTATATTATATTCCCTGAGCTTTATAGGAGGGGAATGAACATGAAATATATATAGATAATAGAGGAATGAACACATATCCCATATATACAGGTGTATATTATATTCCCTGAGCTTTATAGGATTGGAATGAACATGAAATATATGTAGATAATAGAGGAATGATCACATATCCCATATATACAGGTGTATATTATATTCCCTGAGCTTTATAGGATTGGAATGAACATGAAATATATGTAGATAATAGAGGAATGAACACATATCCCATATATACAGGTGTATATTATATTCCCTGAGCTTTATAGGAGGGGAATGAACATGAAATATATGTACATAATAGAGGAATGATCACATATCCCATATAAACAGGTGTATATTATATTCCCTGATCTTTATAGGTGGGGAATGAACATGAAATATATGTAGATAATAGGAGAATGATCACATATCCCATATAAACAGGTGTATATTATGTTCCCTGAGGTTTATAGGAGGGGAATGAACATGAAATATATGTAGATAATAGGAGAATGATCACATATCCCATATAAACAGGTGTATATTATGTTCTCTGAGGTTTATAGGAGGGGAATGAACATTAAATATATATAGATAATAGAGGAATGAACACATATCCCATATAAACAGGTGTATATTATGTTCCCTGAGGTTTATAGGAGGGGAATGAACATTAAATATATATAGATAATAGGAGAATGATCACATATCCCATATAAACAGGTGTATATTATGTTCCCTGAGGTTTATAGGAGGGGAATGAACATGAAATATATATAGATAATAGAGGAATGATCACATATCCCATATAAACAGGTGTATATTATATTCCCTGAGCTTTATAGGAGGGGAATGAACATGAAATATATGTAGTGTGGTGCAGTGACCGCTGTGTCCGCTAGGGGGCGCTGTGTGGGTGTCCCAGGACAGCCGTATAAACATTTCCATTGCCCTGATAGGTGTAGGATACTAAAAGATCATAATGATCAGCAGAGGTACTGCTGACTAGTATGTTCTGTTACAATGTGTCAGGGAAGCCTGTGTGTGGTTGTCTGCAATAGGACCTTGGGTGAGGTCATAGCCATGTGATCACCTGTGGGTGTGGTTATGGACCACATAAGGTACCTGAGGTCTGGTCACATGTGGGTGAATGCTGGGACCTGATTGGTCCAGTTTGGAAGGTCCCGTGTGGAGAAGGATCTCCTCACTAACAGCACGTGTGGACGCTGTGACTAATGGCGATGTGTGCCTGACCGTTCCCAGGGAGAGGGAATGAACATTTGCAGTGTAAAGCAGCATGCAAGGTAACCCGGAGACGGGACTGCAACTGAGAGACTGTATAGCCTGCTGGCTGGATGAAGCACGGCCTGTGTGACTAGGAGGCTATAGGGGAGCAGAGCTCCAGTGTGAAGATCCCCTGCTGTCTGCTATAAGACTGCTGCATGTCACTGCCGGAGGTTTATGAAGGATGAATAAACCTCATGGACTATGATTTGTTGGAAAATCCTGTGCCGGATGTGTTTTTATCGCTGCAAGCGAGTGTCCCCCAACCCTGAATGACAGCGCTACCTCACAAATGGTGGAGAATGCGGGTAATATAGTAGCCTTGTTGCTGGGGGCAACGGAAAAGGACTGCCAAAAAAAACCAAAAAACTTTGTTGCTAAGGGCTGCGGTTCCAACAGCACATGTTGCAGTTCTGGCAACGCTGAGCCAGGAGGGCTGACGGTTGTGGAAGCCGCATACTGACAGCAGCTCAGTGAAAGAGACTGGTGATTGCTAGGGTGCCTCTGCGGATAAGAGGGACCCGAGGACCTGTGTGGCCGACACAGGTAACGACAGGTGTTCGTTGTTGTACTGACCTGGATCAGTGAGCAAGGTCCTGGAGGGTCAGTGTTGGGAGGTTCTGGGAGAGGAATCGGATCCCTGGAACACGTGATATGACCTTGGACCTGGTGAGGCCGGTGTGTTGGGAGACCCTGGGAGGAGGGTCGGCTCCCTGAATAGCACCTGGTGTGCCCTGTGTGTTGGACGGTCTCAGGCGGAGACGGTACGTCCTGAATAGCGCACAGACAGGATATGTGAGTTTTTTTGGAGTTTTTCGTGCATGTGTTTTTTCTTTTTTTTTCCTCTGCAAAACCTGACGGTGCTTGCTGTGGCTCAGTGGGGTCACGAAGGTCTCGCAGCACAGGGACCTGGTGTTTTTCTTTTTTGGGATCTCCTCTTTGAGCATTGGGAGCAGACGCTGTCTGTCTACACCATCCTGCTGCAGCTTTATTGCATATGACTAAGCGGATACAGCAGTTGTGGCTTTACACAACTATTAAGGGTGAGTACCCTGTATTATTTCTTTATACCCATTATACCTGCACTGGTAAGGCCCTATGGGCGCGCTTTTGTGGTTTCTTTTATCTTCGAGGGTGACAAGCGGCTTCCGGTAACCCGGCGGGGTTACGAAGGGGACAAGCGGCTTCCGGTGGATCGGCGGGTCCACGAAGATGGCGCAGCAGGAGCTGCAGTGATACCAGCCGCTGGGTGTGTGAACAGCAGCCGGTGGTGTCGGTGATCGGTGACAGCAGGAGTTGTGGTGGTGCCAACAGACTTGTGTGGTATCGTAAAAAAAAAAAAAGACAAACTGTACTGTGTGAACTGTGGCATAAGAAGTTCTGCAGAACGGACATGGGGAAATCCCGCAAGGGGGCGGTGACCCAAATTGGGGTGGTAACCCAAAAGGGGGTGGTAACCCAAAAGGGGGCAGTAACCCAAATCGGGGTGGTAACCCAAAAAGGGGTGGAGTCCCAAATTGGCACGGTAACCCAAAAAGGGGTGGAGTCCCAGGAGGGGGCGGCAACCCAAAGTGGGGTGGTGGTCCAGAAAAGGGCCAAGTTTGAAGAAATGTCAGCACTTGATGACTCAGTGGGTATGTCTGGAGTACCGCAGTGTGTGTGTATGACTTGGTCAGAATGTGGGATATCCTTTCCGGATAGTGACGATGGGCCGCAGGTGTGTACCGTGATGCTGCATCGGGAAGGAGTCCCTGGTAGGCTGGACTCAAAGAGTCAGGTGACTCTGACAGGAACTCCACTCGTTTTAGCTCTGACCGAGAAAAACGTCAGAGTTCGCTGCCTCCACGGGGTCATTGTGAATTATAAAGTGGACAGAGTCCTGATTGAGATGACAAAGGGGGAGTGCCAAGGTGGTAGTATGCCACCAAACTTAGTGCATACCTTTGAGAGGCGCCGGGACTTTGTCATATTTAAAGATGTGGGGCAGGATGATAGAGACGTTTCTACGGTAGCGCTAGCAGACACTGAAACGCTGACGCCTCCTAATGTGGACAGGCCAGACGTATGGGCGACCGGAGAAAGAATTGCGTCAGACGAATTTACTGACCTGACGTCACCTGAAGCGTTCCACAGTGTGAATGAGAATGGTGTGGTAAACAAAAAAGAGCAGAGCTGACACACGGATAGAGAGTGTCTTGGGGGTTCACCGTACGGTGTGGTGTGACGTGTTATTGCCAGTTGCCACCACTAGGACAGAATCTAATGCTGTGCTGACTGAAACTCATGACAGGACTGGTGGTAACCTGATCGAGAGGATAACGGGAATAGAAACACAGTCAGAGGTTAACCGGGGGGTTCACTCGACTGATAGGACTGACTCAGTGGTACCCTTTGACGATATAATTAAAGAATTAGTGGTGCGACACGTGCTGGCCAAAAGAGAACAAGATCAGGAGATACAACTAATAAAAGAGACAGTGGAAGAACATGTCAAACAAGAGAGAATCTTGAGACAATTGGCCGAGCACAAGGTGGAGGGGCTCGAGAAAGAAGTCTTGGAGCTCAGAGGTCACCTGTCCACCTGGCAAAGTGTGAACAAGAGCCTTAAGGAAGAGATTGAGGAACTCAGAGGAGTAGTAGAAGGTCTTCTGCGGGAGAAGAGCTTGGACAGAGATGTGCAACGGCTGGGTCCGAGTGAAAACAAGACAGAACTGCCGGTACCTATCTTGGCAAAGGCTCACGAGGAGATAAAATTTCCTGAAGTTGGTGAGCAAAGAGCCGAAGACAGTCACTCGGTCGGGTCAACTGTAGTGAGGGAAGTGTCCGTGGTAAAGCCAGAGTCTTCTGTCCAGGAAGAGAGCAAGACCACGACCTTCAAATCTGTGATCGAAGTACCCGAAGACATGCAAGAAGCCTGTGCGGAGGAAGGTGTACATGAGGCTTTCAAAGAGGCGGTCAAAGCGTGTGAGGTGCACTGGGCACCTGAGACTCGGCAGTTGGTGATAGTATCAGCCAGGGGAGATACATCAAACCGAGTAGCTGTCCTGAAAGAGATGCATTTGCAGTGTCTACATGTCAAACAATTGGTTAGGCAGAGTAATATGAAGGCTGCTCGACGCCTAGAGATAGCAAGAGAGGCTATGGATCGGTTGGGTTTGAGGAAAGATGTGGTTCTGGTACCCAAAACTCTGATTGGGAGAATCATTGGAAGGTCCGGGAAGGTAATGCAAGACCAGGGGAAGAGTCTTGAGGAGATCATTTGCATATTCCCAGTGCCTTCTGGGATAAGTGAAGAGTCTCCGCGAGCTCAACGATCACTGGGTTTTGGCCGTTGCAGCTGAAAAGAGAAAATCGGAAAACCAGGGGAAGAGTCTTGAGGAGATCATTTGCATATTCCCAGTGCCTTCTGGGATAAGTGAAGAGTCTCCGCGAGCTCAACGATCACTGGGTTTTGGCCGTTGCAGCTGAAAAGAGGAAATCGGAAAATTTTGGCTCATCTTTCATCGTTTTTAAGAAATCTCAAGATGGAAGAGGCCAGGAGCCATTTGGTGAGCTGCATTTCTTGCTACATGTTCACAGATTTACCAGTGGAAAAGCCAAACTTCACATGCCACAAATGCAAGCTTGTGACCCTGTTGGAGGAAAAGTTGCAAAATCTCGAAGAGAGGTTAGCTACGTTGAAGATCATTAAGGAAGGTGAAGAGTTCTTGGACAGAGCAGAATTATCTCTTCATGTTACAGAAAGAGAAGAAATTCGAAGTGCACCTGAAGAAACAGAGGAATGGAGACATGTGACCCAGAGAAGCAGGAGGATCAGGAGGCAGTCAGCACCCATACTGCTCAGAAACCAGTACCAGGCTCTCACGCAGGAAAACGATGAAGAAATACATCAGGATAAGACTTTGCCAACAAACAGCAACCTTGTACGCCTTCAGAGTCCTCCTGGATGGAGAAAGAAAAATGTTGTGAAGAAGAAACGGAGAGTGGTGGTCATGGGGGATTCCCTGCTGAGAGGAACAGAGGCCGCTATCTGCAGACCGGATATAACTTCAAGAGAAATGTGCTGTCTTCCAGGTGCAAAAATTAAAGATGTGTCTGACAGGATATCAGGACTCTTCAGACCTACAGATGACTACCCATTCCTGCTACTACATGTGGGGACAAATGACACCGTAAGAAACGACCTGGAAACCATCTGCAGAGACTTTGAAGACTTAGGCAAGAAAGTGAAAGAACTGGGAGCGCAGGTGGTCTTCTCTTCCATCCTCCCAGTGGATGGCCATGGAACAAGGAGGTGGAATAAGATTCTGCAGGTGAACAACTGGCTACGTCGATGGTGCCGTCAGCAACGATTTGGATTTCTGGATCACGGAGTGAACTACTTATACGATGGACTACTTGCTAGAGATGGGGTGCACCTTACGAAGACTGGAAAGCAGGTATTTGGAAGTCGCCTTGCTACACTTGTAAGGAGAGCTTTAAACTAGAACAACATGGGAAGGGAAGCAAAAGACCAGAAAAAGCCATACACCTGACAAATGATATTGAGAACTCTGCTATTAGAAGTGGAAAGGAAGAACAAAGACGAAAGAATCTAATTAATAAAAATATTGGAGAAAGAGAAACCAATCACAAACTAAAATGTTTCTATACTAATGCACAAAGCATGGGCAACAAACAAGGAGAATTGGAACTACTAACACAGGAAAAGAAATATGATGTCATTGGAATCACTGAAACTTGGTGGGACAATACACATGATTGGAATACAAGACTAGAAGGATACAACTTATTTGCAAGAAACAGACTTGATAAACGAGGAGGGGGTGTCGCATTGTATGTTAGAAATGCGTATATCTGCACAGAGATTGAAGCTTCAGAGACTGGGAGTTCTGTGGAAACTGTTTGGGTAAGAATACAAGGACAGAACAATGGAAAGGACACCATTGTAGGCATTTACTACAGGCCGCCTGTGCAAGCTGAAGATATGGATGAACTCTTTATGCATCAAATGGCCAAGTTCTCCAAAAAATATGACATAGTTGTCATGGGAGATTTCAACTATCCAGACATTTGTTGGGAATCTCTCTCAGGCAAAACTAACAGGTCAAGGAAATTCTTATCCTCTCTTGCTGACAACTTTATCTTCCAAAAGGTAAAGGAGAAAACAAGGGGAACTGCTACCTTGGATCTAATCCTTATAAACAGGGAGAATCATAGAATCATAGAATCGTAGAGTTGGAAGGGACCTCCTGGGCCATCTGGTCCAACCCCTGCTCAAAGCAGGATTCGCTAAATCATCCCAGTCAGATGTCTGTCCAGCCTCTGTTTGAAGACTTCCATTGAAGGAGAACTCACCACTTCTCGTGGCAGCTTGTTCCACTCATTGATCACTCTAACTGTCAAAAAGTTTTTTCTAATATCTAATCTGTGTCTCTTCCCATTCAGTTTCATCCCATTGCTTCTAGTCTTTCCTTGTGCAAATGAGAATAAAGTTGATCCTTCTACAATGTGACAGCCCTTTAGATATTTGTAGACAGCTATTAAGTCTCCTCTCAGTCTTCTCTTTTGCAAACTAAACATTCCCAAATCCTGCAACCTTTCCTCATAAGACAGGGTTTGCAGACCGGTCACCATTCTGGTCGCTCTTTTCTGAACTTGCTCCAGTTTGTTGATGTCTTTTTTAAAATGTGGTGCCCAAAACTGGACACAATATTCCAGATGAGGTCTGACCAAAGAGGAGTAGAGGGAAATAATGACTTCACGTGATCTAGACTGTATGCTTCTGTTAATACATCCTAGAATTGCATTTGCCTTTTTTGCTGCTGCATCACACTGTTGACTCATATTCAGTCTGTGATCTATTAGTATACCCAAGTCTTTTTCACATGTGCTGTCACTTAGCCCTATTCCTCCCATTCTATATATGCTTTTTTCATTTTTATTGCCCAGATGTAGTACTTTGCATTTCTCCCTGTTAAAAACCATTCTGTTAGTTGCTGCCCACTTCTCCAGTTTATTTAAATCTTTTTGAATCCTCTCTCTCTCTTCTCTAGTATTAGCTATCCCTCCTAGCTTTGTGTCATCAGCAAATTTAATCAGTTTACCCTCAATTCCTTCATCTAAATCGTTGATAAAGATGTTGAACAATACAGGGCCCAGGACAGAGCCCTGTGGTACCCCACTTGAGACATTCTTCCAACTGGATGTGCAGCCATTTACGACCACTCTTTGGGTCCGATCACTAAGCCAGTTATGAATCCACCTAACAGTTGCCTTGTCCATTCCATACTTAGTCATTTTTTCAATAAGGATTGTATGAGAGACTTTGTCAAATGCTTTGCTGAAGTCAAGATATACTATATCTACAGCATTTCCTTGATCCACCCAATCAGTGATACTGTCATAGAAGGAAATTAAGTTAGTCTGACATGACTTATTAGTTAGAAACCCATGCTGACTCTGTTTAATCACTTCATTCTTATCCAGGTATTGACATACATGTTGTTTAATAATTTGTTCAAAGATCTTTCCTGGTATAGAAGTCAGACTCACCGGCCTATAGTTGCCTGGGTCCACCTTCTTCCCCTTTTTGAAGATAGGAACAACATTTGTTCTTCTCCAGTCTTCTGGCACTTCTCCTGTTCTCCAAGAATTTTCAAAGATTATGGAGAGGGGTTCAAAAATTTCTTCTGCTATCTCCTTCAGTACTCTGGGGTGTAATTCATCTGGACCTGGAGACTTGAATTCATTTAGGTTAGCTAAGTGTTTCCTCACTATCTTTCTGTTTATAGATATCCTGGATTCTTCTATTCCCTTAATAGGACAGTGAATAACAGTTGATGTTGCATTTCCTTTCTGAGAGAAAACAGATGCAAAATAGGAATTTAAAAGTTCAGCCTTCTCAACATCCTGTCTTACCATTTCATCATTTTCATCCTGTAAAAATCCTATAGCATCTTTGACTTTTCTTTTACTTTTGACATATCCCCAAAATCCTTTATTATTGCTTTTGACATCTCTTGCGAGCCTCAGTTCATTTTCAGCTTTAGCTAATCTGATTTGTGCCCTGCAGGTTCTGCAGACAGCATTATATTCTTCTTTAGATATGCCTCCCTCTTTCCATTTTATAAACATTTTTTTCTTCCTTTTTAGCATGTGCTTAAGTTCTGTGTTCATCCATCCTGGTTTCCTTAAATGCTTCCTATTCTTCCCTCTTTTCGGAATTGTTAACAACTGTGCTTTGAGAATTTCATTTTTCAAGAGGAAATGGTTGAGGAGGTAAAAGTGGCTGGGGCCCTAGGAGGTAGCGACCATGCTATTTTAGAATTTTGGATAACTAGAGGCGGAAGACCTGTGAAGACTCAGACGTCAAGGTTAGATTTCAGAAAGGCAGATTTTAAGGGATTCAGAAAGAGAATTGGAGGGATCCAATGGCTGGATATCCTTAAAGACAAAAATGTCCAGGAAGGATGGGAAATCTTGAAAAATGAAATTCTCAAAGCACAGTTGTTAACAATTCCGAAAAGAGGGAAGAATAGGAAGCATTTAAGGAAACCAGGATGGATGAACACAGAACTTAAGCACATGCTAAAAAGGAAGAAAAAAATGTTTATAAAATGGAAAGAGGGAGGCATATCTAAAGAAGAATATAATGCTGTCTGCAGAACCTGCAGGGCACAAATCAGATTAGCTAAAGCTGAAAATGAATTGAGGCTTGCAAGAGATGTCAAAAGCAATAATAAAGGATTTTGGGGATATGTCAAAAGTAAAAGAAAAGTCAAAGATGCTATAGGATTTTTACAGGATGAAAATGATGAAATGGTAAGACAGGATGTTGAGAAGGCTGAACTTTTAAATTCCTATTTTGCATCTGTTTTCTCTCAGAAAGGAAATGTAACATCAACTGTTATTCACTGTCCTATTAAGGGAATAGAAGAATCCAGGATATCTATAAACAGAAAGATAGTGAGGAAACACTTAGCTAACCTAAATGAATTCAAGTCTCCAGGTCCAGATGAATTACACCCCAGAGTACTGAAGGAGATAGCAGAAGAAATTTTTGAACCCCTCTCCATAATCTTTGAAAATTCTTGGAGAACAGGAGATGTGCCAGAAGACTGGAGAAGAGCAAATGTTGTTCCTATCTTCAAAAAGGGGAAGAAGGTGGACCCAGGCAACTATAGGCCGGTGAGTCTGACTTCTATACCAGGAAAGATCTTTGAACAAATTATTAAACAACATGTATGTCAATACCTGGATAAGAATGAAGTGATTAAACAGAGTCAGCATGGGTTTGTAACTAATAAGTCATGTCAGACTAATTTAATTTCCTTCTATGACGGTATTACTGATTGGGTGGATCAAGGAAATGCTGTAGATATAGTATATCTTGACTTCAGCAAAGCATTTGACAAAGTCTCTCATACAATCCTTATTGAAAAAATGACTAAGTATGGAATGGACAAGGCAACTGTTAGGTGGATTCATAACTGGCTTAGTGATCGGACCCAAAGAGTGGTCGTAAATGGCTGCACATCCAGTTGGAAGAATGTCTCAAGTGGGGTACCACAGGGCTCTGTCCTGGGCCCTGTATTGTTCAACATCTTTATCAACGATTTAGATGAAGGAATTGAGGGTAAACTGATTAAATTTGCTGATGACACAAAGCTAGGAGGGATAGCTAATACTAGAGAAGAGAGAGAGAGGATTCAAAAAGATTTAAATAAACTGGAGAAGTGGGCAGCAACTAACAGAATGGTTTTTAACAGGGAGAAATGCAAAGTACTACATCTGGGCAATAAAAATGAAAAAAGCATATATAGAATGGGAGGAATAGGGCTAAGTGACAGCACATGTGAAAAAGACTTGGGTATACTAATAGATCACAGACTGAATATGAGTCAACAGTGTGATGCAGCAGCAAAAAAGGCAAATGCAATTCTAGGATGTATTAACAGAAGCATACAGTCTAGATCACGTGAAGTAATTATTTCCCTCTACTCCTCTTTGGTCAGACCTCATCTGGAATATTGTGTCCAATTTTGGGCACCACATTTTAAAAAAGACATCAACAAACTGGAGCAAGTTCAGAAAAGAGTGACCAGAATGGTGACCGGTCTGCAAACCCTGTCTTATGAGGAAAGGTTGCAGGATTTGGGAATGTTTAGTTTGCAAAAGAGAAGACTGAGAGGAGACTTAATAGCTGTCTACAAATATCTAAAGGGCTGTCACATTGTAGAAGGATCAACTTTATTCTCATTTGCACAAGGAAAGACTAGAAGCAATGGGATGAAGCTGAATGGGAGGAGACACAGATTAGATATTAGAAAAAACTTTTTGACAGTTAGAGTGATCAATGAGTGGAACAGGCTGCCACGAGAAGTGGTGAGTTCTCCTTCAATGGAAGTCTTCAAACAGAGGCTGGACAGACATCTAACTGGGATGATTTAGCGAATCCTGCTTTGAGCAGGGGGTTGGACCAGATGGCCCAGGAGGTCCCTTCCAACTCTACGATTCTATGATTCTATGATTCTACCTTGTGAATATCTCCGGTGTGGTGAGGGTGAGGATCCCTCCTGATGATGACCAGGTATCCAGGGAATTGGATAGGATTTCCATCATGGTGGTTGGCTCCGTGGAAAGCCTGAGAGAATTTCGGATGCTCGTGGAGTATCGAGTGGGGTACCTGCAAGAAATTGAGCAGTTGAGGTTGGACTGTCGGCGAATTAATAAAGAAATACAGAATACCAGGTGGCGGCCGCCTCCAACCCAAGATGTAAGGACCCGAACGGTTCCTCCAAGAAGTGACAGGGCAGATGGCAGAAGAGTGTCAGCAAGGGGTACTTCGACTGGCAGGATGACGTTGAAAGACCATAGTTCCTGTGAGACGCTGACTGAGTCAGACTCAGACCAGACAGCAGGCTCTACTAAGACTTATAACCGCACCAACCGAAAGAGACGGTCAGTGAGAGAAAGATCAGGTGACGAAGCGTACTGCAGACAGGTGGAGACTAGAGAGTGTCTGATGACGCAGACAAACCGTGACTGGGGGGTCAAAGACAATGACCAGTATTATGACCGCTGGGAGCGGGGGAGGCCTAACGTAGAGATGAGGCCGTATGACAAATGGAGACGGTTCTCTCGACCTGGTGGGCAAGGTGTAGTGAGTGCCCAGTCTCGAGAGCCGGGGATTATGCTGTGTGTTCAACCCCACAGGTTTGAACATAGGGGGGAGGTATGTGGTGCAGTGACCGCTGTGTCCGCTAGGGGGCGCTGTGTGGGTGTCCCAGGACAGCCGTATAAACATTTCCATTGCCCTGATAGGTGTAGGATACTAAAAGATCATAATGATCAGCAGAGGTACTGCTGACTAATATGTTCTGTTACAATGTGTCAGGGAAGCCTGTGTGTGGTTGTCTGCAATAGGACCTTGGGTGAGGTCATAGCCATGTGATCACCTGTGGGTGTGGTTATGGACCACATAAGGTACCTGAGGTCTGGTCACATGTGGGTGAATGCTGGGACCTGATTGGTCCAGTTTGGAAGGTCCCGTGTGGAGAAGGATCTCCTCACTAACAGCACGTGTGGACGCTGTGACTAATGGCGATGTGTGCCTGACCGTTCCCAGGGAGAGGGAATGAACATTAGCAGTGTAAAGCAGCATGCAAGGTAACCCGGAGACGGGACTGCAACTGACAGACTGTATAGCCTGCTGGCTGGATGAAGCACGGCCTGTGTGACTAGGAGGCTATAGGGGAGCAGAGCTCCAGTGTGAAGATCCCCTGCTGTCTGCTATAAGACTGCTGCATGTCACTGCCGGAGGTTTATGAAGGATGAATAAACCTCATGGACTATGATTTGTTGGAAAATCCTGTGCCGAATGTGTTTTTATCGCTGCAAGCGAGTGTCCCCCAACCCTGAATGACAGCGCTACCTCACAGTAGATAATAGAGGAATGAACACATATCCCATATAAACAGGTGTATATTATATTCCCTGAGCTTTATAGGAGGGGAATGAACATGAAATATATGTAGATAATAGAGGAATGAACACATATCCCATATAAACAGGTGTATATTATATTCCCTGAGCTTTATAGGAGGGGAATGAACATGAAATATATATAGATAATAGAGGAATGAACACATATCCCATATAAACAGGTGTATATTATATTCCCTGAGCTTTATAGGAGGGGAATGAACATAAAATATATGTAGATAATAGAGGAATGAACACATACCCCATATATACAGGTGTATATTATATTCCCTGAGCTTTATAGGTGGGAAATGAACATTAAATATATATAGATAATAGAGGAATGAACACATATCCCATATAAACAGGTGTATATTATATTCCCTGAGCTTTATAGGTGGGGAATGAACATGAAATATATGTAGATAATAGAGGAATGATCACATATCCCATATATACAGGTGTATATTATATTCCCTGAGCTTTATAGGTGGGGAATGAAGATGAAATATATATAGATAATAGAGGAATGAACACATATCCCATATATACAGGTGTATATTATATTCCCTGAGCATTATAGGTGGGGAATGAACATGAAATATATATAGATAATAGAGGAATGAACACATATCCCATATATACAGGTATATATTATATTCCCTGAGCATTATAGGTGGGGAATGAACATGAAATATATGTAGATAATAGAGGAATGAACACATATCCCATATATACAGGTGTATATTATATACCCTGAGCTTTATAGGTGGGAAATGAACATTAAATATATATAGATAATAGAGGAATGAACACATATCCCATATAAACAGGTGTATATTATATTCCCTGAGCTTTATAGGTGGGAAATGAACATTAAATATATATAGATAATAGAGGAATGATCACATATCCCATATATACAGATGTATATTATATTCCCTGAGCTTTATAGGAGGGGAATGAACATGGAATATATGTAGATAATAGAGGAATGAACACATATCCCATATAAACAGGTGTATATTATATTCCCTGTGCTTTATAGGTGAGGAATGAACATGAAATATATGTAGATAATAGAGGAATGATCACATATCCCATATATACAGGTGTATATTATATTCCCTGTGCTTTATAGGTGAGGAATGAACATGAAATATATGTAGATAATAGAGGAATGAACACATATCCCATATATACAGGTGTATATTATATTCCCTGAGCTTTATAGGAGGGGAATGAACATGGAATATATGTAGATAATAGAGGAATGAACACATATCCCATATAAACAGGTGTATATTATATTCCCTGTGCTTTATAGGTGAGGAATGAACATGAAATATATGTAGATAATAGAGGAATGAACACATATCCCATATATACAGGTGTATATTATATTCCCTGAGCTTTATAGGTGAGGAATGAACATGAAATATATGTAGATAATAGAGGAATGAACACATATCCCATATAAACAGGTGTATATTATATTCCCTGTGCTTTATAGGTGAGGAATGAACATGAAATATATGTAGATAATAGAGGAATGAACACATATCCCATATATACAGGTGTATATTATATTCCCTGTGCTTTATAGGTGAGGAATGAACATGAAATATATGTAGATAATAGAGGAATGAACACATATCCCATATATACAGGTGTATATTATATTCCCTGAGCTTTATAGGTGGGAAATGAACATTAAATATATATAGATAATAGAGGAATGAACACATATCCCATATAAACAGATGTATATTATATTCCCTGAGCTTTATAGGTGAGGAATGAACATGAAATATATGTAGATAATAGAGGAATGAACACATATCCCATATAAACAGGTGTATATTATATTCCCTGTGCTTTATAGGTGAGGAATGAACATGAAATATATGTAGATAATAGAGGAATGAACACATATCCCATATATACAGGTGTATATTATATTCCCTGTGCTTTATAGGTGAGGAATGAACATGAAATATATGTAGATAATAGAGGAATGAACACATATCCCATATATACAGGTGTATATTATATTCCCTGAGCTTTATAGGTGGGAAATGAACATTAAATATATATAGATAATAGAGGAATGAACACATATCCCATATAAACAGGTGTATATTATATTCCCTGAGCTTTATAGGTGGGGAATGAACATGAAATATATGTAGATAATAGAGGAATGATCACATATCCCATATATACAGATGTATATTATATTCCCTGAGCTTTATAGGAGGGGAATGAACATGGAATATATGTAGATAATAGAGGAATGAACACATATCCCATATATACATATGTATATTATATTCCCTGAGCTTTATAGGAGGGGAATGAACATGGAATATATGTAGATAATAGAGGAATGATCACATATCCCATATATACAGATGTATATTATATTCCCTGAGCTTTATAAGAGGGGAATGAACATGGAATATATGTAGATAATAGAGGAATGAACACATATCCCATATAAACAGGTGCATATTATATTCCCTGAGCTTTATAGGTGGGGAATGAACATGAAATATATGTAGATAATAGAGGAATGATCACATATCCCATATAAACAGGTGTATATTATATTCCCTGAGCTTTATAGGAGGGGAATGAACATGGAATATATGTAGATAATAGAGGAATGATCACATATCCCATATATACAGATGTATATTACATTCCCTGAGCTTTATAGGAGGGGAATGAACATGAAATATATGTAGATAATAGAGGAATGAACACATATCCCATATAAACAGGTGTATATTATATTCCCTGAGCTTTATAGGAGGGGAATGAACATGAAATAAATGTAGATAATAGACGAATGAACACATATCCCATATAAACAGGTGTATATTATATTCCCTGAGCTTTATAGGAGGGGAATGAACATGAAATATATGTAGATAATAGACGAATGAACACATATCCCATATATACAGGTGTATATTATATTCCCTGAGCTTTATAGGAGGGGAATGAACATGAAATATATGTAGATAATAGAGGAATGAACACATATCCCATATATACAGGTGTATATTATATTCCCTGAGCTTTATAGGAGGGGAATGAACATGAAATATATGTAGATAATAGAGGAATGAACACATATCCCATATATACAGGTGTATATTATATTCCCTGAGCTTTATAGGAGGGGAAAGAACATGAAATATATATAGATAATAGAGGAATGAACACATATCCCATATATACAGGTGTATATTATATTCCCTGAGCTTTATAGGAGGGGAATGAACATGAAATATATGTAGATAATAGAGGAATGAACACATATCCCATATAAACAGGTGTATATTAAATTCCCTGAGCTTTATAGGTGGGGAATGAACATGAAATATATATAGATAATAGAGGAATGATCACATATCCCATATATACAGGTGTATATTATATTCCCTGAGCTTTATAGGTGGGGAATGAACATGAAATATATATAGATAATAGAGGAATGATCACATATCCCATATAAACTGGTGTATATTATATTCCCTGAGCTTTATAAGTGGGGAATGAACATGAAATATATATAGATAATAGAGGAATGAACACATATCCCATATATACAGGTTTATATTATATTCCCTGAGCTTTATAGGTGGGGAATGAACATGAAATATATGTAGATAATAGAGGAATGATCACATATCCCATATATACAGGTGTATATTATATTCCCTGAGCTTTATAGGTGGGGAATGAACATGAAATATATATAGATAATAGAGGAATGATCACATATCCCATATATACAGGTGTATATTATATTCCCTGAGCTTTATAGGTGGGGAATGAACATGAAATATATGTAGATAATAGAGGAATGATCACATATCCCATATATACAGGTGTATATTATATTCCCTGAGCTTTATAGGTGAGGAATGAACATGAAATATATATATAGATAATAGAGGAATGATCACATATCCCATATATACAGGTGTATATTATATTCCCTGAGCTTTATAGGTGGGGAATGAACATGGAATATATGTAGATAATAGGGGAATGAACACATATCCCATATATACAGGTGTATATTATATTCCCTGAGCTTTATAGGTGGGGAATGAACATGAAATATATGTAGATAATAGAGGAATGATCACATATCCCATATATACAGGTGTATATTATATTCCCTGAGCTTTATAGGCGGGGAATGAACATGAAATATATATAGATAATAGAGGAATGAACACATATCCCATATAAACAGGTGTATATTATATTCCCTGAGCTTTATAGGAGGGGAATGAACATGAAATATATGTAGATAATAGAGGAATGAACACATATCCCATATAAACAGGTGTATATTATATTCCCTGAGCTTTATAGGTGGGGAATGAACAAGAAATATATATAGATAATAGAGGAATGAACACATATCCCATATATACAGGTGTATATTAAATTCCCTGAGCTTTATAGGAGGGGAATGAACATGAAATATATATAGATAATAGAGGAATGAACACATATCCCATATATACAGGTGTATATTATATTCCCTGAGCTTTATAGGTGGGGAATGAACATGAAATATATGTAGATAATAGAGGAATGATCACATATCCCATATATACAGGTGTATATTATATTCCCTGAGCTTTATAGGTGGGGAATGAACATGAAATATATATAGATAATAGAGGAATGAACACATATCCCATATAAACAGGTGTATATTATATTCCCTGAGCTTTATAGGTGGGGAATGAACATGAAATATATGTAGATAATAGAGGAATGAACACATATCCCATATAAACAGGTGTATATTATATTCCCTGAGCTTTATAGGTGGGGAATGAACAAGAAATATATATAGATAATAGAGGAATGAACACATATCCCATATATACAGGTGTATATTATATTCCCTGAGCTTTATAGGAGGGGAATGAACATGAAATATATATAGATAATAGAGGAATGAACACATATCCCATATATACAGGTGTATATTATATTCCCTGAGCTTTATAGGAGGGGAATGAACATGAAATATATATAGATAATAGAGGAATGATCACATATCCCATATATACAGGTGTATATTATATTCCCTGAGCTTTATAGGTGGGGAATGAACATGAAATATATGTAGATAATAGAGGAATGAACACATACCCCATATATACAGGTGTATATTATATTCCCTGAGCTTTATAGGAGGGGAATGAACATGAAATATATGTAGATAATAGAGGAATGAACACATATCCCATATAAACAGGTGTATATTATATTCCCTGAGCTTTATAGGTGGGGAATGAACATGAAATATATGTAGATAATAGAGGAATGAACACATATCCCATATAAACAGGTGTATATTATATTCCCTGAGCTTTATAGGAGGGGAATGAACATGAAATATATATAGATAATAGAAGAATGAACACATATCCCATATAAACAGGTGTATATTATATTCCCTGAGCTTTATAGGTGGGGAATGAACATGAAATATATGTAGATAATAGAGGAATGAACACATATCCCATATAAACAGGTGTATATTATATTCCCTGAGCTTTATAGGAGGGGAATGAACATGAAATATATGTAGATAATAGAGGAATGAACACATATCCCATATAAACAGGTGTATATTATATTCCCTGAGCTTTATAGGTGGGGAATGAACATGAAATATATGTAGATAATAGAGGAATGATCACATATCCCATATATACAGGTGTATATTATATTCCCTGAGCTTTATAGGTGGGGAATGAACATGAAATATATATAGATAATAGAGGAATGAACACATATCCCATATAAACAGGTGTATATTATATTCCCTGAGCTTTATAGGTGGGGAATGAACATGAAATATATGTAGATAATAGAGGAATGAACACATATCCCATATAAACAGGTGTATATTATATTCCCTGAGCTTTATAGGAGGGGAATGAACATGAAATATATGTAGATAATAGAGGAATGATCACATATCCCATATAAACAGGTGTATATTATATTCCCTGAGCTTTATAGGTGGGGAATGAACATGAAATATATGTAGATAATAGAGGAATGATCACATATCCCATATATACAGGTGTATATTATATTCCCTGAGCTTTATAGGTGGGGAATGAACATGAAATATATATAGATAATAGAGGAATGAACACATATCCCATATAAACAGGTGTATATTATATTCCCTGAGCTTTATAGGTGGGGAATGAACATGAAATATATGTAGATAATAGAGGAATGAACACATATCCCATATAAACAGGTGTATATTATATTCCCTGAGCTTTATAGGTGGGGAATGAACAAGAAATATATATAGATAATAGAGGAATGAACACATATCCCATATATACAGGTGTATATTATATTCCCTGAGCTTTATAGGAGGGGAATGAACATGAAATATATATAGATAACAGAGGAATGAACACATATCCCATATATACAGGTGTATATTATATTCCCTGAGCTTTATAGGAGGGGAATGAACATGAAATATATATAGATAATAGAGGAATGATCACATATCCCATATATACAGGTGTATATTATATTCCCTGAGCTTTATAGGTGGGGAATGAACATGAAATATATGTAGATAATAGAGGAATGAACACATACCCCATATATACAGGTGTATATTATATTCCCTGAGCTTTATAGGAGGGGAATGAACATGAAATATATGTAGATAATAGAGGAATGAACACATATCCCATATAAACAGGTGTATATTATATTCCCTGAGCTTTATAGGTGGGGAATGAACATGAAATATATGTAGATAATAGAGGAATGAACACATATCCCATATAAACAGGTGTATATTATATTCCCTGAGCTTTATAGGAGGGGAATGAACATGAAATATATATAGATAATAGAAGAATGAACACATATCCCATATAAACAGGTGTATATTATATTCCCTGAGCTTTATAGGTGGGGAATGAACATGAAATATATGTAGATAATAGAGGAATGAACACATATCCCATATAAACAGGTGTATATTATATTCCCTGAGCTTTATAGGAGGGGAATGAACATGAAATATATGTAGATAATAGAGGAATGAACACATATCCCATATAAACAGGTGTATATTATATTCCCTGAGCTTTATAGGTGGGGAATGAACATGAAATATATGTAGACAATAGA
Organism: Dendrobates tinctorius; assembly: GCF_039654945.1. Classification (NCBI taxonomy): domain Eukaryota; kingdom Metazoa; phylum Chordata; class Amphibia; order Anura; family Dendrobatidae; genus Dendrobates; species Dendrobates tinctorius. The sequence goes on along the minus strand of NW_027361931.1, from coordinate 1,658,327 downwards.
CGAATGATCACATATCCCATATATACAGGTGTATATTATATTCCCTGAGCTTTATAGGAGGGGAATGAACATGAAATATATATAGATAATAGAGGAATGATCACATATCCCATATATACAGGTGTATATTATATTCCCTGAGCTTTATAGGAGGGGAATGAACATGAAATATATATAGATAATAGAAGAATGAACACATATCCCATATAAACAGGTGTATATTATATTCCCTGAGCTTTATAGGTGGGGAATGAACATGAAATATATATAGATAATAGAGGAATGATCACATATCCCATATATACAGGTGTATATTATATTCCCTGAGCTTTATAGGATTGGAATGAACATGAAATATATATAGATAATAGGATAATAATCACATATCCCATATATACAGGTGTATATTATATTCCCTGAGCTTTATAGGAGGGGAATGAACATGAAATATATATAGATAATAGAGGAATGAACACATATCCCATATATACAGGTGTATATTATATTCCCTGAGCTTTATAGGAGGGGAATGAACATGAAATATATATAGATAATAGAGGAATGAACACATATCCCATATATACAGGTGTATATTATATTCCCTGAGCTTTATAGGATTGGAATGAACATGAAATATATATAGATAATAGGATAATAATCACATATCCCATATATACAGGTGTATATTATATTCCCTGAGCTTTATAGGAGGGGAATGAACATGAAATATATATAGATAATAGAGGAATGAACACATATCCCATATATACAGGTGTATATTATATTCCCTGAGCTTTATAGGAGGGGAATGAACATGAAATATATATAGATAATAGAGGAATGAACACATATCCCATATATACAGGTGTATATTATATTCCCTGAGCTTTATAGGAGGGGAATGAACATGAAATATATATAGATAATAGAGGAATGAACACATATCCCATATATACAGGTGTATATTATATTCCCTGAGCTTTATAGGATTGGAATGAACATGAAATATATGTAGATAATAGAGGAATGATCACATATCCCATATATACAGGTGTATATTATATTCCCTGAGCTTTATAGGATTGGAATGAACATGAAATATATGTAGATAATAGAGGAATGAACACATATCCCATATATACAGGTGTATATTATATTCCCTGAGCTTTATAGGAGGGGAATGAACATGAAATATATGTACATAATAGAGGAATGATCACATATCCCATATAAACAGGTGTATATTATATTCCCTGATCTTTATAGGTGGGGAATGAACATGAAATATATGTAGATAATAGGAGAATGATCACATATCCCATATAAACAGGTGTATATTATGTTCCCTGAGGTTTATAGGAGGGGAATGAACATGAAATATATGTAGATAATAGGAGAATGATCACATATCCCATATAAACAGGTGTATATTATGTTCTCTGAGGTTTATAGGAGGGGAATGAACATTAAATATATATAGATAATAGAGGAATGAACACATATCCCATATAAACAGGTGTATATTATGTTCCCTGAGGTTTATAGGAGGGGAATGAACATTAAATATATATAGATAATAGGAGAATGATCACATATCCCATATAAACAGGTGTATATTATGTTCCCTGAGGTTTATAGGAGGGGAATGAACATGAAATATATATAGATAATAGAGGAATGATCACATATCCCATATAAACAGGTGTATATTATATTCCCTGAGCTTTATAGGAGGGGAATGAACATGAAATATATGTAGTGTGGTGCAGTGACCGCTGTGTCCGCTAGGGGGCGCTGTGTGGGTGTCCCAGGACAGCCGTATAAACATTTCCATTGCCCTGATAGGTGTAGGATACTAAAAGATCATAATGATCAGCAGAGGTACTGCTGACTAGTATGTTCTGTTACAATGTGTCAGGGAAGCCTGTGTGTGGTTGTCTGCAATAGGACCTTGGGTGAGGTCATAGCCATGTGATCACCTGTGGGTGTGGTTATGGACCACATAAGGTACCTGAGGTCTGGTCACATGTGGGTGAATGCTGGGACCTGATTGGTCCAGTTTGGAAGGTCCCGTGTGGAGAAGGATCTCCTCACTAACAGCACGTGTGGACGCTGTGACTAATGGCGATGTGTGCCTGACCGTTCCCAGGGAGAGGGAATGAACATTTGCAGTGTAAAGCAGCATGCAAGGTAACCCGGAGACGGGACTGCAACTGAGAGACTGTATAGCCTGCTGGCTGGATGAAGCACGGCCTGTGTGACTAGGAGGCTATAGGGGTGCAGAGCTCCAGTGTGAAGATCCCCTGCTGTCTGCTATAAGACTGCTGCATGTCACTGCCGGAGGTTTATGAAGGATGAATAAACCTCATGGACTATGATTTGTTGGAAAATCCTGTGCCGAATGTGTTTTTATCGCTGCAAGCGAGTGTCCCCCAACCCTGAATGACAGCGCTACCTCACAAATGGTGGAGAATGCGGGTAATATAGTAGCCTTGTTGCTGGGGGCAACGGAAAAGGACTGCCAAAAAAAACCAAAAAACTTTGTTGCTAAGGGCTGCGGTTCCAACAGCACATGTTGCAGTTCTGGCAACGCTGAGCCAGGAGGGCTGACGGTTGTGGAAGCCGCATACTGACAGCAGCTCAGTGAAAGAGACTGGTGATTGCTAGGGTGCCTCTGCGGATAAGAGGGACCCGAGGACCTGTGTGGCCGACACAGGTAACGACAGGTGTTCGTTGTTGTACTGACCTGGATCAGTGAGCAAGGTCCTGGAGGGTCAGTGTTGGGAGGTTCTGGGAGAGGAATCGGATCCCTGGAACACGTGATATGACCTTGGACCTGGTGAGGCCGGTGTGTTGGGAGACCCTGGGAGGAGGGTCGGCTCCCTGAATAGCACCTGGTGTGCCCTGTGTGTTGGACGGTCTCAGGCGGAGACGGTACGTCCTGAATAGCGCACAGACAGGATATGTGAGTTTTTTTGGAGTTTTTCGTGCATGTGTTTTTTCTTTTTTTTTCCTCTGCAAAACCTGACGGTGCTTGCTGTGGCTCAGTGGGGTCACGAAGGTCTCGCAGCACAGGGACCTGGTGTTTTTCTTTTTTGGGATCTCCTCTTTGAGCATTGGGAGCAGACGCTGTCTGTCTACACCATCCTGCTGCAGCTTTATTGCATATGACTAAGCGGATACAGCAGTTGTGGCTTTACACAACTATTAAGGGTGAGTACCCTGTATTATTTCTTTATACCCATTATACCTGCACTGGTAAGGCCCTATGGGCGCGCTTTTGTGGTTTCTTTTATCTTCGAGGGTGACAAGCGGCTTCCGGTAACCCGGCGGGGTTACGAAGGGGACAAGCGGCTTCCGGTGGATCGGCGGGTCCACGAAGATGGCGCAGCAGGAGCTGCAGTGATACCAGCCGCTGGGTGTGTGAACAGCAGCCGGTGGTGTCGGTGATCGGTGACAGCAGGAGTTGTGGTGGTGCCAACAGACTTGTGTGGTATCGTAAAAAAAAAAAAAGACAAACTGTACTGTGTGAACTGTGGCATAAGAAGTTCTGCAGAACGGACATGGGGAAATCCCGCAAGGGGGCGGTGACCCAAATTGGGGTGGTAACCCAAAAGGGGGTGGTAACCCAAAAGGGGGCAGTAACCCAAATCGGGGTGGTAACCCAAAAAGGGGTGGAGTCCCAAATTGGCACGGTAACCCAAAAAGGGGTGGAGTCCCAGGAGGGGGCGGCAACCCAAAGTGGGGTGGTGGTCCAGAAAAGGGCCAAGTTTGAAGAAATGTCAGCACTTGATGACTCAGTGGGTATGTCTGGAGTACCGCAGTGTGTGTGTATGACTTGGTCAGAATGTGGGATATCCTTTCCGGATAGTGACGATGGGCCGCAGGTGTGTACCGTGATGCTGCATCGGGAAGGAGTCCCTGGTAGGCTGGACTCAAAGAGTCAGGTGACTCTGACAGGAACTCCACTCGTTTTAGCTCTGACCGAGAAAAACGTCAGAGTTCGCTGCCTCCACGGGGTCATTGTGAATTATAAAGTGGACAGAGTCCTGATTGAGATGACAAAGGGGGAGTGCCAAGGTGGTAGTATGCCACCAAACTTAGTGCATACCTTTGAGAGGCGCCGGGACTTTGTCATATTTAAAGATGTGGGGCAGGATGATAGAGACGTTTCTACGGTAGCGCTAGCAGACACTGAAACGCTGACGCCTCCTAATGTGGACAGGCCAGACGTATGGGCGACCGGAGAAAGAATTGCGTCAGACGAATTTACTGACCTGACGTCACCTGAAGCGTTCCACAGTGTGAATGAGAATGGTGTGGTAAACAAAAAAGAGCAGAGCTGACACACGGATAGAGAGTGTCTTGGGGGTTCACCGTACGGTGTGGTGTGACGTGTTATTGCCAGTTGCCACCACTAGGACAGAATCTAATGCTGTGCTGACTGAAACTCATGACAGGACTGGTGGTAACCTGATCGAGAGGATAACGGGAATAGAAACACAGTCAGAGGTTAACCGGGGGGTTCACTCGACTGATAGGACTGACTCAGTGGTACCCTTTGACGATATAATTAAAGAATTAGTGGTGCGACACGTGCTGGCCAAAAGAGAACAAGATCAGGAGATACAACTAATAAAAGAGACAGTGGAAGAACATGTCAAACAAGAGAGAATCTTGAGACAATTGGCCGAGCACAAGGTGGAGGGGCTCGAGAAAGAAGTCTTGGAGCTCAGAGGTCACCTGTCCACCTGGCAAAGTGTGAACAAGAGCCTTAAGGAAGAGATTGAGGAACTCAGAGGAGTAGTAGAAGGTCTTCTGCGGGAGAAGAGCTTGGACAGAGATGTGCAACGGCTGGGTCCGAGTGAAAACAAGACAGAACTGCCGGTACCTATCTTGGCAAAGGCTCACGAGGAGATAAAATTTCCTGAAGTTGGTGAGCAAAGAGCCGAAGACAGTCACTCGGTCGGGTCAACTGTAGTGAGGGAAGTGTCCGTGGTAAAGCCAGAGTCTTCTGTCCAGGAAGAGAGCAAGACCACGACCTTCAAATCTGTGATCGAAGTACCCGAAGACATGCAAGAAGCCTGTGCGGAGGAAGGTGTACATGAGGCTTTCAAAGAGGCGGTCAAAGCGTGTGAGGTGCACTGGGCACCTGAGACTCGGCAGTTGGTGATAGTATCAGCCAGGGGAGATACATCAAACCGAGTAGCTGTCCTGAAAGAGATGCATTTGCAGTGTCTACATGTCAAACAATTGGTTAGGCAGAGTAATATGAAGGCTGCTCGACGCCTAGAGATAGCAAGAGAGGCTATGGATCGGTTGGGTTTGAGGAAAGATGTGGTTCTGGTACCCAAAACTCTGATTGGGAGAATCATTGGAAGGTCCGGGAAGGTAATGCAAGACCAGGGGAAGAGTCTTGAGGAGATCATTTGCATATTCCCAGTGCCTTCTGGGATAAGTGAAGAGTCTCCGCGAGCTCAACGATCACTGGGTTTTGGCCGTTGCAGCTGAAAAGAGAAAATCGGAAAACCAGGGGAAGAGTCTTGAGGAGATCATTTGCATATTCCCAGTGCCTTCTGGGATAAGTGAAGAGTCTCCGCGAGCTCAACGATCACTGGGTTTTGGCCGTTGCAGCTGAAAAGAGGAAATCGGAAAATTTTGGCTCATCTTTCATCGTTTTTAAGAAATCTCAAGATGGAAGAGGCCAGGAGCCATTTGGTGAGCTGCATTTCTTGCTACATGTTCACAGATTTACCAGTGGAAAAGCCAAACTTCACATGCCACAAATGCAAGCTTGTGACCCTGTTGGAGGAAAAGTTGCAAAATCTCGAAGAGAGGTTAGCTACGTTGAAGATCATTAAGGAAGGTGAAGAGTTCTTGGACAGAGCAGAATTATCTCTTCATGTTACAGAAAGAGAAGAAATTCGAAGTGCACCTGAAGAAACAGAGGAATGGAGACATGTGACCCAGAGAAGCAGGAGGATCAGGAGGCAGTCAGCACCCATACTGCTCAGAAACCAGTACCAGGCTCTCACGCAGGAAAACGATGAAGAAATACATCAGGATAAGACTTTGCCAACAAACAGCAACCTTGTACGCCTTCAGAGTCCTCCTGGATGGAGAAAGAAAAATGTTGTGAAGAAGAAACGGAGAGTGGTGGTCATGGGGGATTCCCTGCTGAGAGGAACAGAGGCCGCTATCTGCAGACCGGATATAACTTCAAGAGAAATGTGCTGTCTTCCAGGTGCAAAAATTAAAGATGTGTCTGACAGGATATCAGGACTCTTCAGACCTACAGATGACTACCCATTCCTGCTACTACATGTGGGGACAAATGACACCGTAAGAAACGACCTGGAAACCATCTGCAGAGACTTTGAAGACTTAGGCAAGAAAGTGAAAGAACTGGGAGCGCAGGTGGTCTTCTCTTCCATCCTCCCAGTGGATGGCCATGGAACAAGGAGGTGGAATAAGATTCTGCAGGTGAACAACTGGCTACGTCGATGGTGCCGTCAGCAACGATTTGGATTTCTGGATCACGGAGTGAACTACTTATACGATGGACTACTTGCTAGAGATGGGGTGCACCTTACGAAGACTGGAAAGCAGGTATTTGGAAGTCGCCTTGCTACACTTGTAAGGAGAGCTTTAAACTAGAACAACATGGGAAGGGAAGCAAAAGACCAGAAAAAGCCATACACCTGACAAATGATATTGAGAACTCTGCTATTAGAAGTGGAAAGGAAGAACAAAGACGAAAGAATCTAATTAATAAAAATATTGGAGAAAGAGAAACCAATCACAAACTAAAATGTTTCTATACTAATGCACAAAGCATGGGCAACAAACAAGGAGAATTGGAACTACTAACACAGGAAAAGAAATATGATGTCATTGGAATCACTGAAACTTGGTGGGACAATACACATGATTGGAATACAAGACTAGAAGGATACAACTTATTTGCAAGAAACAGACTTGATAAACGAGGAGGGGGTGTCGCATTGTATGTTAGAAATGCGTATATCTGCACAGAGATTGAAGCTTCAGAGACTGGGAGTTCTGTGGAAACTGTTTGGGTAAGAATACAAGGACAGAACAATGGAAAGGACACCATTGTAGGCATTTACTACAGGCCGCCTGTGCAAGCTGAAGATATGGATGAACTCTTTATGCATCAAATGGCCAAGTTCTCCAAAAAATATGACATAGTTGTCATGGGAGATTTCAACTATCCAGACATTTGTTGGGAATCTCTCTCAGGCAAAACTAACAGGTCAAGGAAATTCTTATCCTCTCTTGCTGACAACTTTATCTTCCAAAAGGTAAAGGAGAAAACAAGGGGAACTGCTACCTTGGATCTAATCCTTATAAACAGGGAGGAAATGGTTGAGGAGGTAAAAGTGGCTGGGGCCCTAGGAGGTAGCGACCATGCTATTTTAGAATTTTGGATAACTAGAGGCGGAAGACCTGTGAAGACTCAGACGTCAAGGTTAGATTTCAGAAAGGCAGATTTTAAGGGATTCAGAAAGAGAATTGGAGGGATCCAATGGCTGGATATCCTTAAAGACAAAAATGTCCAGGAAGGATGGGAAATCTTGAAAAATGAAATTCTCAAAGCACAGTTGTTAACAATTCCGAAAAGAGGGAAGAATAGGAAGCATTTAAGGAAACCAGGATGGATGAACACAGAACTTAAGCACATGCTAAAAAGGAAGAAAAAAATGTTTATAAAATGGAAAGAGGGAGGCATATCTAAAGAAGAATATAATGCTGTCTGCAGAACCTGCAGGGCACAAATCAGATTAGCTAAAGCTGAAAATGAATTGAGGCTTGCAAGAGATGTCAAAAGCAATAATAAAGGATTTTGGGGATATGTCAAAAGTAAAAGAAAAGTCAAAGATGCTATAGGATTTTTACAGGATGAAAATGATGAAATGGTAAGACAGGATGTTGAGAAGGCTGAACTTTTAAATTCCTATTTTGCATCTGTTTTCTCTCAGAAAGGAAATGTAACATCAACTGTTATTCACTGTCCTATTAAGGGAATAGAAGAATCCAGGATATCTATAAACAGAAAGATAGTGAGGAAACACTTAGCTAACCTAAATGAATTCAAGTCTCCAGGTCCAGATGAATTACACCCCAGAGTACTGAAGGAGATAGCAGAAGAAATTTTTGAACCCCTCTCCATAATCTTTGAAAATTCTTGGAGAACAGGAGATGTGCCAGAAGACTGGAGAAGAGCAAATGTTGTTCCTATCTTCAAAAAGGGGAAGAAGGTGGACCCAGGCAACTATAGGCCGGTGAGTCTGACTTCTATACCAGGAAAGATCTTTGAACAAATTATTAAACAACATGTATGTCAATACCTGGATAAGAATGAAGTGATTAAACAGAGTCAGCATGGGTTTGTAACTAATAAGTCATGTCAGACTAATTTAATTTCCTTCTATGACGGTATTACTGATTGGGTGGATCAAGGAAATGCTGTAGATATAGTATATCTTGACTTCAGCAAAGCATTTGACAAAGTCTCTCATACAATCCTTATTGAAAAAATGACTAAGTATGGAATGGACAAGGCAACTGTTAGGTGGATTCATAACTGGCTTAGTGATCGGACCCAAAGAGTGGTCGTAAATGGCTGCACATCCAGTTGGAAGAATGTCTCAAGTGGGGTACCACAGGGCTCTGTCCTGGGCCCTGTATTGTTCAACATCTTTATCAACGATTTAGATGAAGGAATTGAGGGTAAACTGATTAAATTTGCTGATGACACAAAGCTAGGAGGGATAGCTAATACTAGAGAAGAGAGAGAGAGGATTCAAAAAGATTTAAATAAACTGGAGAAGTGGGCAGCAACTAACAGAATGGTTTTTAACAGGGAGAAATGCAAAGTACTACATCTGGGCAATAAAAATGAAAAAAGCATATATAGAATGGGAGGAATAGGGCTAAGTGACAGCACATGTGAAAAAGACTTGGGTATACTAATAGATCACAGACTGAATATGAGTCAACAGTGTGATGCAGCAGCAAAAAAGGCAAATGCAATTCTAGGATGTATTAACAGAAGCATACAGTCTAGATCACGTGAAGTAATTATTTCCCTCTACTCCTCTTTGGTCAGACCTCATCTGGAATATTGTGTCCAATTTTGGGCACCACATTTTAAAAAAGACATCAACAAACTGGAGCAAGTTCAGAAAAGAGTGACCAGAATGGTGACCGGTCTGCAAACCCTGTCTTATGAGGAAAAGTTGCAGGATTTGGGAATGTTTAGTTTGCAAAAGAGAAGACTGAGAGGAGACTTAATAGCTGTCTACAAATATCTAAAGGGCTGTCACATTGTAGAAGGATCAACTTTATTCTCATTTGCACAAGGAAAGACTAGAAGCAATGGGATGAAGCTGAATGGGAGGAGACACAGATTAGATATTAGAAAAAACTTTTTGACAGTTAGAGTGATCAATGAGTGGAACAGGCTGCCACGAGAAGTGGTGAGTTCTCCTTCAATGGAAGTCTTCAAACAGAGGCTGGACAGACATCTAACTGGGATGATTTAGCGAATCCTGCTTTGAGCAGGGGGTTGGACCAGATGGCCCAGGAGGTCCCTTCCAACTCTACGATTCTATGATTCTATGATTCTACCTTGTGAATATCTCCGGTGTGGTGAGGGTGAGGATCCCTCCTGATGATGACCAGGTATCCAGGGAATTGGATAGGATTTCCATCATGGTGGTTGGCTCCGTGGAAAGCCTGAGAGAATTTCGGATGCTCGTGGAGTATCGAGTGGGGTACCTGCAAGAAATTGAGCAGTTGAGGTTGGACTGTCGGCGAATTAATAAAGAAATACAGAATACCAGGTGGCGGCCGCCTCCAACCCAAGATGTAAGGACCCGAACGGTTCCTCCAAGAAGTGACAGGGCAGATGGCAGAAGAGTGTCAGCAAGGGGTACTTCGACTGGCAGGATGACGTTGAAAGACCATAGTTCCTGTGAGACGCTGACTGAGTCAGACTCAGACCAGACAGCAGGCTCTACTAAGACTTATAACCGCACCAACCGAAAGAGACGGTCAGTGAGAGAAAGATCAGGTGACGAAGCGTACTGCAGACAGGTGGAGACTAGAGAGTGTCTGATGACGCAGACAAACCGTGACTGGGGGGTCAAAGACAATGACCAGTATTATGACCGCTGGGAGCGGGGGAGGCCTAACGTAGAGATGAGGCCGTATGACAAATGGAGACGGTTCTCTCGACCTGGTGGGCAAGGTGTAGTGAGTGCCCAGTCTCGAGAGCCGGGGATTATGCTGTGTGTTCAACCCCACAGGTTTGAACATAGGGGGGAGGTATGTGGTGCAGTGACCGCTGTGTCCGCTAGGGGGCGCTGTGTGGGTGTCCCAGGACAGCCGTATAAACATTTCCATTGCCCTGATAGGTGTAGGATACTAAAAGATCATAATGATCAGCAGAGGTACTGCTGACTAATATGTTCTGTTACAATGTGTCAGGGAAGCCTGTGTGTGGTTGTCTGCAATAGGACCTTGGGTGAGGTCATAGCCATGTGATCACCTGTGGGTGTGGTTATGGACCACATAAGGTACCTGAGGTCTGGTCACATGTGGGTGAATGCTGGGACCTGATTGGTCCAGTTTGGAAGGTCCCGTGTGGAGAAGGATCTCCTCACTAACAGCACGTGTGGACGCTGTGACTAATGGCGATGTGTGCCTGACCGTTCCCAGGGAGAGGGAATGAACATTAGCAGTGTAAAGCAGCATGCAAGGTAACCCGGAGACGGGACTGCAACTGACAGACTGTATAGCCTGCTGGCTGGATGAAGCACAGCCTGTGTGACTAGGAGGCTATAGGGGAGCAGAGCTCCAGTGTGAAGATCCCCTGCTGTCTGCTATAAGACTGCTGCATGTCACTGCCGGAGGTTTATGAAGGATGAATAAACCTCATGGACTATGATTTGTTGGAAAATCCTGTGCCGAATGTGTTTTTATCGCTGCAAGCGAGTGTCCCCCAACCCTGAATGACAGCGCTACCTCACAGTAGATAATAGAGGAATGAACACATATCCCATATAAACAGGTGTATATTATATTCCCTGAGCTTTATAGGAGGGGAATGAACATGAAATATATGTAGATAATAGAGGAATGAACACATATCCCATATAAACAGGTGTATATTATATTCCCTGAGCTTTATAGGAGGGGAATGAACATGAAATATATGTAGATAATAGAGGAATGAACACATATCCCATATATACAGGTATATATTATATTCCCTGAGCTTTATAGGTGGGAAATGAACATTAAATATATATAGATAATAGAGGAATGATCACATACCCCATATATACAGGTGTATATTATATTCCCTGAGCTTTATAGGAGGGGAATGAACATGAAATATATGTAGATAAAAGAGGAATGAACACATATCCCATATATACAGGTGTATATTATATTCCCTGAGCATTATAGGTGGGAAATGAACATGAAATATATATAGATAATAGAGGAATGAACACATATCCCATATATACAGGTATATATTATATTCCCTGAGCATTATAGGTGGGGAATGAACATGAAATATATGTAGATAATAGAGGAATGATCACATATCCCATATATACAGGTGTATATTATATTCCCTGAGCTTTATAGGTGTGGAATGAAGATGAAATATATATAGATAATAGAGGAATGAACACATATCCCATATATACAGGTGTATATTATATTCCCTGAGCATTATAGGTGGGGAATGAACATGAAATATATATAGATAATAGAGGAATGAACACATATCCCATATATACAGGTATATATTATATTCCCTGAGCATTATAGGTGGGGAATGAACATGAAATATATGTAGATAATAGAGGAATGAACACATATCCCATATATACAGGTGTATATTATATTCCCTGAGCTTTATAGGTGGGAAATGAACATTAAATATATATAGATAATAGAGGAATGAACACATATCCCATATAAACAGGTGTATATTATATTCCCTGAGCTTTATAGGTGGGAAATGAACATTAAATATATATAGATAATAGAGGAATGATCACATATCCCATATATACAGATGTATATTATATTCCCTGAGCTTTATAGGAGGGGAATGAACATGGAATATATGTAGATAATAGAGGAATGAACACATATCCCATATAAACAGGTGTATATTATATTCCCTGTGCTTTATAGGTGAGGAATGAACATGAAATATATGTAGATAATAGAGGAATGATCACATATCCCATATATACAGGTGTATATTATATTCCCTGAGCTTTATAGGTGAGGAATGAACATGAAATATATGTAGATAATAGAGGAATGAACACATATCCCATATATACAGGTGTATATTATATTCCCTGAGCTTTATAGGAGGGGAATGAACATGGAATATATGTAGATAATAGAGGAATGAACACATATCCCATATAAACAGGTGTATATTATATTCCCTGTGCTTTATAGGTGAGGAATGAACATGAAATATATGTAGATAATAGAGGAATGAACACATATCCCATATATACAGGTGTATATTATATTCCCTGAGCTTTATAGGTGAGGAATGAACATGAAATATATGTAGATAATAGAGGAATGAACACATATCCCATATAAACAGGTGTATATTATATTCCCTGTGCTTTATAGGTGAGGAATGAACATGAAATATATGTAGATAATAGAGGAATGAACACATATCCCATATATACAGGTGTATATTATATTCCCTGTGCTTTATAGGTGAGGAATGAACATGAAATATATGTAGATAATAGAGGAATGAACACATATCCCATATATACAGGTGTATATTATATTCCCTGAGCTTTATAGGTGGGAAATGAACATTAAATATATATAGATAATAGAGGAATGAACACATATCCCATATAAACAGGTGTATATTATATTCCCTGAGCTTTATAGGTGGGGAATGAACATGAAATATATGTAGATAATAGAGGAATGATCACATATCCCATATATACAGATGTATATTATATTCCCTGAGCTTTATAGGAGGGGAATGAACATGGAATATATGTAGATAATAGAGGAATGAACACATATCCCATATATACATATGTATATTATATTCCCTGAGCTTTATAGGAGGGGAATGAACATGGAATATATGTAGATAATAGAGGAATGATCACATATCCCATATATACAGATGTATATTATATTCCCTGAGCTTTATAGGAGGGGAATGAACATGGAATATATGTAGATAATAGAGGAATGAACACATATCCCATATAAACAGGTGCATATTATATTCCCTGAGCTTTATAGGTGGGGAATGAACATGAAATATATGTAGATAATAGAGGAATGATCACATATCCCATATAAACAGGTGTATATTATATTCCCTGAGCTTTATAGGAGGGGAATGAACATGGAATATATGTAGATAATAGAGGAATGATCACATATCCCATATATACAGATGTATATTACATTCCCTGAGCTTTATAGGAGGGGAATGAACATGGAATATATGTAGATACTAGAGGAATGAACACATATCCCATATAAACAGGTGTATATTATATTCCCTGAGCTTTATAGGTGGGGAATGAACATGAAATATATGTAGATAATAGAGGAATGAACACATATCCCATATAAACAGGTGTATATTATATTCCCTGAGCTTTATAGGAGGGGAATGAACATGGAATATATGTAGATAATAGAGGAATGATCACATATCCCATATATACAGATGTATATTATATTCCCTGAGCTTTATAGGAGGGGAATGAACATGGAATATATGTAGATAATAGAGGAATGATCACATATCCCATATAAACAGGTGTATATTATATTCCCTGAGCTTTATAGGAGGGGAATGAACATGGAATATATGTAGATAATAGAGGAATGATCACATATCCCATATATACAGGTGTATATTATATTCCCTGAGCTTTATAGGTGGGGAATGAACATGGAATATATGTAGATAATAGAGGAATGAACACATATCCCATATATACAGATGTATATTATATTCCCTGAGCTTTATAGGAGGGGAATGAACATGGAATATATGTAGATAATAGAGGAATGAACACATATCCCATATAAACAGGTGTATATTATATTCCCTGAGCTTTATAGGAGGGGAATGAACATGGAATATATGTAGATAATAGAGGAATGATCACATATCCCATATATACAGGTGTATATTATATTCCCTGAGCTTTATAGGTGGGGAATGAACATGGAATATATGTAGATAATAGAGGAATGAACACATATCCCATATATACAGATGTATATTATATTCCCTGAGCTTTATAGGAGGGGAATGAACATGGAATATATGTAGATAATAGAGGAATGAACACATATCCCATATAAACAGGTGTATATTATATTCCCTGAGCTTTATAGGTGAGGAATGAAGATGAAATATATGTAGATAATAGAGGAATGATCACATATCCCATATATACAGGTGTATATTATATTCCCTGAGCTTTATAGGAGGGGAATGAACATGAAATATATGTAGATAATAGAGGAATGAACACATATCCCATATATACAGTTGTATATTATATTCCCTGAGCTTTATAGGTGGGGAATGAACATGAAATATATGTAGATAATAGGAGAATGATCACATATCCCATATATACAGGTGTATATTATATTCCCTGAGCTTTATAGGAGGGGAATGAACATGAAATATATGTAGATAATAGAGGAATGATCACATATCCCATATATACAGGTGTATATTATATTCCCTGAGCTTTATAGGTGGGGAATGAACATGAAATATATGTAGATAATAGAGGAATGATCACATATCCCATATATACAGGTGTATATTATATTCCCTGAGCTTTATAGGAGGGGAATGAACATGAAATATATGTAGATAATAGAGGAATGATCACATATCCCATATATACAGGTGTATATTATATTCCCTGAGCTTTATAGGTGGGGAATGAACATGAAATATATGTAGATAATAGAGGAATGATCACATATCCCATATATACAGATGTATATTATATTCCCTGAGCTTTATAGGAGGGGAATGAACATGGAATATATGTAGATAATAGAGGAATGATCACATATCCCATATATACAGGTGTATATTATATTCCCTGAGCTTTATAGGTGGGGAATGAACATGAAATATATGTAGATAATAGAGGAATGATCACATATCCCATATATACAGGTGTATATTATATTCCCTGAGCTTTATAGGTGAGGAATGAACATGAAATATATGTAGATAATAGGAGAATGAACACATATCCCATATATACAGGTGTATATTATATTCCCTGAGCTTTATAGGAGGGGAATGAACATGAAATATATGTAGATAATAGGGGAATGATCACATATCCCATATATACAGGTGTATATTATATTCCCTGAGCTTTATAGGAGGGGAATGAACATGAAATATATGTAGATAATAGAGGAATGAACACATATCCCATATATACAGGTGTATATTATATTCCCTGAGCTTTATAGGTGGGGAATGAACATGGAATATATGTAGATAATAGAGGAATGATCACATATCCCATATATACAGGTGTATATTATATTCCCTGAGCTTTATAGGAGGGGAATGAACATGGAATATATGTAGATAATAGAGGAATGATCACATATCCCATATATACAGGTGTATATTATATTCCCTGAGCTTTATAGGAGGGGAATGAACATGAAATATATGTAGATAATAGAGGAATGATCACATATCCCATATATACAGATGTATATTATATTCCCTGAGCTTTATAGGAGGGGAATGAACATGGAATATATGTAGATAATAGAGGAATGATCACATATCCCATATATACAGGTGTATATTATATTCCCTGAGCTTTATAGGTGGGGAATGAACATGGAATATATGTAGATAATAGAGGAATGATCACATATCCCATATATACAGGTGTATATTATATTCCCTGAGCTTTATAGGTGAGGAATGAACATGAAATATATGTAGATAATAGGAGAATGAACACATATCCCATATATACAGGTGTATATTATATTCCCTGAGCTTTATAGGAGGGGAATGAACATGAAATATATGTAGATAATAGGGGAATGATCACATATCCCATATATACAGGTGTATATTATATTCCCTGAGCTTTATAGGAGGGGAATGAACATGAAATATATGTAGATAATAGAGGAATGAACACATATCCCATATATACAGGTGTATATTATATTCCCTGTGCTTTATAGGAGGGGAATGAACATGAAATATATGTAGATAATAGAGGAATGAACACATCCCATATAAACAGGTGTATATTATATTCCCTGAGCTTTATAGGTGGGGAATGAAGATGAAATATATGTAGATAATAGGGGAATGATCACATATCCCATATATACAGGTGTATATTATATTCCCTGAGCTTTATAGGTGGGGAATGAAGATGAAATATATGTAGATAATAGAGGAATGAACACATATCCCATATATACAGGTGTATATTATATTCCCTGAGCTTTATAGGTGGGGAATGAACATGAAATATATGTAGATAATAGAGGAATGATCACATATCCCATATATACAGATGTATATTATATTCCCTGAGCTTTATAGGAGGGGAATGAACATGGAATATATGTAGATAATAGAGGAATGAACACATATCCCATATAAACAGGTGTATATTATATTCTCTGAGCTTTATAGGTGGGGAATGAACATGAAATATATGTAGATAATAGAGGAATGATCACATATCCCATATATACAGGTGTATATTATATTCCCTGAGCTTTATAGGTGGGGAATGAACATGAAATATATATAGATAATAGAGGAATGAACACATATCCCATATATACATATGTATATTTTATTCCCTGAGCTTTATAGGAGGGGAATGAACATGAAATATATGTAGATAATAGAGGAATGATCACATATCCCATATATACAGGTGTATATTATATTCCCTGAGCTTTATAGGTGGGGAATGAACATGAAATATATGTAGATAATAGAGGAATGATCACATATCCCATATATACAGGTGTATATTATATTCCCTGAGCTTTATAGGTGGGGAATGAAGATGAAATATATGTAGATAATAGAGGAATGAACACATATCCCATATATACAGGTGTATATTATATTCCCTGAGCTTTATAGGTGGGGAATGAACATGAAATATATGTAGATAATAGAGGAATGATCACATATCCCATATAAACAGGTGTATATTATATTCCCTGAGCTTTATATGAGGGGAATGTACATGAAATATATGTAGATAATAGAGGAATGATCACATATCCCATATAAACAGGTGTATATTATATTCCCTGAGCTTTATAGGAGGGGAATGAACATGAAATATATGTAGATAATAGAGGAATGAACACATATCCCATATATACAGGTGTATATTATATTCCCTGTGCTTTATAGGTGAGGAATGAACATGAAATATATGTAGATAATAGAGGAATGAACACATATCCCATATAAACAGGTGTATATTATATTCCCTGAGCTTTATATGAGGGGAATGTACATGAAATATATGTAGATAATAGAGGAATGATCACATATCCCATATAAACAGGTGTATATTATATTCCCTGAGCTTTATAGGAGGGGAATGAACATGAAATATATGTAGATAATAGAGGAATGATCACATATCCCATATAAACAGGTGTATATTATATTCCCTGTGCTTTATAGGTGAGGAATGAACATGAAATATATGTAGATAATAGAGGAATGAACACATATCCCATATAAACAGGTGTATATTATATTCCCTGAGCTTTATAGGTGAGGAATGAACATGAAATATATGTAGATAATAGAGGAATGAACACATATCCCATATATACAGGTGTATATTATATTCCCTGTGCTTTATGGGTGAGGAATGAACATGAAATATATGTAGATAATAGAGGAATGAACACATATCCCATATATACAGGTGTATATTATATTCCCTGTGCTTTATAGGTGAGGAATGAACATGAAATATATGTAGATAATAGAGGAATGAACACATATCCCATATATACAGGTGTATATTATATTCCCTGAGCTTTATAGGTGGGAAATGAACATTAAATATATATAGATAATAGAGGAATGAACACATATCCCATATAAACAGATGTATATTATATTCCCTGAGCTTTATAGGTGAGGAATGAACATGAAATATATGTAGATAATAGAGGAATGAACACATATCCCATATAAACAGGTGTATATTATATTCCCTGTGCTTTATAGGTGAGGAATGAACATGAAATATATGTAGATAATAGAGGAATGAACACATATCCCATATATACAGGTGTATATTATATTCCCTGTGCTTTATAGGTGAGGAATGAACATGAAATATATGTAGATAATAGAGGAATGAACACATATCCCATATATACAGGTGTATATTATATTCCCTGAGCTTTATAGGTGGGAAATGAACATTAAATATATATAGATAATAGAGGAATGAACACATATCCCATATAAACAGGTGTATATTATATTCCCTGAGCTTTATAGGTGGGGAATGAACATGAAATATATGTAGATAATAGAGGAATGATCACATATCCCATATATACAGATGTATATTATATTCCCTGAGCTTTATAGGAGGGGAATGAACATGGAATATATGTAGATAATAGAGGAATGAACACATATCCCATATATACATATGTATATTATATTCCCTGAGCTTTATAGGAGGGGAATGAACATGGAATATATGTAGATAATAGAGGAATGATCACATATCCCATATATACAGATGTATATTATATTCCCTGAGCTTTATAGGAGGGGAATGAACATGGAATATATGTAGATAATAGAGGAATGAACACATATCCCATATAAACAGGTGCATATTATATTCCCTGAGCTTTATAGGTGGGGAATGAACATGAAATATATGTAGATAATAGAGGAATGATCACATATCCCATATAAACAGGTGTATATTATATTCCCTGAGCTTTATAGGAGGGGAATGAACATGGAATATATGTAGATAATAGAGGAATGATCACATATCCCATATATACAGATGTATATTACATTCCCTGAGCTTTATAGGAGGGGAATGAACATGGAATATATGTAGATACTAGAGGAATGAACACATATCCCATATAAACAGGTGTATATTATATTCCCTGAGCTTTATAGGTGGGGAATGAACATGAAATATATGTAGATAATAGAGGAATGAACACATATCCCATATAAACAGGTATATATTATATTCCCTGAGCTTTATAGGAGGGGAATGAACATGGAATATATGTAGATAATAGAGGAATGATCACATATCCCATATATACAGATGTATATTATATTCCCTGAGCTTTATAGGAGGGGAATGAACATGGAATATATGTAGATAATAGAGGAATGATCACATATCCCATATAAACAGGTGTATATTATATTCCCTGAGCTTTATAGGAGGGGAATGAACATGGAATATATGTAGATAATAGAGGAATGATCACATATCCCATATATACAGGTGTATATTATATTCCCTGAGCTTTATAGGTGGGGAATGAACATGGAATATATGTAGATAATAGAGGAATGAACACATATCCCATATATACAGATGTATATTATATTCCCTGAGCTTTATAGGAGGGGAATGAACATGGAATATATGTAGATAATAGAGGAATGAACACATATCCCATATAAACAGGTGTATATTATATTCCCTGAGCTTTATAGGTGAGGAATGAAGATGAAATATATGTAGATAATAGAGGAATGATCACATATCCCATATATACAGGTGTATATTATATTCCCTGAGCTTTATAGGAGGGGAATGAACATGAAATATATGTAGATAATAGAGGAATGAACACATATCCCATATATACAGTTGTATATTATATTCCCTGAGCTTTATAGGTGGGGAATGAACATGAAATATATGTAGATAATAGGAGAATGATCACATATCCCATATATACAGGTGTATATTATATTCCCTGAGCTTTATAGGAGGGGAATGAACATGAAATATATGTAGATAATAGAGGAATGATCACATATCCCATATATACAGGTGTATATTATATTCCCTGAGCTTTATAGGTGGGGAATGAACATGAAATATATGTAGATAATAGAGGAATGATCACATATCCCATATATACAGGTGTATATTATATTCCCTGAGCTTTATAGGAGGGGAATGAACATGAAATATATGTAGATAATAGAGGAATGATCACATATCCCATATATACAGGTGTATATTATATTCCCTGAGCTTTATAGGTGGGAAATGAACATTAAATATATATAGATAATAGAGGAATGAACACATATCCCATATAAACAGGTGTATATTATATTCCCTGAGCTTTATAGGTGGGGAATGAACATGAAATATATGTAGATAATAGAGGAATGATCACATATCCCATATATACAGATGTATATTATATTCCCTGAGCTTTATAGGAGGGGAATGAACATGGAATATATGTAGATAATAGAGGAATGAACACATATCCCATATATACATATGTATATTATATTCCCTGAGCTTTATAGGAGGGGAATGAACATGGAATATATGTAGATAATAGAGGAATGATCACATATCCCATATATACAGATGTATATTATATTCCCTGAGCTTTATAAGAGGGGAATGAACATGGAATATATGTAGATAATAGAGGAATGAACACATATCCCATATAAACAGGTGCATATTATATTCCCTGAGCTTTATAGGTGGGGAATGAACATGAAATATATGTAGATAATAGAGGAATGATCACATATCCCATATAAACAGGTGTATATTATATTCCCTGAGCTTTATAGGAGGGGAATGAACATGGAATATATGTAGATAATAGAGGAATGATCACATATCCCATATATACAGATGTATATTACATTCCCTGAGCTTTATAGGAGGGGAATGAACATGAAATATATGTAGATAATAGAGGAATGAACACATATCCCATATAAACAGGTGTATATTATATTCCCTGAGCTTTATAGGAGGGGAATGAACATGAAATAAATGTAGATAATAGACGAATGAACACATATCCCATATAAACAGGTGTATATTATATTCCCTGAGCTTTATAGGAGGGGAATGAACATGAAATATATGTAGATAATAGACGAATGAACACATATCCCATATATACAGGTGTATATTATATTCCCTGAGCTTTATAGGAGGGGAATGAACATGAAATATATGTAGATAATAGAGGAATGAACACATATCCCATATATACAGGTGTATATTATATTCCCTGAGCTTTATAGGAGGGGAATGAACATGAAATATATGTAGATAATAGAGGAATGAACACATATCCCATATATACAGGTGTATATTATATTCCCTGAGCTTTATAGGAGGGGAAAGAACATGAAATATATATAGATAATAGAGGAATGAACACATATCCCATATATACAGGTGTATATTATATTCCCTGAGCTTTATAGGAGGGGAATGAACATGAAATATATGTAGATAATAGAGGAATGAACACATATCCCATATAAACAGGTGTATATTAAATTCCCTGAGCTTTATAGGTGGGGAATGAACATGAAATATATATAGATAATAGAGGAATGATCACATATCCCATATATACAGGTGTATATTATATTCCCTGAGCTTTATAGGTGGGGAATGAACATGAAATATATATAGATAATAGAGGAATGATCACATATCCCATATAAACTGGTGTATATTATATTCCCTGAGCTTTATAAGTGGGGAATGAACATGAAATATATATAGATAATAGAGGAATGAACACATATCCCATATATACAGGTTTATATTATATTCCCTGAGCTTTATAGGTGGGGAATGAACATGAAATATATGTAGATAATAGAGGAATGATCACATATCCCATATATACAGGTGTATATTATATTCCCTGAGCTTTATAGGTGGGGAATGAACATGAAATATATATAGATAATAGAGGAATGATCACATATCCCATATATACAGGTGTATATTATATTCCCTGAGCTTTATAGGTGGGGAATGAACATGAAATATATGTAGATAATAGAGGAATGATCACATATCCCATATATACAGGTGTATATTATATTCCCTGAGCTTTATAGGTGAGGAATGAACATGAAATATATATATAGATAATAGAGGAATGATCACATATCCCATATATACAGGTGTATATTATATTCCCTGAGCTTTATAGGTGGGGAATGAACATGGAATATATGTAGATAATAGGGGAATGAACACATATCCCATATATACAGGTGTATATTATATTCCCTGAGCTTTATAGGTGGGGAATGAACATGAAATATATGTAGATAATAGAGGAATGATCACATATCCCATATATACAGGTGTATATTATATTCCCTGAGCTTTATAGGCGGGGAATGAACATGAAATATATATAGATAATAGAGGAATGAACACATATCCCATATAAACAGGTGTATATTATATTCCCTGAGCTTTATAGGAGGGGAATGAACATGAAATATATGTAGATAATAGAGGAATGAACACATATCCCATATAAACAGGTGTATATTATATTCCCTGAGCTTTATAGGTGGGGAATGAACAAGAAATATATATAGATAATAGAGGAATGAACACATATCCCATATATACAGGTGTATATTAAATTCCCTGAGCTTTATAGGAGGGGAATGAACATGAAATATATATAGATAATAGAGGAATGAACACATATCCCATATATACAGGTGTATATTATATTCCCTGAGCTTTATAGGTGGGGAATGAACATGAAATATATGTAGATAATAGAGGAATGATCACATATCCCATATATACAGGTGTATATTATATTCCCTGAGCTTTATAGGTGGGGAATGAACATGAAATATATATAGATAATAGAGGAATGAACACATATCCCATATAAACAGGTGTATATTATATTCCCTGAGCTTTATAGGTGGGGAATGAACATGAAATATATGTAGATAATAGAGGAATGAACACATATCCCATATAAACAGGTGTATATTATATTCCCTGAGCTTTATAGGTGGGGAATGAACAAGAAATATATATAGATAATAGAGGAATGAACACATATCCCATATATACAGGTGTATATTATATTCCCTGAGCTTTATAGGAGGGGAATGAACATGAAATATATATAGATAATAGAGGAATGAACACATATCCCATATATACAGGTGTATATTATATTCCCTGAGCTTTATAGGAGGGGAATGAACATGAAATATATATAGATAATAGAGGAATGATCACATATCCCATATATACAGGTGTATATTATATTCCCTGAGCTTTATAGGTGGGGAATGAACATGAAATATATGTAGATAATAGAGGAATGAACACATACCCCATATATACAGGTGTATATTATATTCCCTGAGCTTTATAGGAGGGGAATGAACATGAAATATATGTAGATAATAGAGGAATGAACACATATCCCATATAAACAGGTGTATATTATATTCCCTGAGCTTTATAGGTGGGGAATGAACATGAAATATATGTAGATAATAGAGGAATGAACACATATCCCATATAAACAGGTGTATATTATATTCCCTGAGCTTTATAGGAGGGGAATGAACATGAAATATATATAGATAATAGAAGAATGAACACATATCCCATATAAACAGGTGTATATTATATTCCCTGAGCTTTATAGGTGGGGAATGAACATGAAATATATGTAGATAATAGAGGAATGAACACATATCCCATATAAACAGGTGTATATTATATTCCCTGAGCTTTATAGGAGGGGAATGAACATGAAATATATGTAGATAATAGAGGAATGAACACATATCCCATATAAACAGGTGTATATTATATTCCCTGAGCTTTATAGGTGGGGAATGAACATGAAATATATGTAGATAATAGAGGAATGATCACATATCCCATATATACAGGTGTATATTATATTCCCTGAGCTTTATAGGTGGGGAATGAACATGAAATATATATAGATAATAGAGGAATGAACACATATCCCATATAAACAGGTGTATATTATATTCCCTGAGCTTTATAGGTGGGGAATGAACATGAAATATATGTAGATAATAGAGGAATGAACACATATCCCATATAAACAGGTGTATATTATATTCCCTGAGCTTTATAGGAGGGGAATGAACATGAAATATATGTAGATAATAGAGGAATGATCACATATCCCATATAAACAGGTGTATATTATATTCCCTGAGCTTTATAGGTGGGGAATGAACATGAAATATATGTAGATAATAGAGGAATGATCACATATCCCATATATACAGGTGTATATTATATTCCCTGAGCTTTATAGGTGGGGAATGAACATGAAATATATATAGATAATAGAGGAATGAACACATATCCCATATAAACAGGTGTATATTATATTCCCTGAGCTTTATAGGTGGGGAATGAACATGAAATATATGTAGATAATAGAGGAATGAACACATATCCCATATAAACAGGTGTATATTATATTCCCTGAGCTTTATAGGTGGGGAATGAACAAGAAATATATATAGATAATAGAGGAATGAACACATATCCCATATATACAGGTGTATATTATATTCCCTGAGCTTTATAGGAGGGGAATGAACATGAAATATATATAGATAACAGAGGAATGAACACATATCCCATATATACAGGTGTATATTATATTCCCTGAGCTTTATAGGAGGGGAATGAACATGAAATATATATAGATAATAGAGGAATGATCACATATCCCATATATACAGGTGTATATTATATTCCCTGAGCTTTATAGGTGGGGAATGAACATGAAATATATGTAGATAATAGAGGAATGAACACATACCCCATATATACAGGTGTATATTATATTCCCTGAGCTTTATAGGAGGGGAATGAACATGAAATATATGTAGATAATAGAGGAATGAACACATATCCCATATAAACAGGTGTATATTATATTCCCTGAGCTTTATAGGTGGGGAATGAACATGAAATATATGTAGATAATAGAGGAATGAACACATATCCCATATAAACAGGTGTATATTATATTCCCTGAGCTTTATAGGAGGGGAATGAACATGAAATATATATAGATAATAGAAGAATGAACACATATCCCATATAAACAGGTGTATATTATATTCCCTGAGCTTTATAGGTGGGGAATGAACATGAAATATATGTAGATAATAGAGGAATGAACACATATCCCATATAAACAGGTGTATATTATATTCCCTGAGCTTTATAGGAGGGGAATGAACATGAAATATATGTAGATAATAGAGGAATGAACACATATCCCATATAAACAGGTGTATATTATATTCCCTGAGCTTTATAGGTGGGGAATGAACATGAAATATATGTAGACAATAGACGAATGATCACATATCCCATATATACAGGTGTATATTATATTCCCTGAGCTTTATAGGAGGGGAATGAACATGAAATATATATAGATAATAGAGGAATGATCACATATCCCATATATACAGGTGTATATTATATTCCCTGAGCTTTATAGGAGGGGAATGAACATGAAATATATATAGATAATAGAAGAATGAACACATATCCCATATAAACAGGTGTATATTATATTCCCTGAGCTTTATAGGTGGGGAATGAACATGAAATATATATAGATAATAGAGGAATGATCACATATCCCATATATACAGGTGTATATTATATTCCCTGAGCTTTATAGGATTGGAATGAACATGAAATATATATAGATAATAGGATAATAATCACATATCCCATATATACAGGTGTATATTATATTCCCTGAGCTTTATAGGAGGGGAATGAACATGAAATATATATAGATAATAGAGGAATGAACACATATCCCATATATACAGGTGTATATTATATTCCCTGAGCTTTATAGGAGGGGAATGAACATGAAATATATATAGATAATAGAGGAATGAACACATATCCCATATATACAGGTGTATATTATATTCCCTGAGCTTTATAGGATTGGAATGAACATGAAATATATATAGATAATAGGATAATAATCACATATCCCATATATACAGGTGTATATTATATTCCCTGAGCTTTATAGGAGGGGAATGAACATGAAATATATATAGATAATAGAGGAATGAACACATATCCCATATATACAGGTGTATATTATATTCCCTGAGCTTTATAGGAGGGGAATGAACATGAAATATATATAGATAATAGAGGAATGAACACATATCCCATATATACAGGTGTATATTATATTCCCTGAGCTTTATAGGAGGGGAATGAACATGAAATATATATAGATAATAGAGGAATGAACACATATCCCATATATACAGGTGTATATTATATTCCCTGAGCTTTATAGGATTGGAATGAACATGAAATATATGTAGATAATAGAGGAATGATCACATATCCCATATATACAGGTGTATATTATATTCCCTGAGCTTTATAGGATTGGAATGAACATGAAATATATGTAGATAATAGAGGAATGAACACATATCCCATATATACAGGTGTATATTATATTCCCTGAGCTTTATAGGAGGGGAATGAACATGAAATATATGTACATAATAGAGGAATGATCACATATCCCATATAAACAGGTGTATATTATATTCCCTGATCTTTATAGGTGGGGAATGAACATGAAATATATGTAGATAATAGGAGAATGATCACATATCCCATATAAACAGGTGTATATTATGTTCCCTGAGGTTTATAGGAGGGGAATGAACATGAAATATATGTAGATAATAGGAGAATGATCACATATCCCATATAAACAGGTGTATATTATGTTCTCTGAGGTTTATAGGAGGGGAATGAACATTAAATATATATAGATAATAGAGGAATGAACACATATCCCATATAAACAGGTGTATATTATGTTCCCTGAGGTTTATAGGAGGGGAATGAACATGAAATATATATAGATAATAGGAGAATGATCACATATCCCATATAAACAGGTGTATATTATGTTCCCTGAGGTTTATAGGAGGGGAATGAACATGAAATATATATAGATAATAGAGGAATGATCACATATCCCATATAAACAGGTGTATATTATATTCCCTGAGCTTTATAGGAGGGGAATGAACATGAAATATATGTAGTGTGGTGCAGTGACCGCTGTGTCCGCTAGGGGGCGCTGTGTGGGTGTCCCAGGACAGCCGTATAAACATTTCCATTGCCCTGATAGGTGTAGGATACTAAAAGATCATAATGATCAGCAGAGGTACTGCTGACTAGTATGTTCTGTTACAATGTGTCAGGGAAGCCTGTGTGTGGTTGTCTGCAATAGGACCTTGGGTGAGGTCATAGCCATGTGATCACCTGTGGGTGTGGTTATGGACCACATAAGGTACCTGAGGTCTGGTCACATGTGGGTGAATGCTGGGACCTGATTGGTCCAGTTTGGAAGGTCCCGTGTGGAGAAGGATCTCCTCACTAACAGCACGTGTGGACGCTGTGACTAATGGCGATGTGTGCCTGACCGTTCCCAGGGAGAGGGAATGAACATTTGCAGTGTAAAGCAGCATGCAAGGTAACCCGGAGACGGGACTGCAACTGAGAGACTGTATAGCCTGCTGGCTGGATGAAGCACGGCCTGTGTGACTAGGAGGCTATAGGGGTGCAGAGCTCCAGTGTGAAGATCCCCTGCTGTCTGCTATAAGACTGCTGCATGTCACTGCCGGAGGTTTATGAAGGATGAATAAACCTCATGGACTATGATTTGTTGGAAAATCCTGTGCCGAATGTGTTTTTATCGCTGCAAGCGAGTGTCCCCCAACCCTGAATGACAGCGCTACCTCACAAATGGTGGAGAATGCGGGTAATATAGTAGCCTTGTTGCTGGGGGCAACGGAAAAGGACTGCCAAAAAAAACCAAAAAACTTTGTTGCTAAGGGCTGCGGTTCCAACAGCACATGTTGCAGTTCTGGCAACGCTGAGCCAGGAGGGCTGACGGTTGTGGAAGCCGCATACTGACAGCAGCTCAGTGAAAGAGACTGGTGATTGCTAGGGTGCCTCTGCGGATAAGAGGGACCCGAGGACCTGTGTGGCCGACACAGGTAACGACAGGTGTTCGTTGTTGTACTGACCTGGATCAGTGAGCAAGGTCCTGGAGGGTCAGTGTTGGGAGGTTCTGGGAGAGGAATCGGATCCCTGGAACACGTGATATGACCTTGGACCTGGTGAGGCCGGTGTGTTGGGAGACCCTGGGAGGAGGGTCGGCTCCCTGAATAGCACCTGGTGTGCCCTGTGTGTTGGACGGTCTCAGGCGGAGACGGTACGTCCTGAATAGCGCACAGACAGGATATGTGAGTTTTTTTGGAGTTTTTCGTGCATGTGTTTTTTCTTTTTTTTTCCTCTGCAAAACCTGACGGTGCTTGCTGTGGCTCAGTGGGGTCACGAAGGTCTCGCAGCACAGGGACCTGGTGTTTTTCTTTTTTGGGATCTCCTCTTTGAGCATTGGGAGCAGACGCTGTCTGTCTACACCATCCTGCTGCAGCTTTATTGCATATGACTAAGCGGATACAGCAGTTGTGGCTTTACACAACTATTAAGGGTGAGTACCCTGTATTATTTCTTTATACCCATTATACCTGCACTGGTAAGGCCCTATGGGCGCGCTTTTGTGGTTTCTTTTATCTTCGAGGGTGACAAGCGGCTTCCGGTAACCCGGCGGGGTTACGAAGGGGACAAGCGGCTTCCGGTGGATCGGCGGGTCCACGAAGATGGCGCAGCAGGAGCTGCAGTGATACCAGCCGCTGGGTGTGTGAACAGCAGCCGGTGGTGTCGGTGATCGGTGACAGCAGGAGTTGTGGTGGTGCCAACAGACTTGTGTGGTATCGTAAAAAAAAAAAAAGACAAACTGTACTGTGTGAACTGTGGCATAAGAAGTTCTGCAGAACGGACATGGGGAAATCCCGCAAGGGGGCGGTGACCCAAATTGGGGTGGTAACCCAAAAGGGGGTGGTAACCCAAAAGGGGGCAGTAACCCAAATCGGGGTGGTAACCCAAAAAGGGGTGGAGTCCCAAATTGGCACGGTAACCCAAAAAGGGGTGGAGTCCCAGGAGGGGGCGGCAACCCAAAGTGGGGTGGTGGTCCAGAAAAGGGCCAAGTTTGAAGAAATGTCAGCACTTGATGACTCAGTGGGTATGTCTGGAGTACCGCAGTGTGTGTGTATGACTTGGTCAGAATGTGGGATATCCTTTCCGGATAGTGACGATGGGCCGCAGGTGTGTACCGTGATGCTGCATCGGGAAGGAGTCCCTGGTAGGCTGGACTCAAAGAGTCAGGTGACTCTGACAGGAACTCCACTCGTTTTAGCTCTGACCGAGAAAAACGTCAGAGTTCGCTGCCTCCACGGGGTCATTGTGAATTATAAAGTGGACAGAGTCCTGATTGAGATGACAAAGGGGGAGTGCCAAGGTGGTAGTATGCCACCAAACTTAGTGCATACCTTTGAGAGGCGCCGGGACTTTGTCATATTTAAAGATGTGGGGCAGGATGATAGAGACGTTTCTACGGTAGCGCTAGCAGACACTGAAACGCTGACGCCTCCTAATGTGGACAGGCCAGACGTATGGGCGACCGGAGAAAGAATTGCGTCAGACGAATTTACTGACCTGACGTCACCTGAAGCGTTCCACAGTGTGAATGAGAATGGTGTGGTAAACAAAAAAGAGCAGAGCTGACACACGGATAGAGAGTGTCTTGGGGGTTCACCGTACGGTGTGGTGTGACGTGTTATTGCCAGTTGCCACCACTAGGACAGAATCTAATGCTGTGCTGACTGAAACTCATGACAGGACTGGTGGTAACCTGATCGAGAGGATAACGGGAATAGAAACACAGTCAGAGGTTAACCGGGGGGTTCACTCGACTGATAGGACTGACTCAGTGGTACCCTTTGACGATATAATTAAAGAATTAGTGGTGCGACACGTGCTGGCCAAAAGAGAACAAGATCAGGAGATACAACTAATAAAAGAGACAGTGGAAGAACATGTCAAACAAGAGAGAATCTTGAGACAATTGGCCGAGCACAAGGTGGAGGGGCTCGAGAAAGAAGTCTTGGAGCTCAGAGGTCACCTGTCCACCTGGCAAAGTGTGAACAAGAGCCTTAAGGAAGAGATTGAGGAACTCAGAGGAGTAGTAGAAGGTCTTCTGCGGGAGAAGAGCTTGGACAGAGATGTGCAACGGCTGGGTCCGAGTGAAAACAAGACAGAACTGCCGGTACCTATCTTGGCAAAGGCTCACGAGGAGATAAAATTTCCTGAAGTTGGTGAGCAAAGAGCCGAAGACAGTCACTCGGTCGGGTCAACTGTAGTGAGGGAAGTGTCCGTGGTAAAGCCAGAGTCTTCTGTCCAGGAAGAGAGCAAGACCACGACCTTCAAATCTGTGATCGAAGTACCCGAAGACATGCAAGAAGCCTGTGCGGAGGAAGGTGTACATGAGGCTTTCAAAGAGGCGGTCAAAGCGTGTGAGGTGCACTGGGCACCTGAGACTCGGCAGTTGGTGATAGTATCAGCCAGGGGAGATACATCAAACCGAGTAGCTGTCCTGAAAGAGATGCATTTGCAGTGTCTACATGTCAAACAATTGGTTAGGCAGAGTAATATGAAGGCTGCTCGACGCCTAGAGATAGCAAGAGAGGCTATGGATCGGTTGGGTTTGAGGAAAGATGTGGTTCTGGTACCCAAAACTCTGATTGGGAGAATCATTGGAAGGTCCGGGAAGGTAATGCAAGACCAGGGGAAGAGTCTTGAGGAGATCATTTGCATATTCCCAGTGCCTTCTGGGATAAGTGAAGAGTCTCCGCGAGCTCAACGATCACTGGGTTTTGGCCGTTGCAGCTGAAAAGAGAAAATCGGAAAACCAGGGGAAGAGTCTTGAGGAGATCATTTGCATATTCCCAGTGCCTTCTGGGATAAGTGAAGAGTCTCCGCGAGCTCAACGATCACTGGGTTTTGGCCGTTGCAGCTGAAAAGAGGAAATCGGAAAATTTTGGCTCATCTTTCATCGTTTTTAAGAAATCTCAAGATGGAAGAGGCCAGGAGCCATTTGGTGAGCTGCATTTCTTGCTACATGTTCACAGATTTACCAGTGGAAAAGCCAAACTTCACATGCCACAAATGCAAGCTTGTGACCCTGTTGGAGGAAAAGTTGCAAAATCTCGAAGAGAGGTTAGCTACGTTGAAGATCATTAAGGAAGGTGAAGAGTTCTTGGACAGAGCAGAATTATCTCTTCATGTTACAGAAAGAGAAGAAATTCGAAGTGCACCTGAAGAAACAGAGGAATGGAGACATGTGACCCAGAGAAGCAGGAGGATCAGGAGGCAGTCAGCACCCATACTGCTCAGAAACCAGTACCAGGCTCTCACGCAGGAAAACGATGAAGAAATACATCAGGATAAGACTTTGCCAACAAACAGCAACCTTGTACGCCTTCAGAGTCCTCCTGGATGGAGAAAGAAAAATGTTGTGAAGAAGAAACGGAGAGTGGTGGTCATGGGGGATTCCCTGCTGAGAGGAACAGAGGCCGCTATCTGCAGACCGGATATAACTTCAAGAGAAATGTGCTGTCTTCCAGGTGCAAAAATTAAAGATGTGTCTGACAGGATATCAGGACTCTTCAGACCTACAGATGACTACCCATTCCTGCTACTACATGTGGGGACAAATGACACCGTAAGAAACGACCTGGAAACCATCTGCAGAGACTTTGAAGACTTAGGCAAGAAAGTGAAAGAACTGGGAGCGCAGGTGGTCTTCTCTTCCATCCTCCCAGTGGATGGCCATGGAACAAGGAGGTGGAATAAGATTCTGCAGGTGAACAACTGGCTACGTCGATGGTGCCGTCAGCAACGATTTGGATTTCTGGATCACGGAGTGAACTACTTATACGATGGACTACTTGCTAGAGATGGGGTGCACCTTACGAAGACTGGAAAGCAGGTATTTGGAAGTCGCCTTGCTACACTTGTAAGGAGAGCTTTAAACTAGAACAACATGGGAAGGGAAGCAAAAGACCAGAAAAAGCCATACACCTGACAAATGATATTGAGAACTCTGCTATTAGAAGTGGAAAGGAAGAACAAAGACGAAAGAATCTAATTAATAAAAATATTGGAGAAAGAGAAACCAATCACAAACTAAAATGTTTCTATACTAATGCACAAAGCATGGGCAACAAACAAGGAGAATTGGAACTACTAACACAGGAAAAGAAATATGATGTCATTGGAATCACTGAAACTTGGTGGGACAATACACATGATTGGAATACAAGACTAGAAGGATACAACTTATTTGCAAGAAACAGACTTGATAAACGAGGAGGGGGTGTCGCATTGTATGTTAGAAATGCGTATATCTGCACAGAGATTGAAGCTTCAGAGACTGGGAGTTCTGTGGAAACTGTTTGGGTAAGAATACAAGGACAGAACAATGGAAAGGACACCATTGTAGGCATTTACTACAGGCCGCCTGTGCAAGCTGAAGATATGGATGAACTCTTTATGCATCAAATGGCCAAGTTCTCCAAAAAATATGACATAGTTGTCATGGGAGATTTCAACTATCCAGACATTTGTTGGGAATCTCTCTCAGGCAAAACTAACAGGTCAAGGAAATTCTTATCCTCTCTTGCTGACAACTTTATCTTCCAAAAGGTAAAGGAGAAAACAAGGGGAACTGCTACCTTGGATCTAATCCTTATAAACAGGGAGGAAATGGTTGAGGAGGTAAAAGTGGCTGGGGCCCTAGGAGGTAGCGACCATGCTATTTTAGAATTTTGGATAACTAGAGGCGGAAGACCTGTGAAGACTCAGACGTCAAGGTTAGATTTCAGAAAGGCAGATTTTAAGGGATTCAGAAAGAGAATTGGAGGGATCCAATGGCTGGATATCCTTAAAGACAAAAATGTCCAGGAAGGATGGGAAATCTTGAAAAATGAAATTCTCAAAGCACAGTTGTTAACAATTCCGAAAAGAGGGAAGAATAGGAAGCATTTAAGGAAACCAGGATGGATGAACACAGAACTTAAGCACATGCTAAAAAGGAAGAAAAAAATGTTTATAAAATGGAAAGAGGGAGGCATATCTAAAGAAGAATATAATGCTGTCTGCAGAACCTGCAGGGCACAAATCAGATTAGCTAAAGCTGAAAATGAATTGAGGCTTGCAAGAGATGTCAAAAGCAATAATAAAGGATTTTGGGGATATGTCAAAAGTAAAAGAAAAGTCAAAGATGCTATAGGATTTTTACAGGATGAAAATGATGAAATGGTAAGACAGGATGTTGAGAAGGCTGAACTTTTAAATTCCTATTTTGCATCTGTTTTCTCTCAGAAAGGAAATGTAACATCAACTGTTATTCACTGTCCTATTAAGGGAATAGAAGAATCCAGGATATCTATAAACAGAAAGATAGTGAGGAAACACTTAGCTAACCTAAATGAATTCAAGTCTCCAGGTCCAGATGAATTACACCCCAGAGTACTGAAGGAGATAGCAGAAGAAATTTTTGAACCCCTCTCCATAATCTTTGAAAATTCTTGGAGAACAGGAGATGTGCCAGAAGACTGGAGAAGAGCAAATGTTGTTCCTATCTTCAAAAAGGGGAAGAAGGTGGACCCAGGCAACTATAGGCCGGTGAGTCTGACTTCTATACCAGGAAAGATCTTTGAACAAATTATTAAACAACATGTATGTCAATACCTGGATAAGAATGAAGTGATTAAACAGAGTCAGCATGGGTTTGTAACTAATAAGTCATGTCAGACTAATTTAATTTCCTTCTATGACGGTATTACTGATTGGGTGGATCAAGGAAATGCTGTAGATATAGTATATCTTGACTTCAGCAAAGCATTTGACAAAGTCTCTCATACAATCCTTATTGAAAAAATGACTAAGTATGGAATGGACAAGGCAACTGTTAGGTGGATTCATAACTGGCTTAGTGATCGGACCCAAAGAGTGGTCGTAAATGGCTGCACATCCAGTTGGAAGAATGTCTCAAGTGGGGTACCACAGGGCTCTGTCCTGGGCCCTGTATTGTTCAACATCTTTATCAACGATTTAGATGAAGGAATTGAGGGTAAACTGATTAAATTTGCTGATGACACAAAGCTAGGAGGGATAGCTAATACTAGAGAAGAGAGAGAGAGGATTCAAAAAGATTTAAATAAACTGGAGAAGTGGGCAGCAACTAACAGAATGGTTTTTAACAGGGAGAAATGCAAAGTACTACATCTGGGCAATAAAAATGAAAAAAGCATATATAGAATGGGAGGAATAGGGCTAAGTGACAGCACATGTGAAAAAGACTTGGGTATACTAATAGATCACAGACTGAATATGAGTCAACAGTGTGATGCAGCAGCAAAAAAGGCAAATGCAATTCTAGGATGTATTAACAGAAGCATACAGTCTAGATCACGTGAAGTAATTATTTCCCTCTACTCCTCTTTGGTCAGACCTCATCTGGAATATTGTGTCCAATTTTGGGCACCACATTTTAAAAAAGACATCAACAAACTGGAGCAAGTTCAGAAAAGAGTGACCAGAATGGTGACCGGTCTGCAAACCCTGTCTTATGAGGAAAAGTTGCAGGATTTGGGAATGTTTAGTTTGCAAAAGAGAAGACTGAGAGGAGACTTAATAGCTGTCTACAAATATCTAAAGGGCTGTCACATTGTAGAAGGATCAACTTTATTCTCATTTGCACAAGGAAAGACTAGAAGCAATGGGATGAAGCTGAATGGGAGGAGACACAGATTAGATATTAGAAAAAACTTTTTGACAGTTAGAGTGATCAATGAGTGGAACAGGCTGCCACGAGAAGTGGTGAGTTCTCCTTCAATGGAAGTCTTCAAACAGAGGCTGGACAGACATCTAACTGGGATGATTTAGCGAATCCTGCTTTGAGCAGGGGGTTGGACCAGATGGCCCAGGAGGTCCCTTCCAACTCTACGATTCTATGATTCTATGATTCTACCTTGTGAATATCTCCGGTGTGGTGAGGGTGAGGATCCCTCCTGATGATGACCAGGTATCCAGGGAATTGGATAGGATTTCCATCATGGTGGTTGGCTCCGTGGAAAGCCTGAGAGAATTTCGGATGCTCGTGGAGTATCGAGTGGGGTACCTGCAAGAAATTGAGCAGTTGAGGTTGGACTGTCGGCGAATTAATAAAGAAATACAGAATACCAGGTGGCGGCCGCCTCCAACCCAAGATGTAAGGACCCGAACGGTTCCTCCAAGAAGTGACAGGGCAGATGGCAGAAGAGTGTCAGCAAGGGGTACTTCGACTGGCAGGATGACGTTGAAAGACCATAGTTCCTGTGAGACGCTGACTGAGTCAGACTCAGACCAGACAGCAGGCTCTACTAAGACTTATAACCGCACCAACCGAAAGAGACGGTCAGTGAGAGAAAGATCAGGTGACGAAGCGTACTGCAGACAGGTGGAGACTAGAGAGTGTCTGATGACGCAGACAAACCGTGACTGGGGGGTCAAAGACAATGACCAGTATTATGACCGCTGGGAGCGGGGGAGGCCTAACGTAGAGATGAGGCCGTATGACAAATGGAGACGGTTCTCTCGACCTGGTGGGCAAGGTGTAGTGAGTGCCCAGTCTCGAGAGCCGGGGATTATGCTGTGTGTTCAACCCCACAGGTTTGAACATAGGGGGGAGGTATGTGGTGCAGTGACCGCTGTGTCCGCTAGGGGGCGCTGTGTGGGTGTCCCAGGACAGCCGTATAAACATTTCCATTGCCCTGATAGGTGTAGGATACTAAAAGATCATAATGATCAGCAGAGGTACTGCTGACTAATATGTTCTGTTACAATGTGTCAGGGAAGCCTGTGTGTGGTTGTCTGCAATAGGACCTTGGGTGAGGTCATAGCCATGTGATCACCTGTGGGTGTGGTTATGGACCACATAAGGTACCTGAGGTCTGGTCACATGTGGGTGAATGCTGGGACCTGATTGGTCCAGTTTGGAAGGTCCCGTGTGGAGAAGGATCTCCTCACTAACAGCACGTGTGGACGCTGTGACTAATGGCGATGTGTGCCTGACCGTTCCCAGGGAGAGGGAATGAACATTAGCAGTGTAAAGCAGCATGCAAGGTAACCCGGAGACGGGACTGCAACTGACAGACTGTATAGCCTGCTGGCTGGATGAAGCACAGCCTGTGTGACTAGGAGGCTATAGGGGAGCAGAGCTCCAGTGTGAAGATCCCCTGCTGTCTGCTATAAGACTGCTGCATGTCACTGCCGGAGGTTTATGAAGGATGAATAAACCTCATGGACTATGATTTGTTGGAAAATCCTGTGCCGAATGTGTTTTTATCGCTGCAAGCGAGTGTCCCCCAACCCTGAATGACAGCGCTACCTCACAGTAGATAATAGAGGAATGAACACATATCCCATATAAACA
This sequence comes from Dendrobates tinctorius, assembly GCF_039654945.1. Classification (NCBI taxonomy): domain Eukaryota; kingdom Metazoa; phylum Chordata; class Amphibia; order Anura; family Dendrobatidae; genus Dendrobates; species Dendrobates tinctorius. The sequence goes on along the minus strand of NW_027361931.1, from coordinate 1,621,652 downwards.
GGTGTATATTATATTCCCTGAGCTTTATAGGAGGGGAATGAACATGAAATATATGTAGATAATAGAGGAATGAACACATATCCCATATATACAGGTATATATTATATTCCCTGAGCTTTATAGGTGGGAAATGAACATTAAATATATATAGATAATAGAGGAATGATCACATACCCCATATATACAGGTGTATATTATATTCCCTGAGCTTTATAGGAGGGGAATGAACATGAAATATATGTAGATAAAAGAGGAATGAACACATATCCCATATATACAGGTGTATATTATATTCCCTGAGCATTATAGGTGGGAAATGAACATGAAATATATATAGATAATAGAGGAATGAACACATATCCCATATATACAGGTATATATTATATTCCCTGAGCATTATAGGTGGGGAATGAACATGAAATATATGTAGATAATAGAGGAATGATCACATATCCCATATATACAGGTGTATATTATATTCCCTGAGCTTTATAGGTGTGGAATGAAGATGAAATATATATAGATAATAGAGGAATGAACACATATCCCATATATACAGGTGTATATTATATTCCCTGAGCATTATAGGTGGGGAATGAACATGAAATATATATAGATAATAGAGGAATGAACACATATCCCATATATACAGGTATATATTATATTCCCTGAGCATTATAGGTGGGGAATGAACATGAAATATATGTAGATAATAGAGGAATGAACACATATCCCATATATACAGGTGTATATTATATTCCCTGAGCTTTATAGGTGGGAAATGAACATTAAATATATATAGATAATAGAGGAATGAACACATATCCCATATAAACAGGTGTATATTATATTCCCTGAGCTTTATAGGTGGGAAATGAACATTAAATATATATAGATAATAGAGGAATGATCACATATCCCATATATACAGATGTATATTATATTCCCTGAGCTTTATAGGAGGGGAATGAACATGGAATATATGTAGATAATAGAGGAATGAACACATATCCCATATAAACAGGTGTATATTATATTCCCTGTGCTTTATAGGTGAGGAATGAACATGAAATATATGTAGATAATAGAGGAATGATCACATATCCCATATATACAGGTGTATATTATATTCCCTGAGCTTTATAGGTGAGGAATGAACATGAAATATATGTAGATAATAGAGGAATGAACACATATCCCATATATACAGGTGTATATTATATTCCCTGAGCTTTATAGGAGGGGAATGAACATGGAATATATGTAGATAATAGAGGAATGAACACATATCCCATATAAACAGGTGTATATTATATTCCCTGTGCTTTATAGGTGAGGAATGAACATGAAATATATGTAGATAATAGAGGAATGAACACATATCCCATATATACAGGTGTATATTATATTCCCTGAGCTTTATAGGTGAGGAATGAACATGAAATATATGTAGATAATAGAGGAATGAACACATATCCCATATAAACAGGTGTATATTATATTCCCTGTGCTTTATAGGTGAGGAATGAACATGAAATATATGTAGATAATAGAGGAATGAACACATATCCCATATATACAGGTGTATATTATATTCCCTGTGCTTTATAGGTGAGGAATGAACATGAAATATATGTAGATAATAGAGGAATGAACACATATCCCATATATACAGGTGTATATTATATTCCCTGAGCTTTATAGGTGGGAAATGAACATTAAATATATATAGATAATAGAGGAATGAACACATATCCCATATAAACAGGTGTATATTATATTCCCTGAGCTTTATAGGTGGGGAATGAACATGAAATATATGTAGATAATAGAGGAATGATCACATATCCCATATATACAGATGTATATTATATTCCCTGAGCTTTATAGGAGGGGAATGAACATGGAATATATGTAGATAATAGAGGAATGAACACATATCCCATATATACATATGTATATTATATTCCCTGAGCTTTATAGGAGGGGAATGAACATGGAATATATGTAGATAATAGAGGAATGATCACATATCCCATATATACAGATGTATATTATATTCCCTGAGCTTTATAGGAGGGGAATGAACATGGAATATATGTAGATAATAGAGGAATGAACACATATCCCATATAAACAGGTGCATATTATATTCCCTGAGCTTTATAGGTGGGGAATGAACATGAAATATATGTAGATAATAGAGGAATGATCACATATCCCATATAAACAGGTGTATATTATATTCCCTGAGCTTTATAGGAGGGGAATGAACATGGAATATATGTAGATAATAGAGGAATGATCACATATCCCATATATACAGATGTATATTACATTCCCTGAGCTTTATAGGAGGGGAATGAACATGGAATATATGTAGATACTAGAGGAATGAACACATATCCCATATAAACAGGTGTATATTATATTCCCTGAGCTTTATAGGTGGGGAATGAACATGAAATATATGTAGATAATAGAGGAATGAACACATATCCCATATAAACAGGTGTATATTATATTCCCTGAGCTTTATAGGAGGGGAATGAACATGGAATATATGTAGATAATAGAGGAATGATCACATATCCCATATATACAGATGTATATTATATTCCCTGAGCTTTATAGGAGGGGAATGAACATGGAATATATGTAGATAATAGAGGAATGATCACATATCCCATATAAACAGGTGTATATTATATTCCCTGAGCTTTATAGGAGGGGAATGAACATGGAATATATGTAGATAATAGAGGAATGATCACATATCCCATATATACAGGTGTATATTATATTCCCTGAGCTTTATAGGTGGGGAATGAACATGGAATATATGTAGATAATAGAGGAATGAACACATATCCCATATATACAGATGTATATTATATTCCCTGAGCTTTATAGGAGGGGAATGAACATGGAATATATGTAGATAATAGAGGAATGAACACATATCCCATATAAACAGGTGTATATTATATTCCCTGAGCTTTATAGGAGGGGAATGAACATGGAATATATGTAGATAATAGAGGAATGATCACATATCCCATATATACAGGTGTATATTATATTCCCTGAGCTTTATAGGTGGGGAATGAACATGGAATATATGTAGATAATAGAGGAATGAACACATATCCCATATATACAGATGTATATTATATTCCCTGAGCTTTATAGGAGGGGAATGAACATGGAATATATGTAGATAATAGAGGAATGAACACATATCCCATATAAACAGGTGTATATTATATTCCCTGAGCTTTATAGGTGAGGAATGAAGATGAAATATATGTAGATAATAGAGGAATGATCACATATCCCATATATACAGGTGTATATTATATTCCCTGAGCTTTATAGGAGGGGAATGAACATGAAATATATGTAGATAATAGAGGAATGAACACATATCCCATATATACAGTTGTATATTATATTCCCTGAGCTTTATAGGTGGGGAATGAACATGAAATATATGTAGATAATAGGAGAATGATCACATATCCCATATATACAGGTGTATATTATATTCCCTGAGCTTTATAGGAGGGGAATGAACATGAAATATATGTAGATAATAGAGGAATGATCACATATCCCATATATACAGGTGTATATTATATTCCCTGAGCTTTATAGGTGGGGAATGAACATGAAATATATGTAGATAATAGAGGAATGATCACATATCCCATATATACAGGTGTATATTATATTCCCTGAGCTTTATAGGAGGGGAATGAACATGAAATATATGTAGATAATAGAGGAATGATCACATATCCCATATATACAGGTGTATATTATATTCCCTGAGCTTTATAGGTGGGGAATGAACATGAAATATATGTAGATAATAGAGGAATGATCACATATCCCATATATACAGATGTATATTATATTCCCTGAGCTTTATAGGAGGGGAATGAACATGGAATATATGTAGATAATAGAGGAATGATCACATATCCCATATATACAGGTGTATATTATATTCCCTGAGCTTTATAGGTGGGGAATGAACATGAAATATATGTAGATAATAGAGGAATGATCACATATCCCATATATACAGGTGTATATTATATTCCCTGAGCTTTATAGGTGAGGAATGAACATGAAATATATGTAGATAATAGGAGAATGAACACATATCCCATATATACAGGTGTATATTATATTCCCTGAGCTTTATAGGAGGGGAATGAACATGAAATATATGTAGATAATAGGGGAATGATCACATATCCCATATATACAGGTGTATATTATATTCCCTGAGCTTTATAGGAGGGGAATGAACATGAAATATATGTAGATAATAGAGGAATGAACACATATCCCATATATACAGGTGTATATTATATTCCCTGAGCTTTATAGGTGGGGAATGAACATGGAATATATGTAGATAATAGAGGAATGATCACATATCCCATATATACAGGTGTATATTATATTCCCTGAGCTTTATAGGAGGGGAATGAACATGGAATATATGTAGATAATAGAGGAATGATCACATATCCCATATATACAGGTGTATATTATATTCCCTGAGCTTTATAGGAGGGGAATGAACATGAAATATATGTAGATAATAGAGGAATGATCACATATCCCATATATACAGATGTATATTATATTCCCTGAGCTTTATAGGAGGGGAATGAACATGGAATATATGTAGATAATAGAGGAATGATCACATATCCCATATATACAGGTGTATATTATATTCCCTGAGCTTTATAGGTGGGGAATGAACATGGAATATATGTAGATAATAGAGGAATGATCACATATCCCATATATACAGGTGTATATTATATTCCCTGAGCTTTATAGGTGAGGAATGAACATGAAATATATGTAGATAATAGGAGAATGAACACATATCCCATATATACAGGTGTATATTATATTCCCTGAGCTTTATAGGAGGGGAATGAACATGAAATATATGTAGATAATAGGGGAATGATCACATATCCCATATATACAGGTGTATATTATATTCCCTGAGCTTTATAGGAGGGGAATGAACATGAAATATATGTAGATAATAGAGGAATGAACACATATCCCATATATACAGGTGTATATTATATTCCCTGTGCTTTATAGGAGGGGAATGAACATGAAATATATGTAGATAATAGAGGAATGAACACATCCCATATAAACAGGTGTATATTATATTCCCTGAGCTTTATAGGTGGGGAATGAAGATGAAATATATGTAGATAATAGGGGAATGATCACATATCCCATATATACAGGTGTATATTATATTCCCTGAGCTTTATAGGTGGGGAATGAAGATGAAATATATGTAGATAATAGAGGAATGAACACATATCCCATATATACAGGTGTATATTATATTCCCTGAGCTTTATAGGTGGGGAATGAACATGAAATATATGTAGATAATAGAGGAATGATCACATATCCCATATATACAGATGTATATTATATTCCCTGAGCTTTATAGGAGGGGAATGAACATGGAATATATGTAGATAATAGAGGAATGAACACATATCCCATATAAACAGGTGTATATTATATTCTCTGAGCTTTATAGGTGGGGAATGAACATGAAATATATGTAGATAATAGAGGAATGATCACATATCCCATATATACAGGTGTATATTATATTCCCTGAGCTTTATAGGTGGGGAATGAACATGAAATATATATAGATAATAGAGGAATGAACACATATCCCATATATACATATGTATATTTTATTCCCTGAGCTTTATAGGAGGGGAATGAACATGAAATATATGTAGATAATAGAGGAATGATCACATATCCCATATATACAGGTGTATATTATATTCCCTGAGCTTTATAGGTGGGGAATGAACATGAAATATATGTAGATAATAGAGGAATGATCACATATCCCATATATACAGGTGTATATTATATTCCCTGAGCTTTATAGGTGGGGAATGAAGATGAAATATATGTAGATAATAGAGGAATGAACACATATCCCATATATACAGGTGTATATTATATTCCCTGAGCTTTATAGGTGGGGAATGAACATGAAATATATGTAGATAATAGAGGAATGATCACATATCCCATATAAACAGGTGTATATTATATTCCCTGAGCTTTATATGAGGGGAATGTACATGAAATATATGTAGATAATAGAGGAATGATCACATATCCCATATAAACAGGTGTATATTATATTCCCTGAGCTTTATAGGAGGGGAATGAACATGAAATATATGTAGATAATAGAGGAATGAACACATATCCCATATATACAGGTGTATATTATATTCCCTGTGCTTTATAGGTGAGGAATGAACATGAAATATATGTAGATAATAGAGGAATGAACACATATCCCATATAAACAGGTGTATATTATATTCCCTGAGCTTTATATGAGGGGAATGTACATGAAATATATGTAGATAATAGAGGAATGATCACATATCCCATATAAACAGGTGTATATTATATTCCCTGAGCTTTATAGGAGGGGAATGAACATGAAATATATGTAGATAATAGAGGAATGATCACATATCCCATATAAACAGGTGTATATTATATTCCCTGTGCTTTATAGGTGAGGAATGAACATGAAATATATGTAGATAATAGAGGAATGAACACATATCCCATATAAACAGGTGTATATTATATTCCCTGAGCTTTATAGGTGAGGAATGAACATGAAATATATGTAGATAATAGAGGAATGAACACATATCCCATATATACAGGTGTATATTATATTCCCTGTGCTTTATGGGTGAGGAATGAACATGAAATATATGTAGATAATAGAGGAATGAACACATATCCCATATATACAGGTGTATATTATATTCCCTGTGCTTTATAGGTGAGGAATGAACATGAAATATATGTAGATAATAGAGGAATGAACACATATCCCATATATACAGGTGTATATTATATTCCCTGAGCTTTATAGGTGGGAAATGAACATTAAATATATATAGATAATAGAGGAATGAACACATATCCCATATAAACAGATGTATATTATATTCCCTGAGCTTTATAGGTGAGGAATGAACATGAAATATATGTAGATAATAGAGGAATGAACACATATCCCATATAAACAGGTGTATATTATATTCCCTGTGCTTTATAGGTGAGGAATGAACATGAAATATATGTAGATAATAGAGGAATGAACACATATCCCATATATACAGGTGTATATTATATTCCCTGTGCTTTATAGGTGAGGAATGAACATGAAATATATGTAGATAATAGAGGAATGAACACATATCCCATATATACAGGTGTATATTATATTCCCTGAGCTTTATAGGTGGGAAATGAACATTAAATATATATAGATAATAGAGGAATGAACACATATCCCATATAAACAGGTGTATATTATATTCCCTGAGCTTTATAGGTGGGGAATGAACATGAAATATATGTAGATAATAGAGGAATGATCACATATCCCATATATACAGATGTATATTATATTCCCTGAGCTTTATAGGAGGGGAATGAACATGGAATATATGTAGATAATAGAGGAATGAACACATATCCCATATATACATATGTATATTATATTCCCTGAGCTTTATAGGAGGGGAATGAACATGGAATATATGTAGATAATAGAGGAATGATCACATATCCCATATATACAGATGTATATTATATTCCCTGAGCTTTATAGGAGGGGAATGAACATGGAATATATGTAGATAATAGAGGAATGAACACATATCCCATATAAACAGGTGCATATTATATTCCCTGAGCTTTATAGGTGGGGAATGAACATGAAATATATGTAGATAATAGAGGAATGATCACATATCCCATATAAACAGGTGTATATTATATTCCCTGAGCTTTATAGGAGGGGAATGAACATGGAATATATGTAGATAATAGAGGAATGATCACATATCCCATATATACAGATGTATATTACATTCCCTGAGCTTTATAGGAGGGGAATGAACATGGAATATATGTAGATACTAGAGGAATGAACACATATCCCATATAAACAGGTGTATATTATATTCCCTGAGCTTTATAGGTGGGGAATGAACATGAAATATATGTAGATAATAGAGGAATGAACACATATCCCATATAAACAGGTATATATTATATTCCCTGAGCTTTATAGGAGGGGAATGAACATGGAATATATGTAGATAATAGAGGAATGATCACATATCCCATATATACAGATGTATATTATATTCCCTGAGCTTTATAGGAGGGGAATGAACATGGAATATATGTAGATAATAGAGGAATGATCACATATCCCATATAAACAGGTGTATATTATATTCCCTGAGCTTTATAGGAGGGGAATGAACATGGAATATATGTAGATAATAGAGGAATGATCACATATCCCATATATACAGGTGTATATTATATTCCCTGAGCTTTATAGGTGGGGAATGAACATGGAATATATGTAGATAATAGAGGAATGAACACATATCCCATATATACAGATGTATATTATATTCCCTGAGCTTTATAGGAGGGGAATGAACATGGAATATATGTAGATAATAGAGGAATGAACACATATCCCATATAAACAGGTGTATATTATATTCCCTGAGCTTTATAGGTGAGGAATGAAGATGAAATATATGTAGATAATAGAGGAATGATCACATATCCCATATATACAGGTGTATATTATATTCCCTGAGCTTTATAGGAGGGGAATGAACATGAAATATATGTAGATAATAGAGGAATGAACACATATCCCATATATACAGTTGTATATTATATTCCCTGAGCTTTATAGGTGGGGAATGAACATGAAATATATGTAGATAATAGGAGAATGATCACATATCCCATATATACAGGTGTATATTATATTCCCTGAGCTTTATAGGAGGGGAATGAACATGAAATATATGTAGATAATAGAGGAATGATCACATATCCCATATATACAGGTGTATATTATATTCCCTGAGCTTTATAGGTGGGGAATGAACATGAAATATATGTAGATAATAGAGGAATGATCACATATCCCATATATACAGGTGTATATTATATTCCCTGAGCTTTATAGGAGGGGAATGAACATGAAATATATGTAGATAATAGAGGAATGATCACATATCCCATATATACAGGTGTATATTATATTCCCTGAGCTTTATAGGTGGGGAATGAACATGAAATATATGTAGATAATAGAGGAATGATCACATATCCCATATATACAGATGTATATTATATTCCCTGAGCTTTATAGGAGGGGAATGAACATGGAATATATGTAGATAATAGAGGAATGATCACATATCCCATATATACAGGTGTATATTATATTCCCTGAGCTTTATAGGTGGGGAATGAACATGGAATATATGTAGATAATAGAGGAATGATCACATATCCCATATATACAGGTGTATATTATATTCCCTGAGCTTTATAGGTGAGGAATGAACATGAAATATATGTAGATAATAGGAGAATGAACACATATCCCATATATACAGGTGTATATTATATTCCCTGAGCTTTATAGGAGGGGAATGAACATGAAATATATGTAGATAATAGGGGAATGATCACATATCCCATATATACAGGTGTATATTATATTCCCTGAGCTTTATAGGAGGGGAATGAACATGAAATATATGTAGATAATAGAGGAATGAACACATATCCCATATATACAGGTGTATATTATATTCCCTGTGCTTTATAGGAGGGGAATGAACATGAAATATATGTAGATAATAGAGGAATGAACACATCCCATATAAACAGGTGTATATTATATTCCCTGAGCTTTATAGGTGGGGAATGAAGATGAAATATATGTAGATAATAGGGGAATGATCACATATCCCATATATACAGGTGTATATTATATTCCCTGAGCTTTATAGGTGGGGAATGAAGATGAAATATATGTAGATAATAGAGGAATGAACACATATCCCATATATACAGGTGTATATTATATTCCCTGAGCTTTATAGGTGGGGAATGAACATGAAATATATGTAGATAATAGAGGAATGATCACATATCCCATATATACAGATGTATATTATATTCCCTGAGCTTTATAGGAGGGGAATGAACATGGAATATATGTAGATAATAGAGGAATGAACACATATCCCATATAAACAGGTGTATATTATATTCTCTGAGCTTTATAGGTGGGGAATGAACATGAAATATATGTAGATAATAGAGGAATGATCACATATCCCATATATACAGGTGTATATTATATTCCCTGAGCTTTATAGGTGGGGAATGAACATGAAATATATATAGATAATAGAGGAATGAACACATATCCCATATATACATATGTATATTATATTCCCTGAGCTTTATAGGAGGGGAATGAACATGAAATATATGTAGATAATAGAGGAATGATCACATATCCCATATATACAGGTGTATATTATATTCCCTGAGCTTTATAGGTGGGGAATGAACATGAAATATATGTAGATAATAGAGGAATGATCACATATCCCATATATACAGGTGTATATTATATTCCCTGAGCTTTATAGGTGGGGAATGAAGATGAAATATAAGTAGATAATAGAGGAATGAACACATATCCCATATATACAGGTGTATATTATATTCCCTGAGCTTTATAGGTGGGGAATGAACATGAAATATATGTAGATAATAGAGGAATGATCACATATCCCATATAAACAGGTGTATATTATATTCCCTGAGCTTTATATGAGGGGAATGTACATGAAATATATGTAGATAATAGAGGAATGATCACATATCCCATATAAACAGGTGTATATTATATTCCCTGAGCTTTATAGGAGGGGAATGAACATGAAATATATGTAGATAATAGAGGAATGAACACATATCCCATATATACAGGTGTATATTATATTCCCTGTGCTTTATAGGTGAGGAATGAACATGAAATATATGTAGATAATAGAGGAATGAACACATATCCCATATAAACAGGTGTATATTATATTCCCTGAGCTTTATATGAGGGGAATGTACATGAAATATATGTAGATAATAGAGGAATGATCACATATCCCATATAAACAGGTGTATATTATATTCCCTGAGCTTTATAGGAGGGGAATGAACATGAAATATATGCAGATAATAGAGGAATGATCACATATCCCATATAAACAGGTGTATATTATATTCCCTGTGCTTTATAGGTGAGGAATGAACATGAAATATATGTAGATAATAGAGGAATGAACACATATCCCATATAAACAGGTGTATATTATATTCCCTGAGCTTTATAGGTGAGGAATGAACATGAAATATATGTAGATAATAGAGGAATGAACACATATCCCATATATACAGGTGTATATTATATTCCCTGTGCTTTATAGGTGAGGAATGAACATGAAATATATGTAGATAATAGAGGAATGAACACATATCCCATATATACAGGTGTATATTATATTCCCTGAGCTTTATAGGTGGGGAATGAACATGAAATATATGTAGATAATAGAGGAATGAACACATATCCCATATAAACAGGTGTATATTATATTCCCTGAGCTTTATAGGTGAGGAATGAACATGAAATATATATAGATAATAGAGGAATGAACACATATCCCATATATACAGGTGTATATTATATTCCCTGTGCTTTATAGGTGAGGAATGAACATGAAATATATGTAGATAATAGAGGAATGAACAAATATCCCATATATACAGGTGTATATTATATTCCCTGAGCTTTATAGGAGGGGAATGAACATGAAATATATATAGATAATAGAGGAATGAACACATATCCCATATATACAGGTGTATATTATATTCCCTGAGCTTTATAGGAGGGGAATGAACATGAAATATATGTAGATAATAGAGGAATGAACACATACCCCATATATACAGGTGTATATTATATTCCCTGAGCTTTATAGGAGGGGAATGAACATGAAATATATGTAGATAATAGAGGAATGAACACATATCCCATATATACAGGTGTATATTATATTCCCTGTGCTTTATAGGAGGGGAATGAACATGAAATATATGTAGATAATAGAGGAATGATCACATATCCCATATATACAGGTGTATATTATATTCCCTGAGCTTTATAGGTGAGGAATGAACATGTAATATATGTAGATAATAGAGGAATGATCACATATCCCATATATACAGGTGTATATTATATTCCCTGAGCTTTATAGGTGAGGAATGAACATGAAATATATGTAGATAATAGAGGAATGATCACATATCCCATATATACAGGTGTATATTATATTCCCTGAGCTTTATAGGTGAGGAATGAACATGAAATATATGTAGATAATAGAGGAATGATCACATATCCCATATATACAGGTGTATATTATATTCCCTGAGCTTTATAGGTGGGGAATGATCATGTAATATATGCAGATAATAGAGGAATGAGCACATATCCCATATATACAGGTGTATATTATATTCCCTGAGCTTTATAGGTGGGGAATGAAGATGAAATATATGTAGATAATAAAGGAATGAACACATATCCCATATAAACAGGTGTATATTATATTCCCTGAGCTTTATAGGTGGGGAATGAACATGAAATATATGTAGATAATAGAGGAATGATCACATATCCCATATATACAGGTGTATATTATATTCCCTGAGCTTTATAGGAGGGGAATGAACATGAAATATATGTAGATAATAGAGGAATGAACACATATCCCATATATACAGGTGTATATTATATTCCCTGAGCTTTATAGGAGGGGAATGAACATGAAATATATATAGATAATAGAGGAATGATCACATATCCCATATAAACAGGTATATATTATATTCCCTGAGCTTTATAGGAGGGGAATGAACATGGAATATATGTAGATAATAGAGGAATGAACACATATCCCATATATACAGGTGTATATTATATTCCCTGAGCTTTATAGGAGGGGAATGAACATGAAATATATATAGATAATAGAGGAATGATCACATATCCCATATATACAGGTGTATATTATATTCCCTGAGCTTTATAGGAGGGGAATGAACATGGAATATATATAGATAATAGAGGAATGAACACATATCCCATATATACAGGTGTATATTATATTCCCTGAGCTTTATAGGAGGGGAATGAACATGAAATATATGTAGATAATAGAGGAATGATCACATATCCCATATAAACAGGTGTATATTATATTCCCTGAGCTTTATAGGAGGGGAATGAACATGGAATATATGTAGATAATAGAGGAATGAACACATATCCCATATATACAGGTGTATATTATATTCCCTGAGCTTTATAGGAGGGGAATGAACATGGAATATATATAGATAATAGAGGAATGATCACATATCCCATATATACAGGTGTATATTATATTCCCTGAGCTTTATAGGAGGGGAATGAACATGAAATATATATAGATAATAGAGGAATGATCACATATCCCATATATACAGGTGTATATTATATTCCCTGAGCTTTATAGGAGGGGAATGAACATGGAATATATATAGATAATAGAGGAATGAACACATATCCCATATATACAGGTGTATATTATATTCCCTGAGCTTTATAGGAGGGGAATGAACATGAAATATATGTAGATAATAGAGGAATGATCACATATCCCATATAAACAGGTGTATATTATATTCCCTGTGCTTTATAGGTGAGGAATGAACATGAAATATATGTAGATAATAGAGGAATGAACACATATCCCATATAAACAGGTGTATATTATATTCCCTGAGCTTTATAGGTGAGGAATGAACATGAAATATATGTAGATAATAGAGGAATGAACACATATCCCATATATACAGGTGTATATTATATTCCCTGTGCTTTATAGGTGAGGAATGAACATGAAATATATGTAGATAATAGAGGAATGAACACATATCCCATATATACAGGTGTATATTATATTCCCTGAGCTTTATAGGTGGGGAATGAACATGAAATATATGTAGATAATAGAGGAATGAACACATATCCCATATAAACAGGTGTATATTATATTCCCTGAGCTTTATAGGTGAGGAATGAACATGAAATATATATAGATAATAGAGGAATGAACACATATCCCATATATACAGGTGTATATTATATTCCCTGTGCTTTATAGGTGAGGAATGAACATGAAATATATGTAGATAATAGAGGAATGAACAAATATCCCATATATACAGGTGTATATTATATTCCCTGAGCTTTATAGGAGGGGAATGAACATGAAATATATATAGATAATAGAGGAATGAACACATATCCCATATATACAGGTGTATATTATATTCCCTGAGCTTTATAGGAGGGGAATGAACATGAAATATATGTAGATAATAGAGGAATGAACACATACCCCATATATACAGGTGTATATTATATTCCCTGAGCTTTATAGGAGGGGAATGAACATGAAATATATGTAGATAATAGAGGAATGAACACATATCCCATATATACAGGTGTATATTATATTCCCTGTGCTTTATAGGAGGGGAATGAACATGAAATATATGTAGATAATAGAGGAATGATCACATATCCCATATATACAGGTGTATATTATATTCCCTGAGCTTTATAGGTGAGGAATGAACATGTAATATATGTAGATAATAGAGGAATGATCACATATCCCATATATACAGGTGTATATTATATTCCCTGAGCTTTATAGGTGAGGAATGAACATGAAATATATGTAGATAATAGAGGAATGATCACATATCCCATATATACAGGTGTATATTATATTCCCTGAGCTTTATAGGTGAGGAATGAACATGAAATATATGTAGATAATAGAGGAATGATCACATATCCCATATATACAGGTGTATATTATATTCCCTGAGCTTTATAGGTGGGGAATGATCATGTAATATATGCAGATAATAGAGGAATGAGCACATATCCCATATATACAGGTGTATATTATATTCCCTGAGCTTTATAGGTGGGGAATGAAGATGAAATATATGTAGATAATAAAGGAATGAACACATATCCCATATAAACAGGTGTATATTATATTCCCTGAGCTTTATAGGTGGGGAATGAACATGAAATATATGTAGATAATAGAGGAATGATCACATATCCCATATATACAGGTGTATATTATATTCCCTGAGCTTTATAGGAGGGGAATGAACATGAAATATATGTAGATAATAGAGGAATGAACACATATCCCATATATACAGGTGTATATTATATTCCCTGAGCTTTATAGGAGGGGAATGAACATGAAATATATATAGATAATAGAGGAATGATCACATATCCCATATAAACAGGTATATATTATATTCCCTGAGCTTTATAGGAGGGGAATGAACATGGAATATATGTAGATAATAGAGGAATGAACACATATCCCATATATACAGGTGTATATTATATTCCCTGAGCTTTATAGGAGGGGAATGAACATGAAATATATATAGATAATAGAGGAATGATCACATATCCCATATATACAGGTGTATATTATATTCCCTGAGCTTTATAGGAGGGGAATGAACATGGAATATATATAGATAATAGAGGAATGAACACATATCCCATATATACAGGTGTATATTATATTCCCTGAGCTTTATAGGAGGGGAATGAACATGAAATATATGTAGATAATAGAGGAATGATCACATATCCCATATAAACAGGTGTATATTATATTCCCTGAGCTTTATAGGAGGGGAATGAACATGGAATATATGTAGATAATAGAGGAATGAACACATATCCCATATATACAGGTGTATATTATATTCCCTGAGCTTTATAGGAGGGGAATGAACATGGAATATATATAGATAATAGAGGAATGATCACATATCCCATATATACAGGTGTATATTATATTCCCTGAGCTTTATAGGAGGGGAATGAACATGAAATATATATAGATAATAGAGGAATGATCACATATCCCATATATACAGGTGTATATTATATTCCCTGAGCTTTATAGGAGGGGAATGAACATGGAATATATATAGATAATAGAGGAATGAACACATATCCCATATATACAGGTGTATATTATATTCCCTGAGCTTTATAGGAGGGGAATGAACATGAAATATATGTAGATAATAGAGGAATGATCACATATCCCATATAAACAGGTGTATATTATATTCCCTGAGCTTTATAGGAGGGGAATGAACATGGAATATATGTAGATAATAGAGGAATGATCACATATCCCATATATACAGGTGTATATTATATTCCCTGAGCTTTATAGGAGGGGAATGAACATGGAATATACATAGATAATAGAGGAATGAACACATATCCCATATATACAGGTGTATATTATATTCCCTGAGCTTTATAGGAGGGGAATGAACATGAAATATATATAGATAATAGAGGAATGATCACATATCCCATATAAACAGGTGTATATTATATTCCCTGAGCTTTATAGGAGGGGAATGAACATGGAATATATGTAGATAATAGAGGAATGAACACATATCCCATATATACAGGTGTATATTATATTCCCTGAGCTTTATAGGAGGGGAATGAACATGAAATATATATAGATAATAGAGGAATGATCATATATCCCATATATACAGGTGTATATTATATTCCCTGAGCTTTATAGGTGGGGAATGAACATGGAATATATATAGATAATAGAGGAATGAACACATATCCCATATATACAGGTGTATATTATATTCCCTGAGCTTTATAGGAGGGGAATGAACATGAAATATATATAGATAATAGAGGAATGATCACATATCCCATATATACAGGTGTATATTATATTCCCTGTGCTTTATAGGAGGGGAATGAACATGAAATATATGTAGATAATAGAGGAATGAACACATATCCCATATATACAGGTGTATATTATATTCCCTGAGCTTTATAGGAGGGGAATGAACATGAAATATATGTAGATAATAGAGGAATGAACACATATCCCATATATACAGGTGTATATTATATTCCCTGAGCTTTATAGGAGGGGAATGAACATGAAATATATGTAGATAAGAGGAATGAACACATATCCCATATAAACAGGTGTATATTATATTCCCTGAGCTTTATAGGTGGGGCATGAACATGAAATATATGTAGATAATAGAGGAATGATCACATATCCCATATATACAGGTGTATATTATATTCCCTGAGCTTTATAGGAGGGGAATGAACATGAAATATATATAGATAATAGAGGAATGAACACATACCCCATATATACAGGTGTATATTATATTCCCTGAGCTTTGTAGGAGGGGAATGAACATGAAATATATGTAGATAATAGAGGAATGAACACATACCCCATATATACAGGTGTATATTATATTCCCTGAGCTTTAAAGGTGGGGAATGAACATGAAATATATGTAGATAATAGAGGAATGATCACATATCCCATATATACAGGTGTATATTATATTCCCTGAGCTTTATAGGAGGGGAATGAATATGAAATATATATAGATAATAGAGGAATGATCACATACCCCATATAAACAGGTATATATTATATTCCCTGAGCTTTATAGGAGGGGAATGAACATGAAATATATGTAGATAATAAAGGAATGAACACATATCCCATATATACAGGTGTATATTATATTCCCTGAGCTTTATAGGTGGGGAATGAACATGAAATATATGTAGATAATAGAGGAATGATCACATATCCCATATATACAGGTGTATATTATATTCCCTGAGCTTTATAGGAGGGGAATGAACATGAAATATATATAGATAATAGAGGAATGAACACATATCCCATATAAACAGGTGTATATTATATTCCCTGAGCTTTATAGGAGGGGAATGAATATGAAATATATATAGATAATAGAGGAATGATCACATACCCCATATAAACAGGTGTATATTATATTCCCTGAGCTTTATAGGAGGGGAATGAACATGAAATATATATAGATAATAGAGGAATGAACACATATCCCATATAAACAGGTGTATATTATATTCCCTGAGCTTTATAGGAGGGGAATGAACATGAAATATATGTATATAATAGAGGAATGAACACATATCCCATATATACAGGTGTATATTATATTCCCTGAGCTTTATAGGAGGGGAATGAACATGAAATATATATAGATAATAGAGGAATGAACACATATCCCATATAAACAGGTGTATATTATATTCCCTGAGCTTTATAGGAGGGGAATGAACATGAAATATATGTATATAATAGAGGAATGAACACATACCCCATATATACAGGTGTATATTATATTCCCTGAGCTTTATAGGAGGGGAATGAACATGAAATATATATAGATAATAGAGGAATGAACACATATCCCATATAAACAGGTGTATATTATATTCCCTGAGCTTTATAGGAGGGGAATGAACATGAAATATATGTAGATAATAGAGGAATGAACACATATCCCATATAAACAGGTGTATATTATATTCCCTGAGCTTTATATGTTGGGAATGAACATGAAATATATGTAGATAATAGAGGAATGAACACATATCCCATATATACAGGTGTATATTATATTCCCTGAGCTTTATAGGAGGGGAATGAACATGAAATATATATAGATAATAGAGGAATGAACACATATCCCAAATAAACAGGTGTATATTATATTCCCTGAGCTTTATAGGAGGGGAATGAACATGAAATATATGTAGATAATAGAGGAATGAACACATACCCCATATATACAGATGTATATTATATTCCCTGAGCTTTATAGGAGGGGAATGAACATGAAATATATATAGATAATAGAGGAATGAACACATATCCCATAAAAACAGGTGTATATTATATTCCCTGAGCTTTATAGGAGGGGAATGAACATGAAATATATGTATATAATAGAGGAATGAACACATACCCCATATATACAGGTGTATATTATATTCCCTGAGCTTTATAGGTGGGGAATGAACATGAAATATATGTAGATAATAGAGGAATGAACACATATCCCATATAAACAGGTGTATATTATATTCCCTGAGCTTTATAGGAGGGGAATGAACATGAAATATATGTAGATAATAGAGGAATGATCACATACCCCATATAAACAGGTGTATATTATATTCCCTGAGCTTTATAGGTGGGGAATGAACATGAAATATATGTAGATAATAGGGGAATGATCACATATCCCATATATACAGGTGTATATTATATTCCCTGAGCTTTATAGGAGGGGAATGAATATGAAATATATGAAGATAATAGAGGAATGAACACATATCGCATATATACAGGTGTATATTATATTCCCTGAGCTTTATAGGTGAGGAATGAACATGAAATATATATAGATAATAGAGGAATGATCACATATCCCATATATACAGGTGTATATTATATTCCCTGAGCTTTATAGGAGGGGAATGAATATGAAATATATGAAGATAATAGAGGAATGAACACATATCGCATATATACAGGTGTATATTATATTCCCTGTGCTTTATAGGAGGGGAATGAACATGAAATATATGTAGATAATAGAGGAATGAACACATATCCCATATATACAGGTGTATATTATATTCCCTGTGCTTTATAGGTGAGGAATGAACATGAAATATATGTAGATAATAGGGGAATGATCACATATTCCATATATACAGGTGTACATTATATTCCCTGAGCTTTATAGGAGGGGAATGAACATGAAATATATGTAGATAATAGAGGAATGAACACATATCCCATATAAACAGGTGTATATTATATTCCCTGAGCTTTATAGGAGGGGAATGAACATGAAATATATGTAGATAATAGAGGAATGAACACATATCCCATATATACAGGTGTATATTATATTCCCTGAGCTTTATAGGAGGGGAATGAACATGAAATATATGTAGATAATAGAGGAATGAACACATATCCCATATATACAGGTGTATATTATATTCCCTGAGCTTTATAGGAGGGGAATGAACATGAAATATATGTAGATAATAGAGGAATGAACACATATCCCATATATACAGGTGTATATTATATTCCCTGAGCTTTATAGGAGGGGAATGAACATGAAATATATATAGATAATAGAGGAATGAACACATATCCCATATATACAGGTGTATATTATATTCCCTGAGCTTTATAGGAGGGGAATGAACATGAAATATATGTAGATAATAGAGGAATGATCACATATCCTATATATACAGGTGTATATTATATTCCTTGAGGTTTATAGGAGGGGAATGAACATGAAATATATGTAGATAATAGAGGAATGATCACATATCGCATATAAACAGGTGTATATTATATTCCCTGAGCTTTATAGGAGGGGAATGAACATGAAATATATGTAGATAATAGAGGAATGAACACATATCCCATATATACAGGTGTATATTATATTCCCTGAGGTTTATAGGAGGGGAATGAACATGAAATATATGTAGATAATAGAGGAATGAACACATATCCCATATAAACAGGTGTATATTATATTCCCTGAGCTTTATAGGAGGGGAATGAACATGAAATATATATAGATAATAGAGGAATGAACACATACCCCATATAAACAGGTGTATATTATATTCCCTGAGCTTTATAGGAGGGGAATGAACATGAAATATATATAGATAATAGAGGAATGAACACATACCCCATATAAACAGGTGTATATTATATTCCCTGAGCTTTATAGGAGGGGAATGAACATGAAATATATATAGATAATAGAGGAATGATCACATATCCCATATATACAGGTGTATATTATATTCCCTGAGCTTTATAGGTGGGGAATAAACATGAAATATATATAGATAATAGAGGAATGAACACATATCCCATATATACAGGTGTATATTATATTCCCTGAGCTTTATAGGAGGGGAATGAACATGAAATATATGTAGATAATAGAGGAATGAACACATATCCCATATAAACAGGTGTATATTATATTCCCTGAGGTTTATAGGAGGGGAATGAACATGAAATATATGTAGATAATAGAGGAATGAACACATACCCCATATAAACAGGTGTATATTATATTCCCTGAGCTTTATAGGAGGGGAATGAACATGAAATATATATAGATAATAGAGGAATGAACACATACCCCATATATACAGGTGTATATTATATTCCCTGAGCTTTATAGGAGGGGAATGAACATGAAATATATATAGATAATAGAGGAATGAACACATACCCCATATATACAGGTGTATATTATATTCCCTGAGCTTTATAGGAGGGGAATGAACATGAAATATATATAGATAATAGAGGAATGAACACATATCCCATATAAACAGGTGTATATTATATTCCCTGTGCTTTATAGGAGGGGAATGAACATGAAATATATGTAGATAATAGAGGAATGAACACATATCCCATATAAACAGGTGTATATTATATTCCCTGAGCTTTATAGGAGGGGAATGAACATGAAATATATGTAGATAATAGAGGAATGAACACATATCCCATATAAACAGGTGTATATTATATTCCCTGAGCTTTATAGGAGGGGAATGAACATGAAATATATATAGATAATAGAGGAATGAACACATATCCCATATAAACAGGTGTATATTATATTCCCTGTGCTTTATAGGAGGGGAATGAACATGAAATATATGTAGATAATAGAGGAATGAACACATATCCCATATAAACAGGTGTATATTATATTCCCTGAGCTTTATAGGAGGGGAATGAACATGAAATATATGTAGATAATAGAGGAATGAACACATACCTCATATAAACAGGTGTATATTATATTCCCTGAGCTTTATAGGAGGGGAATGAACATGAAATATATATAGATAATAGAGGAATGAACACATATCCCATATAAACAGGTGTATATTATATTCCCTGAGCTTTATAGGTGGGGAATGAACATGAAATATATATAGATAATAGAGGAATGATCACATATCCCATATATACAGGTGTATATTATATTCCCTGAGCTTTATAGGAGGGGAATGAACATGAAATATATGTAGATAATAGAGGAATGATCACATATCCCATATATACAGGTGTATATTATATTCCCTGAGCTTCATAGGAGGGGAATGAACATGAAATATATGTAGATAATAGAGGAATGAACACATATCCCATATATACAGGTGTATATTATATTCCCTGAGCTTCATAGGAGGGGAATGAACATGAAATATATATAGATAATAGAGGAATGATCACATATCCCATATATACAGGTGTATATTATATTCCCTGAGCTTTATAGGAGGGGAATGAACATGAAATATATATAGATAATAGAGGAATGATCACATATCCCATATATACAGGTGTATATTATATTCCCTGAGCTTCATAGGAGGGGAATGAACATGAAATATATATAGATAATAGAGGAATGATCACATATCCCATATATACAGGTGTATATTATATTCCCTGAGCTTTATAGGTGGGGAATGAACATGAAATATATATAGATAATAGAGGAATGAACACATATCCCATATATACAGGTGTATATTATATTCCCTGAGCTTTATAGGAGCGGAATGAATATGAAATATATATAGATAATAGAGGAATGATCACATATTCCATATAAACAGGTGTATATTATATTCCCTGAGCTTTATAGGAGGGGAATGAACATGAAATATATGTAGATAATAGAGGAATGAACACATACCCCATATAAACAGGTGTATATTATATTCCCTGAGCTTTATAGGAGGGGAATGAACATGAAATATATATAGATAATAGAGGAATGAACACATACCCCATATAAACAGGTGTATATTATATTCCCTGAGCTTTATAGGTGGGGAATGAACATGAAATATATATAGATAATAGAGGAATGAACACATATCCCATATATACAGGTGTATATTATATTCCCTGAGCTTTATAGGTGGGGAATGAACATGATATATATATAGATAATAGAGGAATGAACACATATCCCATATATACAGGTGTATATTATATTCCCTGAGCTTTATAGGTGGGGAATGAACATGAAATATATATAGATAATAGAGGAATGATCACATATCCCATATATACAGGTATATATTATATTCCCTGAGCTTTATAGGAGGGGAATGAACATGAAATATATGTAGATAATAGGGGAATGAACACATATCCCATATAAACAGGTGTATATTATATTCCCTGAGCTTTATAGGTGGGGAATGAACATGAAATATATATAGATAATAGAGGAATGAACACATATCCCATATATACAGGTGTATATTATATTCCCTGAGCTTTATAGGAGGGGAATGAACATGAAATATATATAGATAATAGAGGAATGAACACATACCCCATATAAACAGGTGTATATTATATTCCCTGAGCTTTATAGGTGGGGAATGAACATGAAATATATATAGATAATAGAGGAATGAACACATATCCCATATATACAGGTGTATATTATATTCCCTGAGCTTTATAGGTGGGGAATGAACATGAAATATATATAGATAATAGAGGAATGATCACATATCCCATATATACAGGTGTATATTATATTCCCTGAGCTTTATAGGAGGGGAATGAACATGAAATATATGTAGATAATAGGGGAATGAACACATATCCCATATATACAGGTGTATATTATATTCCCTGAGCTTTATAGGTGGGGAATGAACATGAAATATATGTAGATAATAGAGGAATGAACACATATCCCATATAAACAGGTGTATATTATATTCCCTGAGCTTTATAGGAGGGGAATGAACATGAAATATATGTAGATAATAGGGGAATGAACACATATCCCATATATACAGGTGTATATTATATTCCCTGAGCTTTATAGGTGGGGAATGAACATGAAATATATGTAGATAATAGAGGAATGAACACATATCCCATATAAACAGGTGTATATTATATTCCCTGAGCTTTATAGGTGGGGAATGAACATGAAATATATATAGATAATAGAGGAATGATCACATATCCCATATATACAGGTGTATATTATATTCCCTGAGCTTTATAGGAGGGGAATGAACATGAAATATATGTAGATAATAGAGGAATGAACACATATCCCATATAAACAGGTGTCTGTTATATTCCCTGAACTTCATAGGAGGGGAATGAACATGAAATATATATAGATAATAGAGGAATGAACACATATCCCATATATACAGGTGTATATTATATTCCCTGAGCTTCATAGGAGGGGAATGAACATGAAATATATATAGATAATAGAGGAATGAACACATATCCCATATATACAGGTGTATATTATATTCCCTGAGCTTTATAGGAGCGGAATGAATATGAAATATATATAGATAATAGAGGAATGATCACATACCCCATATATACAGGTGTATATTATATTCCCTGAGCTTTATAGGAGGGGAATGAACATGAAATATATGTAGATAATAGAGGAATGATCACATACCCCATATATACAGGTGTATATTATATTCCCTGAGCTTTATAGGTGAGGAATAAACATGAAATATATATAGATAATAGAGGAATGAACACATATCCCATATATACAGGTGTATATTATATTCCCTGAGCTTTATAGGAGGGGAATGAACATGAAATATATATAGATAATAGAGGAATGATCACATACCCCATATATACAGGTGTATATTATATTCCCTGAGCTTTATAGGTGAGGAATAAACATGAAATATATATAGATAATAGAGGAATGAACACATATCCCATATATACAGGTGTATATTATATTCCCTGAGCTTTATAGGTGGGGAATGAACATGAAATATATGTAGATAATAGAGGAATGATCACATATCCCATATATACAGGTGTATATTATATTCCCTGAGCTTTATAGGAGGGGAATGAACATTAAATATATATAGATAATAGAGGAATGATCACATATCCCATATATACAGGTGTATATTATATTCCCTGAGCTTTATAGGTGAGGAATGAACATGAAATATATATAGATAATAGAGGAATGATCACATATCCCATATATACAGGTGTATATTATATTCCCTGAGCTTTATAGGTGAGGAATAAACATGAAATATATATAGATAATAGAGGAATGAACACATACCCCATATATACAGGTGTATATTATATTCCCTGAGCTTTATACGAGGGGAATGAACATGAAATATATATAGATAATAGAGGAATGATCACATATCCCATATAAACAGGTGTATATTATATTCCCTGAGCTTTATAGGAGGGGAATGAACATGAAATATATATAGATAATAGAGGAATGAACACATACCCCATATATACAGGTGTATATTATATTCTCTGAGCTTTATAGGAGGGGAATAAACATGAAATATATATAGATAATAGAGGAATGATCACATATCCCATATATACAGGTGTATATTATATTCCCTGAGCTTTATAGGAGGGGAATGAACATGAAATATATATAGATAATAGAGGAATGAACACATACCCCATATATACAGGTGTATATTATATTCTCTGAGCTTTATAGGAGGGGAATAAACATGAAATATATATAGATAATAGAGGAATGAACACATATCCCATATATACAGGTGTATATTATATTCCCTGAGCTTTATAGGAGGGGAATGAACATTAAATATATATAGATAATAGAGGAATGAACACATATCCCATATAAACAGGTGTATATTATATTCCCTGAGCTTTATAGGAGGGGAATGAACATGAAATATATATAGATAATAGAGGAATGAACACATACCCCATATATACAGGTGTATATTATATTCCCTGAGCTTTATACGAGGGGAATGAACATGAAATATATATAGATAATAGAGGAATGATCACATATCCCATATAAACAGGTGTATATTATATTCCCTGAGCTTTATAGGAGGGGAATAAACATGAAATATATATAGATAATAGAGGAATGAACACATACCCCATATATACAGGTGTATATTATATTCTCTGAGCTTTATAGGAGGGGAATGAACATGAAATATATGTAGATAATAGAGGAATGAACACATACCCCATATATACAGGTGTATATTATATTCCCTGAGCTTTATAGGAGGGGAATGAACATGAAATATATGTAGATAATAGAGGAATGAACACATATCCCATATATACAGGTGTATATTATATTCCCTGAGCTTTATAGGAGGGGAATGAACATTAAATATATATAGATAATAGAGGAATGAACACATATCCCATATAAACAGGTGTATATTATATTCCCTGAGCTTTATAGGAGGGGAATGAACATGAAATATATATAGATAATAGAGGAATGAACACATACCCCATATATACAGGTGTATATTATATTCCCTGAGCTTTATACGAGGGGAATGAACATGAAATATATATAGATAATAGAGGAATGATCACATATCCCATATAAACAGGTGTATATTATATTCCCTGAGCTTTATAGGAGGGGAATAAACATGAAATATATATAGATAATAGAGGAATGAACACATACCCCATATATACAGGTGTATATTATATTCTCTGAGCTTTATAGGAGGGGAATGAACATGAAATATATGTAGATAATAGAGGAATGAACACATACCCCATATATACAGGTGTATATTATATTCCCTGAGCTTTATAGGAGGGGAATGAACATGAAATATATGTAGATAATAGAGGAATGAACACATATCCCATATATACAGGTGTATATTATATTCCCTGAGCTTTATAGGTGGGGAATGAACATGAAATATATATAGATAATAGAGGAATGAACACATACCCCATATATACAGGTGTATATTATATTCTCTGAGCTTTATAGGAGGGGAATGAACATGAAATATATGTAGATAATAGAGGAATGAACACATACCCCATATATACAGGTGTATATTATATTCCCTGAGCTTTATAGGAGGGGAATGAACATGAAATATATGTAGATAATAGAGGAATGAACACATATCCCATATATACAGGTGTATATTATATTCCCTGAGCTTTATAGGTGGGGAATGAACATGAAATATATGTAGATAATAGAGGAATGATCACATATCCCATATATACAGGTGTATATTATATTCCCTGAGCTTTATAGGTGGGGAATGAACATGAAATATATGTAGATAATAGAGGAATGATCACATACCCCATATATACAGGTGTATATTATATTCCCTGAGCTTTATAGGTGGGGAATGAACATGAAATATATGTAGATAATAGAGGAATGATCACATACCCCATATATACAGGTGTATATAATATTCCCTGAGCTTTATAGGAGGGGAATGAACATGAAATATATGTAGATAATAGAGGAATGAACACATATCCCATATATACACTTGTATATTATATTCCCTGAGCTTTATAGGTGGGGAATGAACATGAAATATATGTAGATAATAGAGGAATGATCACATACCCCATATATACAGGTGTATATTATATTCCCTGAGCTTTATAGGAGGGGAATGAACATGAAATATATGTAGATAATAGAGGAATGATCACATACCCCATATATACAGGTGTATATTATATTCCCTGAGCTTTATAGGAGGGGAATGAACATGAAATATATGTAGATAATAGAGGAATGAACACATATCCCATATATACAGGTGTATATTATATTCCCTGAGCTTTATAGGTGGGGAATGAACATGAAATATATGTAGATAATAGAGGAATGAACACATACCCCATATATACAGGTGTATATTATATTCCCTGAGCTTTATAGGAGGGGAATGAACATGAAATATATATAGATAATAGAGGAATGATCACATATCCCATATATACAGGTGTATATTATATTCCCTGAGCTTTATAGGAGGGGAATGAACATGAAATATATGTAGATAAGAGGAATGAACACATATCCCATATATACAGGTGTATATTATATTCCCTGAGCTTTATAGGTGGGGAATGAACATGAAATATATGTAGATAATAGAGGAATGAACACATATCCCATATATACAGGTGTATATTATATTCCCTGAGCTTTATAGGTGAGGAATGAACATGGAAGATATGTAGATAATAGAGGAATGATCACATATCCCATATATACAGGTGTATATTATATTCCCTGTGCTTTATAGGAGGGGAATGTACATGAAATATATGTAGATAATAGAGGATTGATCACATATCCCATATATACAGGTGTATATTATATTCCCTGAGCTTTATAGGTGAGGAATGAACATGAAATATATATAGATAATAGAGGATTGATCACATATCCCATATATACAGGTGTATATTATATTCCCTGAGCTTTATAGGTGGGGAATGAACATGAAATATATGTAGATAATAGAGGAATGAACACATACCCCATATATACAGGTGTATATTATATTCCCTGAGCTTTATAGGAGGGGAATGAACATGAAATATATATAGATAATAGAGGAATGAACACATATCCCATATATACAGGTGTATATTATATTCCCTGAGCTTTATAGATGGGGAATGAAGATGAAATATATGTAGATAATAGAGGAATGAACACATATCCCATATAAACAGGTGTATATTATATTCCCTGAGCTTTATAGGTGGGGAATGAACATGAAATATATGTAGATAATAGAGGAATGATCACATATCCCATATATACAGGTGTATATTATATTCCCTGTGCTTTATAGGTGAGGAATGAACATGAAATATATGTAGATAATAGAGGAATGATCACATATCCCATATATACAGGTGTATATTATATTCCCTGAGCTTTATAGGAGGGGAATGAACATGAAATATATATAGATAATAGAGGAATGAACACATATCCCATATATACAGGTGTATATTATATTCCCTGTGCTTTATAGGTGAGGAATGAACATGAAATATATGTAGATAATAGAGGAATGAACACATATCCCATATACACTCACTGGCCACTTTATTAGGTACACCTGTCCAACTGTGTGTTAAGACTTAATTTCTAATCAGCCAATCACATGGCGGCAACTCAGTGCATTTAGGCATGTAGACATGGTCAAGACAATCTCCTGCAGTTCAAACCGAGCATCAGTATGGGGAAGAAAGGTGATTTGAGTGCCTTTGAACGTGGCATGATTGTTGGTGCCAGAAGGGCTGGTCTGAGAATTTCAGAAACTGCTGATCTACTGGGATTTTCACGCACAACCATCTCTAGGGTTTACAGAGAATGGTCCGAAAAAGAAAAAAAAATCCAGTGAGCGGCAGTTCTGTGGCCGGAAATGCCATGTTGATGCCAGAGGTCAGAGGAGAATGGGCAGACTGGTTCGAGCTGATAGAAAGGCAACAGTGACTCAAATTGCCACCCGTTACAACCAAGGTAGGCAGAAGAGCATCTCTGAACGCACAGTGCGTCGAACTTTGAGGCAGATGGGCTACAGCAGCAGAAGACCACACTGGGTACCACTCCTCTCAGCTAAGAACAGGAAACTGAGGCTACAATTTGCACAAGCTCATCGAAATTGGACAGTAGAAGATTGGAAAAACGTTGCCTGGTCTGATGAGTCTCGATTTCTGCTGCGACATTCGGATGGTAGGGTCAGAATTTGGCGTAAACAACATGAAAGCATGGATCCATCCTGCCTTGTATCAACGGTTCAGGCTGGTGGTGGTGGTGTCATGGTGTGGGGAATTTTTTCTGGGCACTCTTTGGGCCCCTTGGTACCAATTGAGCATCGTTGCAACGCCACAGCCTACCTGAGTATTGTTGCTGACCATGTCCATCCCTTTATGACCACAATGTACCCAACATCTGATGGCTACTTTCAGCAGGATAATGCGCCATGTCATAAAGCTCGAATCATCTCAGATTGGTTTCTTGAACATGACAATGAGTTTACTGTACTCAAATGGCCTCCTCAGTCACCAGATCTCAATCCAATAGAGCATCTTTGGGATGTGGTGGAACGGGAGATTCGCATCAGGGATGTGCAGCCGACAAATCTGCGCCAACTGTGTGATGCCATCATGTCAACATGGTCCAAAATCTCTGAGGAATGCTTCCAGCACCTTGTTGAATCTCTGCCACGAAGAATTGAGGCAGTTCTGAAGGCAAAAGGGGGTCCAACCCCTTACTAGCATGGTGTACCTAATAAAGTGGCCAGTGAGTGTATACAGGTGCATATTATATTCCCTGAGCTTTATAGGAGGGGAATGAACATGAAATATATATAGATAATAGAGGAATGAACACATATCCCATATATACAGGTGTATATTATATTCCCTGAGCTTTATAGGTGAGGAATGAACATGAAATATATGTAGATAAGAGGAATGAACACATATCCCATATATACAGGTGTATATTATATTCCCTGAGCTTTATAGGTGAGGAATGAACATGAAATATATGTAGATAAGAGGAATGAACACATATCCCATATATACAGGTGTATATTATATTCCCTGAGCTTTATAGGTGGGGAATGAACATGAAATATATGTAGATAAGAGGAATGAACACATATCCCATATATACAGGTGTATATTATATTCCCTGAGCTTTATAGGAGGGGAATGAACATGAAATATATGTAGATAATAGAGGAATGATCACATATCCCATATATACAGGTGTATATTATATTCCCTGAGCTTTATAGGTGAGGAATGAACATGAAATATATGTAGATAAGAGGAATGAACACATATCCCATATATACAGGTGTATATTATATTCCCTGAGCTTTATAGGTGAGGAATGAACATGAAATATATGTAGATAAGAGGAATGAACACATATCCCATATATACAGGTGTATATTATATTCCCTGAGCTTTATAGGAGGGGAATGAACATGAAATATATGTAGATAATAGAGGAATGATCACATATCCCATATATACAGGTGTATATTATATTCCCTGAGCTTTATAGGTGAGGAATGAACATGAAATATATGTAGATAATAGAAGAATGAACACATATCCCATATATACAGGTGTATATTATATTCCCTGTGCTTTATAGGTGGGGAATGAACATGAAATATATGTAGATAATAGAGGAATGATCACATATCCCATATATACAGGTGTATATTATATTCCCTGAGCTTTATAGGAGGGGAATGAACATGAAATATATGTAGATAATAGAGGAATGATCACATATCCCATATATACAGGTGTATATTATATTCCCTGAGCTTTATAGGTGAGGAATGAACATGAAATATATGTAGATAATAGAGGAATGATCACATATCCCATATATACAGGTGTATATTATATTCCCTGAGCTTTATAGGTGAGGAATGAACATGAAATATATGTAGATAATAGAGGAATGAACACATATCCCATATATACAGGTGTATATTATATTCCCTGAGCTTTATAGGAGGGGAATGAACATGAAATATATGTAGATAATAGAGGAATGAACACATACCCCATATATACAGGTGTATATTATATTCCCTGAGCTTTATAGGAGGGGAATGAACATGAAATATATGTAGATAATAGAGGAATGAACACATACCCCATATATACAGGTGTATATTATATTCCCTGAGCTTTATAGGAGGGGAATGAACATGAAATATATGTAGATAATAGAGGAATGATCACATATCCCCTATATACAGGTGTATATTATATTCCCTGAGCTTTATAGGAGGGGAATGAACATGAAATATATGTAGATAATAGAGGAATGAACACATATCCCATATATACAGGTGTATATTATATTCCCTGAGCTTTATAGGAGGGGAATAAACATGAAATATATGTAGATAATAGAGGAATGATCACATATCCCCTATATACAGGTGTATATTATATTCCCTGAGCTTTATAGGAGGGGAATGAACATGAAATATATGTAGATAATAGAGGAATGAACACATATCCCATATATACAGGTGTATATTATATTCCCTGTGCTTTATAGGAGGGGAATGTACATGAAATATATGTAGATAATAGAGGAATGATCACATATCCCATATATACAGGTGTATATTATATTCCCTGAGCTTTATAGGAGGGGAATGAACATGAAATATATGTAGATAATAGAGGAATGAACACATATCCCATATATACAGGTGTATATTATATTCCCTGTGCTTTATAGGAGGGGAATGTACATGAAATATATGTAGATAATAGAGGAATGATCACATATCCCATATATACAGGTGTATATTATATTCCCTGAGCTTTATAGGAGGGGAATGAACATGAAATATATGTAGATAATAGAGGAATGAACACATATCCCATATATACAGGTGTATATTATATTCCCTGAGCTTTATAGGTGGGGAATGAAGATGAAATATATATAGATAATAGAGGAATGAACACATACCCCATATATACAGGTGTATATTATATTCCCTGAGCATTATAGGTGGGGAATGAACATGAAATATATGTAGATAATAGAGGAATGAACACATATCCCATATATACAGGTGTATATTATATTCCCTGAGCTTTATAGGTGGGGAATGAAGATGAAATATATATAGATAATAGAGGAATGAACACATACCCCATATATACAGGTGTATATTATATTCCCTGAGCTTTATAGGAGGGGAATGAACATGAAATATATGTAGATAATAGAGGAATGAACACATATCCCATATATACAGGTGTATATTATATTCCCTGAGCATTATAGGTGGGGAATGAACATGAAATATATGTAGATAATAGAGGAATGAACACATATCCCATATATACAGGTGTATATTATATTCCCTGAGCTTTATAGGTGGGGAATGAAGATGAAATATATATAGATAATAGAGGAATGAACACATACCCCATATATACAGGTGTATATTATATTCCCTGAGCTTTATAGGAGGGGAATGAACATGAAATATATGTAGATAATAGAGGAATGAACACATATCCCATATATACAGGTGTATATTATATTCCCTGTGCTTTATAGGAGGGGAATGTACATGAAATATATGTAGATAATAGAGGAATGATCACATATCCCATATATACAGGTGTATATTATATTCCCTGTGCTTTATAGGTGAGGAATGAACATGAAATATATGTAGATAATAGAGGAATGAACACATACCCCATATATACAGGTGTATATTATATTCCCTGAGCTTTATAGGTGGGGAATGAACATGAAATATATGTAGATAATAGAGGAATGAACACATATCCCATATAAACAGGTGTATATTATATTCCCTGAGCTTTATAGGTGGGGAATGAACATGAAATATATATAGATAATAGAGGAATGAACACATATCCCATATATACAGGTGTCTGTTATATTCCCTGAACTTTATAGGAGGGGAATGAAGATGAAATATATGTAGATAATAGGAGAATGATCACATATCCCATATATACAGGTGTATATTATATTCCCTGTGCTTTATAGGTGAGGAATGAACATGAAATATATATAGATAATAGAGGAATGAACACATATCCCATATATACAGGTGTCTGTTATATTCCCTGAACTTTATAGGAGGGGAATGAAGATGAAATATATGTAGATAATAGAGGAATGATCACATATCCCATATATACAGGTGTATATTATATTCCCTGTGCTTTATAGGTGAGGAATGAACATGAAATATATATAGATAATAGAGGAATGAACACATATCCCATATATACAGGTGTATATTATATTCCCTGTGCTTTATAGGTGAGGAATGAACATGAAATATATATAGATAATAGAGGAATGAACACATATCCCATATATACAGGTGTCTGTTATATTCCCTGAACTTTATAGGAGGGGAATGAAGATGAAATATATGTAGATAATAGAGGAATGATCACATATCCCATATATACAGGTGTATATTATATTCCCTGTGCTTTATAGGTGAGGAATGAACATGAAATATATATAGATAATAGAGGAATGAACACATATCCCATATATACAGGTGTATATTATATTCCCTGAGCTTTATAGGAGGGGAATGAACATGAAATATATGTAGATAATAGGAGAATGATCACATATCCCATATATACAGGTGTATATTATATTCCCTGAGCTTTATAGGTGAGGAATGAACATGAAATATATGTAGATAATAGAGGAATGATCACATACCCCATATATACAGGTGTATATTATATTCCCTGAGCTTTATAGGTGAGGAATGAACATGAAATATATGTAGATAATAGAGGAATGAACACATATCCCATATATACAGGTGTATATTATATTCCCTGAGCTTTATAGGTGGGGAATGAAGATGAAATATATATAGATAATAGAGGAATGATCACATATCCCATATATACAGGTGTATATTATATTCCCTGTGCTTTATAGGTGAGGAATGAACATGAAATATATGTAGATAATAGAGGAATGAACACATACCCCATATATACAGGTGTATATTATATTCCCTGAGCTTTATAGGTGAGGAATGAACATGAAATATATGTAGATAATAGAGGAATGAACACATACCCCATATATACAGGTGTATATTATATTCCCTGAGCTTTATAGGTGGGGAATGAACATGAAATATATATAGATAATAGAGGAATGAACACATATCCCATATATACAGGTGTATATTATATTCCCTGAGCTTTATAGGTGAGGAATGAACATGAAATATATGTAGATAATAGAGGAATGATCACATATCCCATATATACAGGCGTATATTATATTCCCTGTGCTTTATAGGTGAGGAATGAACATGAAATATATGTAGATAATAGAGGAATGATCACATATCCCATATATACAGGTGTATATTATATTCCCTGTGCTTTATAGGTGAGGAATGAACATGAAATATATGTAGATAATAGAGGAATGAACACATATCCCATATATACAGGTGTATATTATATTCCCTGTGCTTTATAGGTGAGGAATGAACATGAAATATATATAGATAATAGAGGAATGAACACATATCCCATATATACAGGTGTATATTATATTCCCTGAGCTTTATAGGTGGGGAATGAAGATGAAATATATGTAGATAATAGCGGAATGATCACATATCCCATATATACAGGTGTATATTATATTCCCTGAGCTTTATAGGTGAGGAATGAACATGAAATATATGTAGATAATAGAGGAATGATCACATATCCCATATATACAGGTGTATATTATATTCCCTGAGCTTTATAGGTGGGGAATGAACATGAAATATATGTAGATAATAGGGGAATGATCACATATCCCATATATACAGGTGTATATTATATTCCCTGAGCTTTATAGGTGAGGAATGAACATGAAATATATGTAGATAATAGGGGAATGATCACATATCCCATATATACAGGTGTATATTATATTCCCTGTGCTTTATAGGTGAGGAATGAACATGAAATATATGTAGACAATAGAGGAATGAACACATATCCCATATATACAGGTGTATATTATATTCCCTGTGCTTTATAGGTGAGGAATGAACATGAAATATATATAGATAATAGAGGAATGAACACATATCCCATATATACAGGTGTATATTATATTCCCTGTGCATTATAGGTGGGGAATGAACATGAAATATATGTAGATAATAGAGGAATGATCACATATCCCATATATACAGGTGTATATTATATTCCCTGTGCTTTATAGGTGGGGAATGAACATGAAATATATGTAGATAATAGAGGAATGATCACATATCCCATATATACAGGTGTATATTATATTCCCTGAGCTTTATAGGTGAGGAATGAACATGAAATATATGTAGATAATAGGGGAATGATCACATATCCCATATATACAGGTGTATATTATATTCCCTCAGCTTTATAGGTGAGGAATGAACATGAAATATATGTAGATAATAGAGGAATGAACACATATCCCATATATACAGGTGTATATTATATTCCCTGTGCTTTATAGGTGGGGAATGAACATGAAATATATGTAGATAATAGAGGAATGATCACATATCCCATATATACAGGTGTATATTATATTCCCTGTGCTTTATAGGTGGGGAATGAACATGAAATATATGTAGATAATAGAGGAATGAACACATATCCCATATATACAGGTGTATATTATATTCCCTGAGCTTTATAGGTGAGGAATGAACATGAAATATATGTAGATAATAGGGGAATGATCACATATCCCATATATACAGGTGTATATTATATTCCCTGTGCTTTATAGGTGAGGAATGAACATGAAATATATATAGATAATAGAGGAATGATCACATATCCCATATATACAGGTGTATATTATATTCCCTGAGCTTTATAGGTGAGGAATGAACGTGAAATATATGTAGATAATAGGGGAATGATCACATATCCCATATATACAGGTGTATATTATATTCCCTGAGCTTTATAGGTGAGGAATGAACATGAAATATATGTAGATAATAGAGGAATGATCACATATCCCATATATACAGGTGTATATTATATTCCCTGAGCTTTATAGGTGAGGAATGAACATGAAATATATATAGATAATAGAGGAATGAACACATATCCCATATATACAGGTGTATATTATATTCCCTGTGCTTTATAGGTGAGGAATGAACATGAAATATATGTAGATAATAGAGGAATGAACACATATCCCATATAAACAGGTGTATATTATATTCCCTGAGCTTTATAGGTGAGGAATGAACATGAAATATATGTAGATAATAGAGGAATGAACACATATCCCATATAAACAGGTGTATATTATATTCCCTGAGCTTTATAGGAGGGGAATGAACATGAAATATATGTAGATAATAGAGGAATGACCACATATCCCATATATACAGGTGTATATTATATTCCCTGTGCTTTATAGGTGAGGAATGAACATGAAATATATGTAGATAATAGAGGAATGAACACATATCCCATATATACAGGTGTATATTATATTCCCTGTGCTTTATAGGTGAGGAATGAACATGAAATATATGTAGATAATAGAGGAATGAACACATATCCCATATATACAGGTGTATATTATATTCCCTGAGCTTTATAGGAGGGGAATGAACATGAAATATATGTAGATAATAGAGGAATGAACACATACCCCATATATACAGGTGTATATTATATTCCCTGAGCTTTATAGGAGGGGAATGAACATGAAATATATGTAGATAATAGAGGAATGATCACATATCCCATATATACAGGTGTATATTATATTCCCTGAGCTTTATAGGAGGGGAATGAACATGAAATATATGTAGATAATAGAGGAATGATCACATATCCCATATATACAGGTGTATATTATATTCCCTGTGCTTTATAGGTGAGGAATGAACATGAAATATATGTAGATAATAGAGGAATGAACACATATCCCATATATACAGGTGTATATTATATTCCCTGTGCTTTATAGGTGAGGAATGAACATGAAATATATGTAGATAATAGAGGAATGAACACATATCCCATATATACAGGTGTATATTATATTCCCTGTGCTTTATAGGTGAGGAATGAACATGAAATATATGTAGATAATAGAGGAATGAACACATATCCCATATATACAGGTGTATATTATATTCCCTGAGCTTTATAGGTGAGGAATGAACATGAAATATATGTAGATAATAGAGGAATGATCACATATCCCATATATACAGGTGTATATTATATTCCCTGAGCTTTATAGGTGGGGAATGAACATGAAATATATGTAGATAATAGGGGAATGATCACATATCCCATATATACAGGTGTATATTATATTCCCTGAGCTTTATAGGTGAGGAATGAACATGAAATATATGTAGATAATAGGGGAATGATCACATATCCCATATATACAGGTGTATATTATATTCCCTGTGCTTTATAGGTGAGGAATGAACATGAAATATATGTAGATAATAGAGGAATGAACACATATCCCACATATACAGGTGTATATTATATTCCCTGTGCTTTATAGGTGAGGAATGAACATGAAATATATATAGATAATAGAGGAATGAACACATATCCCATATATACAGGTGTATATTATATTCCCTGTGCATTATAGGTGGGGAATGAACATGAAATATATGTAGATAATAGAGGAATGATCACATATCCCATATATACAGGTGTATATTATATTCCCTGTGCTTTATAGGTGGGGAATGAACATGAAATATATGTAGATAATAGAGGAATGATCACATATCCCATATATACAGGTGTATATTATATTCCCTGAGCTTTATAGGTGAGGAATGAACATGAAATATATGTAGATAATAGGGGAATGATCACATATCCCATATATACAGGTGTATATTATATTCCCTCAGCTTTATAGGTGAGGAATGAACATGAAATATATGTAGATAATAGAGGAATGAACACATATCCCATATATACAGGTGTATATTATATTCCCTGTGCTTTATAGGTGGGGAATGAACATGAAATATATGTAGATAATAGAGGAATGATCACATATCCCATATATACAGGTGTATATTATATTCCCTGTGCTTTATAGGTGGGGAATGAACATGAAATATATATAGATAATAGAGGAATGATCACATACCCCATATATACAGGTGTATATTATATTCCCTGTGCTTTATAGGTGAGGAATGAACATGAAATATATGTAGATAATAGAGGAATGAACACATATCCCATATATACAGGTGTATATTATATTCCCTCAGCTTTATAGGTGAGGAATGAACATGAAATATATGTAGATAATAGAGGAATGAACACATATCCCATATATACAGGTGTATATTATATTCCCTGTGCTTTATAGGTGAGGAATGAACATGAAATATATGTAGATAATAGAGGAATGAACACATATCCCATATATACAGGTGTATATTATATTCCCTCAGCTTTATAGGTGAGGAATGAACATGAAATATATGTAGATAATAGAGGAATGAACACATATCCCATATATACAGGTGTATATTATATTCCCTGTGCTTTATAGGTGGGGAATGAACATGAAATATATATAGATAATAGAGGAATGATCACATACCCCATATATACAGGTGTATATTATATTCCCTGTGCTTTATAGGTGAGGAATGAACATGAAATATATGTAGATAATAGAGGAATGAACACATATCCCATATATACAGGTGTATATTATATTCCCTGAGCTTTATAGGTGAGGAATGAACATGAAATATATGTAGATAATAGGGGAATGATCACATATCCCATATATACAGGTGTATATTATATTCCCTGTGCTTTATAGGTGAGGAATGAACATGAAATATATATAGATAATAGAGGAATGATCACATATCCCATATATACAGGTGTATATTATATTCCCTGAGCTTTATAGGTGAGGAATGAACGTGAAATATATGTAGATAATAGGGGAATGATCACATATCCCATATATACAGGTGTATATTATATTCCCTGAGCTTTATAGGTGAGGAATGAACATGAAATATATGTAGATAATAGAGGAATGATCACATATCCCATATATACAGGTGTATATTATATTCCCTGAGCTTTATAGGTGAGGAATGAACATGAAATATATATAGATAATAGAGGAATGAACACATATCCCATATATACAGGTGTATATTATATTCCCTGTGCTTTATAGGTGAGGAATGAACATGAAATATATGTAGATAATAGAGGAATGAACACATATCCCATATATACAGGTGTATATTATATTCCCTGTGCTTTATAGGTGAGGAATGAACATGAAATATATATAGATAATAGAGGAATGAACACATATCCCATATATACAGGTGTATATTATATTCCCTGTGCATTATAGGTGGGGAATGAACATGAAATATATGTAGATAATAGAGGAATGATCACATATCCCATATATACAGGTGTATATTATATTCCCTGTGCTTTATAGGTGGGGAATGAACATGAAATATATGTAGATAATAGAGGAATGATCACATATCCCATATACACAGGTGTATATTATATTCCCTGAGCTTTATAGGTGAGGAATGAACATGAAATATATGTAGATAATAGGGGAATGATCACATATCCCATATATACAGGTGTATATTATATTCCCTCAGCTTTATAGGTGAGGAATGAACATGAAATATATGTAGATAATAGAGGAATGAACACATATCCCATATATACAGGTGTATATTATATTCCCTGTGCTTTATAGGTGGGGAATGAACATGAAATATATGTAGATAATAGAGGAATGATCACATATCCCATATATACAGGTGTATATTATATTCCCTGTGCTTTATAGGTGAGGAATGAACATGAAATATATGTAGATAATAGAGGAATGAACACATATCCCATATATACAGGTGTATATTATATTCCCTGAGCTTTATAGGTGAGGAATGAACATGAAATATATGTAGATAATAGGGGAATGATCACATATCCCATATATACAGGTGTATATTATATTCCCTGTGCTTTATAGGTGAGGAATGAACATGAAATATATGTAGATAATAGGGGAATGATCACATATCCCATATATACAGGTGTATATTATATTCCCTGAGCTTTATAGGTGAGGAATGAACATGAAATATATGTAGATAATAGAGGAATGATCACATATCCCATATATACAGGTGTATATTATATTCCCTGAGCTTTATAGGTGAGGAATGAACATGAAATATATATAGATAATAGAGGAATGAACACATATCCCATATATACAGGTGTATATTATATTCCCTGTGCTTTATAGGTGAGGAATGAACATGAAATATATATAGATAATAGAGGAATGAACACATATCCCATATATACAGGTGTATATTATATTCCCTGAGCTTTATAGGTGAGGAATGAACATGAACTATATATAGATAATAGAGGAATGATCACATATCCCATATATACAGGTGTATATTATATTCCCTGTGCTTTATAGGTGAGGAATGAACATGAAATATATATAGATAATAGAGGAATGAACACATATCCCATATATACAGGTGTATATTATATTCCCTGTGCTTTATAGGTGAGGAATGAACATGAAATATATATAGATAATAGAGGAATGATCACATATCCCATATATACAGGTGTATATTATATTCCCTGAGCTTTATAGGTGAGGAATGAACGTGAAATATATGTAGATAATAGGGGAATGATCACATATCCCATATATACAGGTGTATATTATATTCCCTGTGCTTTATAGGTGAGGAATGAACATGAAATATATATAGATAATAGAGGAATGATCACATATCCCATATATACAGGTGTATATTATATTCCCTGAGCTTTATAGGTGAGGAATGAAGATGAAATATATGTAGATAATAGAGGAATGATCACATATCCCATATATACAGATGTATATTATATTCCCTGTGCTTTATAGGTGAGGAATGAACATGAAATATATGTAGATAATAGAGGAATGATCACATATCCCATATATACAGGTGTATATTATATTCCCTGAGCTTTATAGGTGAGGAATGAACATGAAATATATGTAGATAATAGAGGAATGATCACATACCCCATATATACAGGTGTATATTATATTCCCTGAGCTTTATAGGTGAGGAATGAACGTGAAATATATGTAGATAATAGAGGAATGATCACATATCCCATATATACAGGTGTATATTATATTCCCTGTGCTTTATAGGTGAGGAATGAACATGAAATATATATAGATAATAGAGGAATGATCACATATCCCATATATACAGATGTATATTATATTCCCTGTGCTTTATAGGTGAGGAATGAACATGAAATATATGTAGATAATAGAGGAATGAACACATATCCCATATAAACAGGTGTATATTATATTCCCTGAGCTTTATAGGTGAGGAATGAACATGAAATATATGTAGATAATAGAGGAATGAACACATATCCCATATAAACAGGTGTATATTATATTCCCTGAGCTTTATAGGTGAGGAATGAACATGAAATATATGTAGATAATAGAGGAATGAACACATATCCCATATAAACAGGTGTATATTATATTCCCTGAGCTTTATAGGTGAGGAATGAACATGAAATATATGTAGATAATAGAGGAATGAACACATATCCCATATAAACAGGTGTATATTATATTCCCTGAGCTTTATAGGAGGGGAATGAACATGAAATATATGTAGATAATAGAGGAATGACCACATATCCCATATATACAGGTGTATATTATATTCCCTGTGCTTTATAGGTGAGGAATGAACATGAAATATATGTAGATAATAGAGGAATGAACACATATCCCATATATACAGGTGTATATTATATTCCCTGTGCTTTATAGGTGAGGAATGAACATGAAATATATGTAGATAATAGAGGAATGAACACATATCCCATATATACAGGTGTATATTATATTCCCTGAGCTTTATAGGAGGGGAATGAACATGAAATATATGTAGATAATAGAGGAATGAACACATACCCCATATATACAGGTGTATATTATATTCCCTGAGCTTTATAGGAGGGGAATGAACATGAAATATATGTAGATAATAGAGGAATGATCACATATCCCATATATACAGGTGTATATTATATTCCCTGAGCTTTATAGGAGGGGAATGAACATGAAATATATGTAGATAATAGAGGAATGATCACATATCCCATATATACAGGTGTATATTATATTCCCTGTGCTTTATAGGTGAGGAATGAACATGAAATATATGTAGATAATAGAGGAATGAACACATATCCCATATATACAGGTGTATATTATATTCCCTGTGCTTTATAGGTGAGGAATGAACATGAAATATATGTAGATAATAGAGGAATGAACACATATCCCATATATACAGGTGTATATTATATTCCCTGAGCTTTATAGGTGGGGAATGAACATGAAATATATGTAGATAATAGAGGAATGAACACATATCCCATATATACAGGTGTATATTATATTCCCTGAGCTTTATAGGAGGGGAATGAACATGAAATATATGTAGATAATAGAGGAATGAACACATATCCCATATATACAGGTGTATATTATATTCCCTGAGCTTTATAGGTGGGGAATGAAGATGAAATATATGTAGATAATAGAGGAATGAACACATATCCCATATATACAGGTGTATATTATATTCCCTGTGCTTTATAGGTGAGGAATGAACATGAAATATATGTAGATAATAGAGGAATGATCACATATCCCATATAAACAGGTGTATATTATATTCCCTGAGCTTTATAGGTGAGGAATGAACATGAAATATATATAGATAATAGAGGAATGATCACATATCCCATATATACAGGTGTATATTATATTCCCT
This sequence comes from Dendrobates tinctorius, assembly GCF_039654945.1. Classification (NCBI taxonomy): domain Eukaryota; kingdom Metazoa; phylum Chordata; class Amphibia; order Anura; family Dendrobatidae; genus Dendrobates; species Dendrobates tinctorius. The sequence continues at coordinate 1,578,112 of NW_027361931.1, read as the reverse complement.
GAGCTTTATAGGTGAGGAATGAAGATGAAATATATGTAGATAATAGAGGAATGAACACATATCCCATATATACAGGTGTATATTATATTCCCTGTGCTTTATAGGTGAGGAATGAACATGAAATATATGTAGATAATAGAGGAATGATCACATATCCCATATAAACAGGTGTATATTATATTCCCTGAGCTTTATAGGTGAGGAATGAACATGAAATATATGTAGATAATAGAGGAATGAACACATATCCCATATATACAGGTGTATATTATATTCCCTGAGCTTTATAGGTGAGGAATGAAGATGAAATATATGTAGATAATAGAGGAATGAACACATATCCCATATATACAGGTGTATATTATATTCCCTGTGCTTTATAGGTGAGGAATGAACATGAAATATATGTAGATAATAGAGGAATGATCACATATCCCATATAAACAGGTGTATATTATATTCCCTGAGCTTTATAGGTGAGGAATGAACATGAAATATATGTAGATAATAGAGGAATGAACACATATCCCATATATACAGGTGTATATTATATTCCCTGTGCTTTATAGGTGAGGAATGAACATGAAATATATGTAGATAATAGAGGAATGATCACATATCCCATATAAACAGGTGTATATTATATTCCCTGAGCTTTATAGGAGGGGAATGAACATGAAATATATGTAGATAATAGAGGAATGAACACATATCCCATATATACAGGTGTATATTATATTCCCTGAGCTTTATAGGTGGGGAATGAACATGAAATATATATAGATAATAGAGGAATGAACACATATCCCATATATACAGGTGTATATTATATTCCCTGAGCTTCCATAGGTGAGGAATGAACATGAAATATATGTAGATAATAGAGGAATGATCACATATCCCATATAAACAGGTGTATATTATATTCCCTGAGCTTTATAGGAGGGGAATGAACATGAAATATATGTAGATAATAGAGGAATGAACACATATCCCATATATACAGGTGTATATTATATTCCCTGAGCTTCCATAGGTGGGGAATGAACATGAAATATATGTAGATAATAGAGGAATGATCACATATCCCATATATACAGGTGTATATTATATTCCCTGAGCTTTATAGGTGGGGAATGAACATGAAATATATGTAGATAATAGGGGAATGATCACACATATCCCATATATACAGGTGTATATTATATTCCCTGAGCTTTATAGGTGAGGAATGAACATGAAATATATATAGATAATAGAGGAATGAACACATATCCCATATATACAGGTGTATATTATATTCCCTGAGCTTCCATAGGTGAGGAATGAACATGAAATATATGTAGATAATAGAGGAATGATCACATATCCCATATATACAGGTGTATATTATATTCCCTGAGCTTTATAGGTGAGGAATGAACATGAAATATATATAGATAATAGAGGAATGAACACATATCCCATATATACAGGTGTATATTATATTCCCTGAGCTTTATAGGTGAGGAATGAACATGAAATATATGTAGATAATAGAGGAATGAACACATACCCCATATATACAGGTGTATATTATATTCCCTGAGCTTTATAGGTGGGGAATGAACATGAAATATATGTAGATAATAGAGGATTGAACACATATCCCATATAAACAGGTGTATATTATATTCCCTGAGCTTTATAGGTGAGGAATGAACATGAAATATATATAGATAATAGAGGAATGAACACATATCCCATATATACAGGTGTATATTATATTCCCTGAGCTTTATAGGAGGGGAATGAACATGAAATATATGTAGATAATAGAGGAATGATCACATATCCCATATATACAGGTGTATATTATATTCCCTGTGCTTTATAGGTGAGGAATGAACATGAAATATATGTAGATAATAGAGGAATGAACACATATCCCATATATACAGGTGTATATTATATTCCCTGAGCTTTATAGGTGAGGAATGAACATGAAATATATGTAGATAATAGAGGAATGATCACATATCCCATATATACAGGTGTATATTATATTCCTTGAGCTTTATAGGTGAGGAATGATCATGTAATATATGTAGATAATAGAGGAATGAGCACATATCCCATATATACAGGTGTATATTATATTCCCTGAGCTTTATAGGTGGGGAATGAAGATGAAATATATGTAGATAATAGAGGAATGAACACATATCCCATATAAACAGGTGTATATTATATTCCCTGAGCTTTATAGGTGGGGAATGAACATGAAATATATGTAGATAATAGAGGAATGATCACATATCCCATATATACAGGTGTATATTATATTCCCTGAGCTTTATAGGAGGGGAATGAACATGAAATATATGTAGATAATAGAGGAATGAACACATATCCCATATATACAGGTGTATATTATATTCCCTGAGCTTTATAGGAGGGGAATGAACATGAAATATATATAGATAATAGAGGAATGATCACATATCCCATATAAACAGGTGTATATTATATTCCCTGAGCTTTATAGGAGTGGAATGAACATGGAATATATGTAGATAATAGAGAAATGAACACATACCCCATATATACAGGTGTTTATTATATTCCCTGAGCTTTATAGGTGGGGAATGAATATGAAATATATGAAGATAATAGAGGAATGAACACATATCGCATATATACAGGTGTATATTATATTCCCTGTGCTTTATAGGAGGGGAATGAACATGAAATATATATAGATAATAGAGGAATGATCACATATCGCATATATACAGGTGTATATTATATTCCCTGTGCTTTATAGGAGGGGAATGAACATGAAATATATATAGATAATAGAGGAATGATCACATATCCCATATATACAGGTGTATATTATATTCCCTGTGCTTTATAGGTGAGGAATGAACATGAAATATATGTAGATAATAGGGGAATGATCACATATTCCATATATACAGGTGTACATTATATTCCCTGAGCTTTATAGGAGGGGAATGAACATGAAATATATGTAGATAATATAGGAATGATCACATATCGCATATAAACAGGTGTATATTATATTCCCTGAGCTTTATAGGAGGGGAATGAACATGAAATATATGTAGATAATAGAGGAATGAACACATATCCCATATATACAGGTGTATATTATATTCCCTGAGCTTTATAGGAGGGGAATGAACATGAAATATATGTAGATAATAGAGGAATGAACACATATCCCATATATACAGGTGTATATTATATTCCCTGAGCTTTATAGGAGGGGAATGAACATGAAATATATATAGATAATAGAGGAATGATCACATATCCCATATAAACAGGTGTATATTATATTCCCTGAGCTTTATAGGAGTGGAATGAACATGGAATATATGTAGATAATAGAGAAATGAACACATACCCCATATATACAGGTGTTTATTATATTCCCTGAGCTTTATAGGTGGGGAATGAATATGAAATATATGAAGATAATAGAGGAATGAACACATATCGCATATATACAGGTGTATATTATATTCCCTGTGCTTTATAGGAGGGGAATGAACATGAAATATATATAGATAATAGAGGAATGATCACATATCGCATATATACAGGTGTATATTATATTCCCTGTGCTTTATAGGAGGGGAATGAACATGAAATATATATAGATAATAGAGGAATGATCACATATCCCATATATACAGGTGTATATTATATTCCCTGTGCTTTATAGGTGAGGAATGAACATGAAATATATGTAGATAATAGGGGAATGATCACATATTCCATATATACAGGTGTACATTATATTCCCTGAGCTTTATAGGAGGGGAATGAACATGAAATATATGTAGATAATATAGGAATGATCACATATCGCATATAAACAGGTGTATATTATATTCCCTGAGCTTTATAGGAGGGGAATGAACATGAAATATATGTAGATAATAGAGGAATGAACACATATCCCATATATACAGGTGTATATTATATTCCCTGAGCTTTATAGGAGGGGAATGAACATGAAATATATGTAGATAATAGAGGAATGAACACATATCCCATATATACAGGTGTATATTATATTCCCTGAGCTTTATAGGAGGGGAATGAACATGAAATATATGTAGATAATATAGGAATGATCACATATCGCATATAAACAGGTGTATATTATATTCCCTGAGCTTTATAGGAGGGGAATGAACATGAAATATATGTAGATAATAGAGGAATGAACACATATCCCATATATACAGGTGTATATTATATTCCCTGAGCTTTATAGGAGGGGAATGAACATGAAATATATGTAGATAATAGAGGAATGAACACATATCCCATATATACAGGTGTATATTATATTCCCTGACCTTTATAGGAGGGGAATGAACATGAAATATATGTAGATAATAGAGGAATGAACACATATCCCATATATACAGGTGTATATTATATTCCCTGAGCTTTATAGGAGGGGAATGAACATGAAATATATGTAGATAATAGAGGAATGATCACATATCCCATATAAACAGGTGTATATTATATTCCCTGAGCTTTATAGGAGGGGAATGAACATGAAATATATGTAGATAATAGAGGAATGATCACATATCCCATATAAACAGGTGTATATTATATTCCCTGAGCTTTATAGGAGGGGAATGAACATGAAATATATGTAGATAATAGAGGAATGATCACATATCCCATATATACAGGTGTATATTATATTCCCTGAGCTTTATAGGAGGGGAATGAACATGAAATATATGTAGATAATAGAGGAATGAACACATATCCCATATATACAGGTGTATATTATATTCCTTGAGGTTTATAGGAGGGGAATGAACATGAAATATATGTAGATAATAGAGGAATGAACACATATCCCATATAAACAGGTGTATATTATATTCCCTGAGCTTTATAGGAGGGGAATGAACATGAAATATATGTAGATAATAGAGGAATGAACACATATCCCATATATACAGGTGTATATTATATTCCTTGAGGTTTATAGGAGGGGAATGAACATGAAATATATGTAGATAATAGAGGAATGAACACATATCCCATATATACAGGTGTATATTATATTCCCTGAGCTTTATAGGAGGGGAATGAACATGAAATATATGTAGATAATAGAGGAATGAACACATATCCCATATATACAGGTGTATATTATATTCCTTGAGGTTTATAGGAGGGGAATGAACATGAAATATATGTAGATAATAGAGGAATGATCACATATCGCATATAAACAGGTGTATATTATATTCCCTGAGCTTTATAGGAGGGGAATGAACATGAAATATATGTAGATAATAGAGGAATGAACACATATCCCATATAAACAGGTGTATATTATATTCCCTGAGCTTTATAGGAGGGGAATGAACATGAAATATATATAGATAATAGAGGAATGAACACATACCCCATATAAACAGGTGTATATTATATTCCCTGAGCTTTATAGGAGGGGAATGAACATGAAATATATATAGATAATAGAGGAATGAACACATATCCCATATAAACAGGTGTATATTATATTCCCTGAGCTTTATAGGTGGGGAATGAACATGAAATATATATAGATAATAGAGGAATGAACACATATCCCATATATACAGGTGTATATTATATTCCCTGAGCTTTATAGGTGGGGAATGAACATGAAATATATATAGATAATAGAGGAATGAACACATATCCCATATATACAGGTGTATGTTATATTCCCTGAGCTTTATAGGTGGGGAATGAACATGAAATATATATAGATAATAGAGGAATGAACACATATCCCATATATACAGGTGTATATTATATTCCCTGAGCTTTATAGGTGGGGAATGAACATGAAATATATATAGATAATAGAGGAATGATCACATATCCCATATATACAGGTGTATATTATATTCCCTGAGCTTTATAGGTGGGGAATGAACATGAAATATATATAGATAATAGAGGAATGAACACATATCCCATATATACAGGTGTATATTATATTCCCTGAGCTTTATAGGTGGGGAATGAACATGAAATATATATAGATAATAGAGGAATGAACACATATCCCATATATACAGGTGTATATTATATTCCCTGAGCTTTATAGGAGGGGAATGAACATGAAATATATGTAGATAATAGAGGAATGAACACATATCCCATATAAACAGGTGTATATTATATTCCCTGAGCTTTATAGGAGGGGAATGAACATGAAATATATGTAGATAATAGAGGAATGAACACATACCCCATATAAACAGGTGTATATTATATTCCCTGAGCTTTATAGGAGGGGAATGAACATGAAATATATATAGATAATAGAGGAATGAACACATACCCCATATAAACAGGTGTATATTATATTCCCTGAGCTTTATAGGAGGGGAATGAACATGAAATATATGTAGATAATAGAGGAATGATCACATATCCCATATATACAGGTGTATATTATATTCCCTGAGCTTTATAGGAGGGGAATGAACATGAAATATATGTAGATAATAGAGGAATGAACACATATCCCATATATACAGGTGTATATTATATTCCCTGAGCTTTATAGGAGGGGAATGAACATGAAATATATATAGATAATAGAGGAATGAACACATACCCCATATAAACAGGTGTATATTATATTCCCTGAGCTTTATAGGAGGGGAATGAACATGAAATATATATAGATAATAGAGGAATGAACACATACCCCATATAAACAGGTGTATATTATATTCCCTGAGCTTTATAGGAGGGGAATGAACATGAAATATATGTAGATAATAGAGGAATGAACACATATCCCATATAAACAGGTGTATATTATATTCCCTGAGCTTCATAGGAGGGGAATGAACATGAAATATATATAGATAATAGAGGAATGAACACATACCCCATATAAACAGGTGTATATTATATTCCCTGAGCTTTATAGGAGGGGAATGAACATGAAATATATGTAGATAATAGAGGAATGAACACATACCCCATATAAACAGGTGTATATTATATTCCCTGAGCTTCATAGGAGGGGAATGAACATGAAATATATATAGATAATAGAGGAATGAACACATATCCCATATATACAGGTGTATATTATATTCCCTGAGCTTTATAGGAGGGGAATGAACATGAAATATATGTAGATAAGAGGAATGAACACATATCCCATATATACAGGTGTATATTACATTCCCTGAGCTTTATAGGAGGGGAATGAACATGAAATATATGTAGATAATAGAGGAATGAACACATATCCCATATAAACAGGTGTATATTATATTCCCTGAGCTTTATAGGTGGGGAATGAACATGAAATATATATAGATAATAGAGGAATGATCACATATCGCATATATACAGGTGTATATTATATTCCCTGTGCTTTATAGGAGGGGAATGAACATGAAATATATATAGATAATAGAGGAATGATCACATATCCCATATATACAGGTGTATATTATATTCCCTGAGCTTTATAGGAGGGGAATGAACATGAAATATATGTAGATAATAGAGGAATGAACACATATCCCATATATACAGGTGTATATTATATTCCTTGAGGTTTATAGGAGGGGAATGAACATGAAATATATGTAGATAATAGAGGAATGATCACATATCGCATATAAACAGGTGTATATTATATTCCCTGAGCTTTATAGGAGGGGAATGAACATGAAATATATGTAGATAATAGAGGAATGAACACATATCCCATATAAACAGGTGTATATTATATTCCCTGAGCTTTATAGGAGGGGAATGAACATGAAATATATATAGATAATAGAGGAATGAACACATACCCCATATAAACAGGTGTATATTATATTCCCTGAGCTTTATAGGAGGGGAATGAACATGAAATATATATAGATAATAGAGGAATGAACACATACCCCATATAAACAGGTGTATATTATATTCCCTGAGCTTTATAGGAGGGGAATGAACATGAAATATATATAGATAATAGAGGAATGAACACATATCCCATATAAACAGGTGTATATTATATTCCCTGAGCTTTATAGGAGGGGAATGGACATGAAATATATATAGATAATAGAGGAATGAACACATATCCCATATAAACAGGTGTATATTATATTCCCTGAGCTTTATAGGTGGGGAATGAACATGAAATATATATAGATAATAGAGGAATGAACACATATCCCATATATACAGGTGTATATTATATTCCCTGAGCTTTATAGGTGGTGAATGAACATGAAATATATATAGATAATAGAGGAATGAACACATATCCCATATATACAGGTGTATGTTATATTCCCTGAGCTTTATAGGTGGGGAATGAACATGAAATATATATAGATAATAGAGGAATGAACACATATCCCATATATACAGGTGTATATTATATTCCCTGAGCTTTATAGGTGGGGAATGAACATGAAATATATATAGATAATAGAGGAATGATCACATATTCCATATATACAGGTGTATATTATATTCCCTGAGCTTTATAGGTGGGGAATGAACATGAAATATATATAGATAATAGAGGAATGAACACATATCCCATATATACAGGTGTATATTATATTCCCTGAGCTTTATAGGTGGGGAATGAACATGAAATATATATAGATAATAGAGGAATGAACACATATCCCATATATACAGGTGTATATTATATTCCCTGAGCTTTATAGGAGGGGAATGAACATGAAATATATGTAGATAATAGAGGAATGAACACATATCCCATATATACAGGTGTATATTATATTCCCTGAGCTTTATAGGTGAGGAATGAACATGAAATATATGTAGATAATAGAGGAATGAACACATATCCCATATATACAGGTGTATATTATATTCCCTGAGCTTTATAGGTGGGGAATGAACATGAAATATATGTAGATAATAGGGGAATGATCACACATATCCCATATATACAGGTGTATATTATATTCCCTGAGCTTTATAGGTGAGGAATGAACATGAAATATATATAGATAATAGAGGAATGAACACATATCCCATATATACAGGTGTATATTATATTCCCTGAGCTTCCATAGGTGAGGAATGAACATGAAATATATGTAGATAATAGAGGAATGATCACATATCCCATATATACAGGTGTATATTATATTCCCTGAGCTTTATAGGTGAGGAATGAACATGAAATATATATAGATAATAGAGGAATGAACACATATCCCATATATACAGGTGTATATTATATTCCCTGAGCTTTATAGGTGAGGAATGAACATGAAATATATGTAGATAATAGAGGAATGAACACATACCCCATATATACAGGTGTATATTATATTCCCTGAGCTTTATAGGTGGGGAATGAACATGAAATATATGTAGATAATAGAGGATTGAACACATATCCCATATAAACAGGTGTATATTATATTCCCTGAGCTTTATAGGTGAGGAATGAACATGAAATATATATAGATAATAGAGGAATGAACACATATCCCATATATACAGGTGTATATTATATTCCCTGAGCTTTATAGGAGGGGAATGAACATGAAATATATGTAGATAATAGAGGAATGATCACATATCCCATATATACAGGTGTATATTATATTCCCTGAGCTTTATAGGTGGGGAATGAACATGAAATATATGTAGATAATAGAGGAATGAACACATATCCCATATATACAGGTGTATATTATATTCCCTGAGCTTTATAGGAGGGGAATGAACATGAAATATATGTAGATAATAGAGGAATGAACACATATCCCATATATACAGGTGTATATTATATTCCCTGAGCTTTATAGGAGGGGAATGAACATGAAATATATGTAGATAATATAGGAATGATCACATATCGCATATAAACAGGTGTATATTATATTCCCTGAGCTTTATAGGAGGGGAATGAACATGAAATATATGTAGATAATAGAGGAATGAACACATATCCCATATATACAGGTGTATATTATATTCCCTGAGCTTTATAGGAGGGGAATGAACATGAAATATATGTAGATAATAGAGGAATGAACACATATCCCATATATACAGGTGTATATTATATTCCCTGACCTTTATAGGAGGGGAATGAACATGAAATATATGTAGATAATAGAGGAATGAACACATATCCCATATATACAGGTGTATATTATATTCCCTGAGCTTTATAGGAGGGGAATGAACATGAAATATATGTAGATAATAGAGGAATGATCACATTTCCCATATAAACAGGTGTATATTATATTCCCTGAGCTTTATAGGAGGGGAATGAACATGAAATATATGTAGATAATAGAGGAATGATCACATATCCCATATAAACAGGTGTATATTATATTCCCTGAGCTTTATAGGAGGGGAATGAACATGAAATATATGTAGATAATAGAGGAATGATCACATATCCCATATATACAGGTGTATATTATATTCCCTGAGCTTTATAGGAGGGGAATGAACATGAAATATATGTAGATAATAGAGGAATGAACACATATCCCATATATACAGGTGTATATTATATTCCTTGAGGTTTATAGGAGGGGAATGAACATGAAATATATGTAGATAATAGAGGAATGATCACATATCGCATATAAACAGGTGTATATTATATTCCCTGAGCTTTATAGGAGGGGAATGAACATGAAATATATGTAGATAATAGAGGAATGAACACATATCCCATATAAACAGGTGTATATTATATTCCCTGAGCTTTATAGGAGGGGAATGAACATGAAATATATATAGATAATAGAGGAATGAACACATACCCCATATAAACAGGTGTATATTATATTCCCTGAGCTTTATAGGAGGGGAATGAACATGAAATATATATAGATAATAGAGGAATGAACACATATCCCATATAAACAGGTGTATATTATATTCCCTGAGCTTTATAGGAGGGGAATGAACATGAAATATATATAGATAATAGAGGAATGAACACATATCCCATATAAACAGGTGTATATTATATTCCCTGAGCTTTATAGGTGGGGAATGAACATGAAATATATATAGATAATAGAGGAATGAACACATATCCCATATATACAGGTGTATATTATATTCCCTGAGCTTTATAGGTGGGGAATGAACATGAAATATATATAGATAATAGAGGAATGAACACATATCCCATATATACAGGTGTATGTTATATTCCCTGAGCTTTATAGGTGGGGAATGAACATGAAATATATATAGATAATAGAGGAATGAACACATATCCCATATATACAGGTGTATATTATATTCCCTGAGCTTTATAGGTGGGGAATGAACATGAAATATATATAGATAATAGAGGAATGATCACATATCCCATATATACAGGTGTATATTATATTCCCTGAGCTTTATAGGTGGGGAATGAACATGAAATATATATAGATAATAGAGGAATGAACACATATCCCATATATACAGGTGTATATTATATTCCCTGAGCTTTATAGGTGGGGAATGAACATGAAATATATATAGATAATAGAGGAATGAACACATATCCCATATATACAGGTGTATATTATATTCCCTGAGCTTTATAGGAGGGGAATGAACATGAAATATATGTAGATAATAGAGGAATGAACACATATCCCATATATACAGGTGTATATTATATTCCCTGAGCTTTATAGGTGAGGAATGAACATGAAATATATGTAGATAATAGAGGAATGAACACATATCCCATATATACAGGTGTATATTATATTCCCTGAGCTTTATAGGTGGGGAATGAACATGAAATATATGTAGATAATAGGGGAATGATCACACATATCCCATATATACAGGTGTATATTATATTCCCTGAGCTTTATAGGTGAGGAATGAACATGAAATATATATAGATAATAGAGGAATGAACACATATCCCATATATACAGGTGTATATTATATTCCCTGAGCTTCCATAGGTGAGGAATGAACATGAAATATATGTAGATAATAGAGGAATGATCACATATCCCATATATACAGGTGTATATTATATTCCCTGAGCTTTATAGGTGAGGAATGAACATGAAATATATATAGATAATAGAGGAATGAACACATATCCCATATATACAGGTGTATATTATATTCCCTGAGCTTTATAGGTGAGGAATGAACATGAAATATATGTAGATAATAGAGGAATGAACACATACCCCATATATACAGGTGTATATTATATTCCCTGAGCTTTATAGGTGGGGAATGAACATGAAATATATGTAGATAATAGAGGATTGAACACATATCCCATATAAACAGGTGTATATTATATTCCCTGAGCTTTATAGGTGAGGAATGAACATGAAATATATATAGATAATAGAGGAATGAACACATATCCCATATATACAGGTGTATATTATATTCCCTGAGCTTTATAGGAGGGGAATGAACATGAAATATATGTAGATAATAGAGGAATGATCACATATCCCATATATACAGGTGTATATTATATTCCCTGTGCTTTATAGGTGAGGAATGAACATGAAATATATGTAGATAATAGAGGAATGAACACATATCCCATATATACAGGTGTATATTATATTCCCTGAGCTTTATAGGAGGGGAATGAACATGAAATATATGTAGATAATAGAGGAATGATCACATATCCCATATATACATGTGTATATTATATTCCCTGAGCTTTATAGGTGAGGAATGAACATGAAATATATGTAGATAATAGAGGAATGATCACATATCCCATATATACAGGTGTATATTATATTCCTTGAGCTTTATAGGTGAGGAATGATCATGTAATATATGTAGATAATAGAGGAATGAGCACATATCCCATATATACAGGTGTATATTATATTCCCTGAGCTTTATAGGTGGGGAATGAAGATGAAATATATGTAGATAATAGAGGAATGAACACATATCCCATATAAACAGGTGTATATTATATTCCCTGAGCTTTATAGGTGGGGAATGAACATGAAATATATGTAGATAATAGAGGAATGATCACATATCCCATATATACAGGTGTATATTATATTCCCTGAGCTTTATAGGAGGGGAATGAACATGAAATATATGTAGATAATAGAGGAATGAACACATATCCCATATATACAGGTGTATATTATATTCCCTGAGCTTTATAGGAGGGGAATGAACATGAAATATATATAGATAATAGAGGAATGATCACATATCCCATATAAACAGGTGTATATTATATTCCCTGAGCTTTATAGGAGTGGAATGAACATGGAATATATGTAGATAATAGAGAAATGAACACATACCCCATATATACAGGTGTTTATTATATTCCCTGAGCTTTATAGGTGGGGAATGAATATGAAATATATGAAGATAATAGAGGAATGAACACATATCGCATATATACAGGTGTATATTATATTCCCTGTGCTTTATAGGAGGGGAATGAACATGAAATATATATAGATAATAGAGGAATGATCACATATCGCATATATACAGGTGTATATTATATTCCCTGTGCTTTATAGGAGGGGAATGAACATGAAATATATATAGATAATAGAGGAATGATCACATATCCCATATATACAGGTGTATATTATATTCCCTGTGCTTTATAGGTGAGGAATGAACATGAAATATATGTAGATAATAGGGGAATGATCACATATTCCATATATACAGGTGTACATTATATTCCCTGAGCTTTATAGGAGGGGAATGAACATGAAATATATGTAGATAATATAGGAATGATCACATATCGCATATAAACAGGTGTATATTATATTCCCTGAGCTTTATAGGAGGGGAATGAACATGAAATATATGTAGATAATAGAGGAATGAACACATATCCCATATATACAGGTGTATATTATATTCCCTGAGCTTTATAGGAGGGGAATGAACATGAAATATATGTAGATAATAGAGGAATGAACACATATCCCATATATACAGGTGTATATTATATTCCCTGAGCTTTATAGGAGGGGAATGAACATGAAATATATATAGATAATAGAGGAATGATCACATATCCCATATAAACAGGTGTATATTATATTCCCTGAGCTTTATAGGAGTGGAATGAACATGGAATATATGTAGATAATAGAGAAATGAACACATACCCCATATATACAGGTGTTTATTATATTCCCTGAGCTTTATAGGTGGGGAATGAATATGAAATATATGAAGATAATAGAGGAATGAACACATATCGCATATATACAGGTGTATATTATATTCCCTGTGCTTTATAGGAGGGGAATGAACATGAAATATATATAGATAATAGAGGAATGATCACATATCGCATATATACAGGTGTATATTATATTCCCTGTGCTTTATAGGTGAGGAATGAACATGAAATATATGTAGATAATAGGGGAATGATCACATATTCCATATATACAGGTGTACATTATATTCCCTGAGCTTTATAGGAGGGGAATGAACATGAAATATATGTAGATAATATAGGAATGATCACATATCGCATATAAACAGGTGTATATTATATTCCCTGAGCTTTATAGGAGGGGAATGAACATGAAATATATGTAGATAATAGAGGAATGAACACATATCCCATATATACAGGTGTATATTATATTCCCTGAGCTTTATAGGAGGGGAATGAACATGAAATATATGTAGATAATAGAGGAATGAACACATATCCCATATATACAGGTGTATATTATATTCCCTGAGCTTTATAGGAGGGGAATGAACATGAAATATATGTAGATAATATAGGAATGATCACATATCGCATATAAACAGGTGTATATTATATTCCCTGAGCTTTATAGGAGGGGAATGAACATGAAATATATGTAGATAATAGAGGAATGAACACATATCCCATATATACAGGTGTATATTATATTCCCTGAGCTTTATAGGAGGGGAATGAACATGAAATATATGTAGATAATAGAGGAATGAACACATATCCCATATATACAGGTGTATATTATATTCCCTGACCTTTATAGGAGGGGAATGAACATGAAATATATGTAGATAATAGAGGAATGAACACATATCCCATATATACAGGTGTATATTATATTCCCTGAGCTTTATAGGAGGGGAATGAACATGAAATATATGTAGATAATAGAGGAATGATCACATATCCCATATAAACAGGTGTATATTATATTCCCTGAGCTTTATAGGAGGGGAATGAACATGAAATATATGTAGATAATAGAGGAATGATCACATATCCCATATAAACAGGTGTATATTATATTCCCTGAGCTTTATAGGAGGGGAATGAACATGAAATATATGTAGATAATAGAGGAATGATCACATATCCCATATATACAGGTGTATATTATATTCCCTGAGCTTTATAGGAGGGGAATGAACATGAAATATATGTAGATAATAGAGGAATGAACACATATCCCATATATACAGGTGTATATTATATTCCTTGAGGTTTATAGGAGGGGAATGAACATGAAATATATGTAGATAATAGAGGAATGATCACATATCGCATATAAACAGGTGTATATTATATTCCCTGAGCTTTATAGGAGGGGAATGAACATGAAATATATGTAGATAATAGAGGAATGAACACATATCCCATATAAACAGGTGTATATTATATTCCCTGAGCTTTATAGGAGGGGAATGAACATGAAATATATATAGATAATAGAGGAATGAACACATACCCCATATAAACAGGTGTATATTATATTCCCTGAGCTTTATAGGAGGGGAATGAACATGAAATATATATAGATAATAGAGGAATGAACACATATCCCATATAAACAGGTGTATAATATATTCCCTGAGCTTTATAGGTGGGGAATGAACATGAAATATATATAGATAATAGAGGAATGAACACATATCCCATATATACAGGTGTATATTATATTCCCTGAGCTTTATAGGTGGGGAATGAACATGAAATATATATAGATAATAGAGGAATGAACACATATCCCATATATACAGGTGTATGTTATATTCCCTGAGCTTTATAGGTGGGGAATGAACATGAAATATATATAGATAATAGAGGAATGAACACATATCCCATATATACAGGTGTATATTATATTCCCTGAGCTTTATAGGTGGGGAATGAACATGAAATATATATAGATAATAGAGGAATGATCACATATCCCATATATACAGGTGTATATTATATTCCCTGAGCTTTATAGGTGGGGAATGAACATGAAATATATATAGATAATAGAGGAATGAACACATATCCCATATATACAGGTGTATATTATATTCCCTGAGCTTTATAGGTGGGGAATGAACATGAAATATATATAGATAATAGAGGAATGAACACATATCCCATATATACAGGTGTATATTATATTCCCTGAGCTTTATAGGAGGGGAATGAACATGAAATATATGTAGATAATAGAGGAATGAACACATATCCCATATAAACAGGTGTATATTATATTCCCTGAGCTTTATAGGAGGGGAATGAACATGAAATATATGTAGATAATAGAGGAATGAACACATACCCCATATAAACAGGTGTATATTATATTCCCTGAGCTTTATAGGAGGGGAATGAACATGAAATATATATAGATAATAGAGGAATGAACACATACCCCATATAAACAGGTGTATATTATATTCCCTGAGCTTTATAGGAGGGGAATGAACATGAAATATATGTAGATAATAGAGGAATGATCACATATCCCATATATACAGGTGTATATTATATTCCCTGAGCTTTATAGGAGGGGAATGAACATGAAATATATGTAGATAATAGAGGAATGAACACATATCCCATATATACAGGTGTATATTATATTCCCTGAGCTTTATAGGAGGGGAATGAACATGAAATATATATAGATAATAGAGGAATGAACACATACCCCATATAAACAGGTGTATATTATATTCCCTGAGCTTTATAGGAGGGGAATGAACATGAAATATATATAGATAATAGAGGAATGAACACATACCCCATATAAACAGGTGTATATTATATTCCCTGAGCTTTATAGGAGGGGAATGAACATGAAATATATGTAGATAATAGAGGAATGAACACATATCCCATATAAACAGGTGTATATTATATTCCCTGAGCTTCATAGGAGGGGAATGAACATGAAATATATATAGATAATAGAGGAATGAACACATACCCCATATAAACAGGTGTATATTATATTCCCTGAGCTTTATAGGAGGGGAATGAACATGAAATATATGTAGATAATAGAGGAATGAACACATACCCCATATAAACAGGTGTATATTATATTCCCTGAGCTTCATAGGAGGGGAATGAACATGAAATATATATAGATAATAGAGGAATGAACACATATCCCATATATACAGGTGTATATTATATTCCCTGAGCTTTATAGGAGGGGAATGAACATGAAATATATGTAGATAAGAGGAATGAACACATATCCCATATATACAGGTGTATATTACATTCCCTGAGCTTTATAGGAGGGGAATGAACATGAAATATATGTAGATAATAGAGGAATGAACACATATCCCATATAAACAGGTGTATATTATATTCCCTGAGCTTCATAGGAGGGGAATGAACATGAAATATATATAGATAATAGAGGAATGAACACATATCCCATATATACAGGTGTATATTATATTCCCTGAGCTTTATAGGAGGGGAATGAACATGAAATATATGTAGATAAGAGGAATGAACACATATCCCATATATACAGGTGTATATTATATTCCCTGAGCTTTATAGGAGGGGAATGAACATGAAATATATGTAGATAATATAGGAATGAACACATATCCCATATAAACAGGTGTATATTATATTCCCTGAGCTTTATAGGAGGGGAATGAACATGAAATATATGTAGATAAGAGGAATGAACACATATCCCATATATACAGGTGTATATTATATTCCCTGAGCTTTATAGGAGGGGAATGAACATGAAATATATGTAGATAAGAGGAATGAACACATATCCCATATATACAGGTGTATATTATATTCCCTGAGCTTTATAGGAGGGGAATGAACATGAAATATATGTAGATAATAGAGGAATGAACACATATCCCATATAAACAGGTGTATATTATATTCCCTGAGCTTCATAGGAGGGGAATGAACATGAAATATATATAGATAATAGAGGAATGAACACATATCCCATATATACAGGTGTATATTATATTCCCTGAGCTTTATAGGAGGGGAATGAACATGAAATATATGTAGATAAGAGGAATGAACACATATCCCATATATACAGGTGTATATTATATTCCCTGAGCTTTATAGGAGGGGAATGAACATGAAATATATGTAGATAATAGAGGAATGAACACATATCCCATATAAACAGGTGTATATTATATTCCCTGAGCTTCATAGGAGGGGAATGAACATGAAATATATATAGATAATAGAGGAATGAACACATATCCCATATAAACAGGTGTATATTATATTCCCTGAGCTTTATAGGAGGGGAATGAACATGAAATATATGTAGATAAGAGGAATGAACACATATCCCATATATACAGGTGTATATTATATTCCCTGAGCTTTATAGGAGGGGAATGAACATGAAATATATGTAGATAATATAGGAATGATCACATATCGCATATAAACAGGTGTATATTATATTCCCTGAGCTTCATAGGAGGGGAATGAACATGAAATATATGTAGATAATAGAGGAATGATCACATATCCCATATATACAGGTGTATATTATATTCCCTGAGCTTTATAGGAGCGGAATGAATATGAAATATATATAGATAATAGAGGAATGATCACATACCCCATATATACAGGTGTATATTATATTCCCTGAGCTTTATAGGAGGGGAATGAACATGAAATATATGTAGATAATAGAGGAATGATCACATACCCCATATATACAGGTGTATATTATATTCCCTGAGCTTTATAGGTGGGGAATGAACATGAAATATATGTAGATAATTGTGGAATGATCACATACCCCATATATACAGTTGTATATTATATTCCCTGAGCTTTATAGGAGGGGAATGAACATGAAATATATATAGATAATAGAGGAATGATCACATATCCCATATATACAGGTGTATATTATATTCCCTGAGCTTTATAGGAGGGGAATGAACATGAAATATATGTAGATAATAGAGGAATGAACACATACCCCATATATACAGGTGTATATTATATTCCCTGAGCTTTATAGGAGGGGAATGAACATGAAATATATATAGATAATAGAGGAATGAACACATATCCCATATATACAGGTGTATATTATATTCCCTGAGCTTTATAGGAGGGGAATGAACATGAAATATATGTAGATAATAGAGGAATGATCACATACCCCATATATACAGGTGTATATTATATTCCCTGAGCTTTATAGGAGGGGAATGAACATGAAATATATATAGATAATAGAGGAATGAACACATATCCCATATATACAGGTGTATATTATATTCCCTGAGCTTTATAGGAGGGGAATGAACATGAAATATATATAGATAATAGAGGAATGAACACATATCCCATATATACAGGTGTATATTATATTCCCTGAGCTTTATAGGAGGGGAATGAACATGAAATATATGTAGATAATAGAGGAATGAACACATATCCCATATATACAGGTGTATATTATATTCCCTGAGCTTTATAGGAGGGGAATGAACTTGAAATATATATAGATAATAGAGGAATGAACACATATCCCATATATACAGGTGTATATTATATTCCCTGTGCTTTATAGGTGAGGAATGAACATGAAATATATGTAGATAATAGAGGAATGATCACATATCCCATATATACAGGTGTATATTATATTCCCTGAACTTTATAGGAGGGGAATGAACATGAAATATATATAGATAATAGAGGAATGAACACATATCCCATATATACAGGTGTATATTATATTCCCTGAGCTTTATAGGTGAGGAATGAACATGAAATATATGTAGATAATAGAGGAATGATCACATATCCCATATATACAGGTGTATATTATATTCCCTGAGCTTTATAGGTGAGGAATGAACATGAAATATATGTAGATAATAGAGGAATGAACACATATCCCATATATACAGGTGTATATTATATTCCCTGAGCTTTATAGGAGGGGAATGAACATGAAATATATGTAGATAATAGAGGAATGAACACATACCCCATATATACAGGTGTATATTATATTCCCTGAGCTTTATAGGTGGGGAATGAACATGAAATATATGTAGATAATAGAGGAATGAACACATACCCCATATATACAGGTGTATATTATATTCCCTGAGCTTTATAGGAGGGGAATGAACATGAAATATATGTAGATAATAGAGGAATGAACACATATCCCATATATACAGGTGTATATTATATTCCCTGAGCTTTATAGGAGGGGAATGAACATGAAATATATGTAGATAATAGAGGAATGATCACATATCCCATATATACAGGTGTATATTATATTCCCTGAGCTTTATAGGAGGGGAATAAACATGAAATATATGTAGATAATAGAGGAATGAACACATATCCCATATATACAGGTGTATATTATATTCCCTGAGCTTTATAGGAGGGGAATGAACATGAAATATATGTAGATAATAGAGGAATGAACACATATCCCATATATACAGGTGTATATTATATTCCCTGAGCTTTATAGGTGGGGAATGAAGATGAAATATATATAGATAATAGAGGAATGAACACATACCCCATATATACAGGTGTATATTATATTCCCTGAGCTTTATAGGAGGGGAATGAACATGAAATATATGTAGATAATAGAGGAATGATCACATATCCCATATATACAGGTGTATATTATATTCCCTGAGCTTTATAGGTGAGGAATGAACATGAAATATATGTAGATAATAGAGGAATGATCACATATCCCATATATACAGGTGTATATTATATTCCCTGTGCTTTATAGGTGAGGAATGAACATGAAATATATGTAGATAATAGAGGAATGAACACATACCCCATATATACAGGTGTATATTATATTCTCTGAGCTATATAGGTGGGGAATGAACATGAAATATATGTAGATAATAGAGGAATGATCACATATCCCATATATACAGGTGTATATTATATTCCCTGTGCTTTATAGGTGAGGAATGAACATGAAATATATGTAGATAATAGAGGAATGAACACATACCCCATATATAGACTCTCCACTCTACTCTCAAGATCACATCTCACCACCTGTGCACTCGACCCGATCCCATCCCACTTCATCCCAAACCTCACCACAGTCTTCATCCCAACCCTAACCCATCTCTTCAACCTATCACTAACAACTGGTGTTTTCCCCTCAAGCTTTAAACATGCCTCCATCACACCTATCCTCAAAAAGCCCTCTCTTGACCCATCCTCTGTATCTAGCTATCGCCCTATATCACTTCTCCCCTATGCCTCCAAGCTACTGGAACAACACGTCTACCTTGAACTGTCCTCCCATCTCTCTTCTTGCTCCCTCTTCGACCGCTTACAATCTGGCTTCCGGTCACACCACTCCACTGAAACTGCCCTTACTAAGGTCACCAATGACCTCTTAACTGCCAAGAGCAAGCGACACTACTCTGTCCTCCTCCTCCTGGACCTGTCGGCTGCCTTTGACACAGTGGACCATTCCCTATTATTACAGACCCTCTCATCCCTCGGCATCACAGACTTGGCCCTCTCCTGGATCTCATCATACCTAACAGACCGGACATTCAGCGTCTCCCACTCACACACCACCTCCTCACCTCGCCCCCTATCTGTCGGAGTCCCACAAGGTTCAGTCCTAGGGCCCCTGCTGTTCTCTATTTACACCTTTGGCCTGGGACAGCTCATAGAATCTCATGGCTTTCAGTATCATCTTTATGCTGATGACACACAGATCTACATCTCTGGACCAGATATCACCTCCCTACTAACCAGAATCCCTCAATGTCTGTCCACTATTTCATCCTTCTTCTCCACTAGATATCTGAAACTCAACATGGACAAAACAGAATTCATCATCTTTCCCCCATCTCACGTGACCCCCCCTACGAACCTATCAATTACAGTAAATGACTGCCCACTCTCCCCAGTCCCACAAGCTCGCTGCCTCGGAGTAATCCTTGATGCTGATCTCTCCTTCAAACCACATATTCAAACCCTTTCCACTTCCTGACGACTTCAACTCAAAAATATTTCACGCATCCGTTCATTCCTCACCCAAGAATCTGCAAAAACCCTAGTCCATGCCCTCATCATCTCTCGCCTTGACTACTGCAACCTCATGCTCTGCGGCCTCCCCTCAAACACTCTCGCACCCCTCCAATCTATTCTAAACTCTGCTGCCCGACTAATCCACCTGTCCCCCCGCTATTCCCCAGCTTCTCCCCTCTGTCAATCCCTTCACTGGCTCCCAATTGCCCAGAGACTCCATTACAAAACCCTAACCATGACATACAAAGCCATCCACAACTTGTCTCCTCCATACATCTGTGACCTCGTCTCCCGGTACTTTCCTGCACGCAACCTCCGATCCTCACAAGATCTCCTTCTCTACTCCCCTCTTATCTCCTCTTCCCACAATCGCATACAAGATTTCTCTCGCGCATCACCCCTACTCTGGAACTCTCTACCACAACATATCAGACTCTCACCTACCATCGAAACCTTCAAAAAGAGCCTGAAGACCCACCTCTTCCGACAAGCCTATAACCTGCAGTAACCACCAATCGACCAAACCGCTGCACGACCAGCTCTACCCTCGCCTACTGTATTATCACCCATCCCTTGAAGATTGTGAGCCCTCGCGGGCAGGGTCCTCTCTCCTCCTGTACCAGTTATGACTTGTATTGTTTAAGATTATTGTACTTGTTTTTATGTATACCCCTCCTTACATGTAAAGCGCCATGGAATAAATGGCGCTAGAACAATAAATAATAATAATAATAATAATAATAATATATACAGGTGTATATTATATTCTCTGAGCTTTATAGGTGGGGAATGAACATGAAATATATGTAGATAATAGAGGAATGATCACATATCCCATATAAACAGGTGTATATTATATTCCCTGAGCTTTATAGGTGAGGAATGAACATGAAATATATATAGATAATAGAGGAATGAACACATATCCCATATATACAGGTGTATATTATATTCCCTGAGCTTTATAGGAGGGGAATGAACATGAAATATATGTAGATAAGAGGAATGAACACATATCCCATATATACAGGTGTATATTATATTCCCTGAGCTTTATAGGTGGGGAATTAACATGAAATATATATAGATAATAGAGGAATGATCACATATCCCATATATACAGGTGTATATTATATTCCCTGAGCTTTATAGGTGGGGAATGAACATGGAATATATATAGATAATAGAGGAATGATCACATATCGCATATATACAGGTGTATATTATATTCCCTGAGCTTTATAGGTGAGGAATGAACATGAAATATATATAGATAATAGAGGAATGATCACATATCCCATATATACAGGTGTATATTATATTCCCTGAGCTTTATAGGTGGGGAATGAACATGAAATATATATAGATAATAGAGGAATGATCACATATCCCATATATACAGGTGTATATTATATTCCCTGAGCTTTATAGGTGAGGAATGAACATGAAATATATATAGATAATAGAGGAATGATCACATATCCCATATATACAGGTGTATATTATATTCCCTGAGCTTTATAGGTGAGGAATGAACATGAAATATATATAGATAATAGAGGAATGATCACATATCCCATATATACAGGTGTATATTATATTCCCTGAGCTTTATAGGAGGGGAATGAACATGAAATATATATAGATAATAGAGGAATGATCACATATCCCATATATACAGGTGTATATTATATTCCCTGAGCTTTATAGGTGAGGAATGAACATGAAATATATATAGATAATAGAGGAATGATCACATATCCCATATATACAGGTGTATATTATATTCCCTGAGCTTTATAGGTGAGGAATGAACATGAAATATATATAGATAATAGAGGAATGATCACATATCCCATATATACAGGTGTATATTATATTCCCTGAGCTTTATAGGTGAGGAATGAACATGAAATATATATAGATAATAGAGGAATGATCACATATCCCATATATACAGGTGTATATTATATTCCCTGAGCTTTATAGGTGAGGAATGAACATGAAATATATATAGATAATAGGGGAATGATCACATATCCCATATATACAGGTGTATATTATATTCCCTGAGCTTTATAGGTGAGGAATGAACATGAAATATATATAGATAATAGGGGAATGATCACATATCCCATATATACAGGTGTATATTATATTCCCTGAGCTTTATAGGAGGGGAATGAACATGAAATATATGTAGATAATAGAGGAATGATCACATATCCCATATATACAGGTGTATATTATATTCCCTGAGCTTTATAGGTGAGGAATGAACATGAAATATATATAGATAATAGAGGAATGATCACATATCCCATATATACAGGTGTATATTATATTCCCTGAGCTTTATAGGTGAGGAATGAACATGAAATATTTGTAGATAATAGAGGAATGAACACATATCCCATATATACAGGTGTATATTATATTCCCTGAGCTTTATAGGTGGGGAATGAACATGAAATATATGTAGATAATAGGGGAATGATCACATATCCCATATATACAGGTGTATATTATATTCCCTGTGCTTTATAGGTGAGGAATGAACATGAAATATATGTAGATAATAGAGGAATGAACACATATCCCATATATACAGGTGTATATTATATTCCCTGAGCTTTATAGGTGAGGAATGAACATGAAATATATGTAGATAATAGGGGAATGATCACATATCCCATATATACAGGTGTATATTATATTCCCTGTGCTTTATAGGTGAGGAATGAACATGAAATATATGTAGATAATAGGAGAATGATCACATATCCCATATATACAGGTGTATATTATATTCCCTGAGCTTTATAGGTGAGGAATGAACATGAAATATATATAGATAATAGGGGAATGATCACATATCCCATATATACAGGTGTATATTATATTCCCTGTGCTTTATAGGTGAGGAATGAACATGAAATATATGTAGATAATAGAGGAATGAACACATATCCCATATATACAGGTGTATATTATATTCCCTGAGCTTTATAGGTGGGGAATGAACATGAAATATATGTAGATAATAGGGGAATGATCACATATCCCATATATACAGGTGTATATTATATTCCCTGTGCTTTATAGGTGAGGAATGAACATGAAATATATGTAGATAATAGAGGAATGATCACATATCCCATATATACAGGTGTATATTATATTCCCTGTGCTTTATAGGTGGGGAATGAACATGAAATATATGTAGATAATAGAGGAATGAACACATATCCCATATATACAGGTGTATATTATATTCCCTGAGCTTTATAGGAGGGGAATGAACATGAAATATATATAGATAATAGAGGAATGAACACATATCCCATATAAACAGGTGTATATTATATTCCCTGAGCTTTATAGGTGGGGAATGAACATGAAATATATGTAGATAATAGGGGAATGATCACATATCCCATATAAACAGGTGTATATTATATTCCCTGAGCTTTTTAGGTGGGGAATGAACATGAAATATATGTAGATAATAGAGGAATGAACACATATCCCATATAAACAGGTGTATATTATATTCCCTGTGCTTTATAGGTGAGGAATGAACATGAAATATATGTAGATAATAGGGGAATGATCACATATCCCATATATACAGGTGTATATTATATTCCCTGAGCTTTTTAGGTGGGGAATGAACATGAAATATATGTAGATAATAGAGGAATGATCACATATCCCATATATACAGGTGTATATTATATTCCCTGTGCTTTATAGGAGGGGAATGAACATGAAATATATATAGATAATAGAGGAATGAACACATATCCCATATAAACAGGTGTATATTATATTCCCTGAGCTTTATAGGTGGGGAATGAACATGAAATATATGTAGATAATAGAGGAATGATCACATATCCCATATATACAGGTGTATATTATATTCCCTGAGCTTTATAGGTGAGGAATGAACATGAAATATATGTAGATAATAGAGGAATGATCACATATCCCATATATACAGGTGTATATTATATTCCCTGAGCTTTATAGGTGAGGAATGAACATGAAATATATGTAGATAATAGAGGAATGATCACATATCCCATATATACAGGTGTATATTATATTCCCTGAGCTTTATAGGTGAGGAATGAACATGAAATATATGTAGATAATAGAGGAATGATCACATATCCCATATATACAGGTGTATATTATATTCCCTGAGCTTTATAGGTGGGGAATGAATATGAAATATATATATAGATAATAGAGGAATGATCACATATCCCATATATACAGGTGTATATTATATTCCCTGAGCTTTATAGGTGAGGAATGAACATGGAATATATGTAGATAATAGAGGAATGATCACATATCCCATATATACAGGTGTATATTATATTCCCTGAGCTTTATAGGTGGGGAATGAACATGAAATATATGTAGATAATAGAGGAATGATCACAGATCCCATATATACAGGTGTATATTATATTCCCTGAGCTTTATAGGTGGGGAATGAACATGAAATATATGTAGATAATAGAGGAATGATCACAGATCCCATATATACAGGTGTATATTATATTCCCTGAGCTTTATAGGTGGGGAATGAACATGAAATATATGTAGATAATAGAGGAATGAACACATCCCATATATACAGGTGTATATTATATTCCCTGAGCTTTATAGGTGAGGAATGAACATGGAATATATGTAGATAAGAGGAATGAACACATATCCCATATATACAGGTGTATATTATATTCCCTGTGCTTTATAGGAGGGGAATGAACATGAAATATATGTAGATAATAGAGGAATGATCACATATCCCATATATACAGGTGTATATTATATTCCCTGTGCTTTATAGGAGGGGAATGAACATGAAATATATGTAGATAATAGGGGAATGAACACATATCCCATATATACAGGTGTATATTATATTCCCTGAGCTTTATAGGTGGGGAATGAACATGAAATATATGTAGATAATAGAGGAATGATCACACATCCCATATATACAGGTGTATATTATATTCCCTGAGCTTTATAGGTGGGGAATGAACATGAAATATATGTAGATAATAGAGGAATGAACACATATCCCATATATACAGGTGTATATTATATTCCCTGAGCTTTATAGGTGAGGAATGAACATGAAATATATGTAGATAATAGAGGAATGAACACACATACCATATATACAGGTGTATATTATATTCCCTGAGCTTTATAGGTGGGGAATGAACATGAAATATATGTAGATAATAGAGGAATGATCACATATCCCATATATACAGGTGTATATTATATTCCCTGATCTTTATAGGTGGGGAATGAACATGAAATATATATAGATAATAGAGGAATGAACACATATCCCATATATACAGGTGTATATTATATTCCCTGAGCTTTATAGGTGGGGAATGAACATGAAATATATGTAGATAATAGAGGAATGATCACATATCCCATATATACAGGTGTATATTATATTCCCTGATCTTTATAGGTGGGGAATGAACATGAAATATATATAGATAATAGAGGAATGAACACATATCCCATATATACAGGTGTATATTATATTCCCTGAGCTTTATAGGTGGGGAATGAATATGAAATATATATAGATAATAGAGGAATGATCACATATCCCATATATACAGGTGTATATTATATTCCCTGAGCTTTATAGGTGGGGAATGAATATGAAATATATATAGATAATAGAGGAATGATGACATATCCCATATATACAGGTGTATATTATATTCCCTGAGCTTTATAGGTGGGGAATGAATATGAAATATATATAGATAATAGAGGAATGATGACATATCCCATATATACAGGTGTATATTATATTCCCTGAGCTTTATAGGTGAGGAATGAACATGAAATATATATAGATAATAGAGGAATGATGACATATCCCATATATACAGGTGTATATTATATTCCCTGAGCTTTATAGGTGGGGAATGAATATGAAATATATATAGATAATAGAGGAATGATGACATATCCAATATATACAGGTGTATATTATATTCCCTGAGCTTTATAGGTGATGAATGAACATGAAATATATATAGATAATAGAGGAATGATCACATATCCCATATAAACAGGTGTATATTATATTCCCTGAGCTTTATAGGTGAGGAATGAACATGGAATATATGTAGATAAGAGGAATGAACACATATCCCATATATACAGGTGTATATTATATTCCCTGAGCTTTATAGGAGGGGAATGAACATGAAATATATGTAGATAATAGAGGAATGATCACATATCCCATATATACAGGTGTATATTATATTCCCTGAGCTTTATAGGTGAGGAATGAACATGAAATATATGTAGATAATAGAGGAATGATCACATATCCCATATATACAGGTGTATATTATATTCCCTGAGCTTTATAGGTGGGGAATGAATATGAAATATATGTAGATAATAGAGGAATGATCACATATCCCATATATACAGGTGTATATTATATTCCCTGTGCTTTATAGGAGGGGAATGAACATGAAATATATGTAGATAATAGAGGAATGAACACATATCCCATATATACAGGTGTATATTATATTCCCTGAGCTTTATAGGTGAGGAATGAACATGAAATATATGTAGATAATAGAGGAATGATCACATATCCCATATATACAGGTGTATATTATATTCCCTGAGCTTTATAGGTGAGGAATGAACATGAAATATATGTAGATAATAGGGGAATGATCACATATCCCATATATACAGGTGTATATTATATTCCTTGAGCTTTATAGGTGAGGAATGAATATGAAATATATATAGATAATAGAGGAATGATCACATATCCCATATATACAGGTGTATATTATATTCCCTGAGCTTTATAGGTGGGGAATGAATATGAAATATATATAGATAATAGAGGAATGATCACATATCCCATATATACAGGTGTATATTATATTCCCTGAGCTTTATAGGTGGGGAATGAATATGAAATATATGTAGATAATAGAGGAATGATCACATATCCCATATATACAGGTGTATATTATATTCCCTGAGCTTTATAGGTGAGGAATGAATATGAAATATATATAGATAATAGAGGAATGATCACATATCCCATATATACAGGTGTATATTATATTCCCTGAGCTTTATAGGTGGGGAATGAACATGAAATATATATAGATAATAGAGGAATGATCACATACCCCATATATACAGGTGCATATTATATTCCCTGAGCTTTATAGGTGAGGAATGAATATGGAATATATGTAGATAAGAGGAATGAACACATATCCCATATATACAGGTGTATATTATATTCCCTGAGCTTTATAGGTGGGGAATGAACATGAAATATATGTAGATAATAGAGGAATGATCACATATCCCATATATACAGGTGTATATTATATTCCCTGAGCTTTATAGGTGGGGAATGAATATGAAATATATGTAGATAATAGGGGAATGATCACATATCCCATATATACAGGTGTATATTATATTCCCTGAGCTTTATAGGTGGGGAATGAATATGAAATATATGTAGATAATAGAGGAATGAACACACATCCCATATATACAGGTGTATATTATATTCCCTGAGCTTTATAGGTGGGGAATGAACATGAAATATATATAGATAATAGAGGAATGATCACATATCCCATATATACAGGTGTATATTATATTCCCTGAGCTTTATAGGTGGGGAATGAACATGAAATATATGTAGATAATAGAGGAATGATCACATACCCCATATATACAGGTGTATATTATATTCCCTGAGCTTTATAGGAGGGGAATGAACATGAAATATATGTAGATAATAGAGGAATGATCACATACCCCATATATACAGGTGTATATTATACTCCCTGAGCTTTATAGGTGAGGAATGAACATGAAATATATATAGATAATAGAGGAATGAACACATATCCCATATATACAGGTGTATATTATATTCCCTGTGCTTTATAGGTGGGGAATGAAGATGAAATATATATAGATAATAGGGGAATGATCACATATCCCATATATACAGGTGTATATTATATTCCCTGAGCTTTATAGGAGGGGAATGAAGATGAAATATATATAGATAATAGAGGAATGAACACATATCCCATATATACAGGTGTATATTATATTCCCTGAGCTTTATAGGAGGGGAATGAACATGAAATATATGTAGATAATAGAGGAATGATCACATACCCCATATATACAGGTGTATATTATATTCCCTGAGCTTTATAGGTGGGGAATGAAGATGAAATATATATAGATAATAGAGGAATGAACACATATCCCATATATACAGGTGTATATTATATTCCCTGAGCTTTATAGGTGGGGAATGAACATGAAATATATGTAGATAATAGAGGAATGATCACATACCCCATATATACAGGTGTATATTATATTCCCTGAGCTTTATAGGTGGGGAATGAAGATGAAATATATATAGATAATAGAGGAATGAACACATATCCCATATATACAGGTGTATATTATATTCCCTGAGCTTTATAGGTGGGGAATGAACATGAAATATATATAGATAATAGAGGAATGATCACATACCCCATATATACAGGTGTATATTATATTCCCTGAGCTTTATAGGTGGGGAATGAAGATGGAATATATGTAGACTACTTGCCACCCTCCATCTTCTGTCTCCTCACAGTGAGGACGTATACACCAGGCTGAGGCCGCTGCTGACCTGGGCTGACGGGACAAGTCCTCACTGGAGCTTTGCTCTCCACCTCTGTGAGATTACTTGTGATTGGCTGCGGGGGAGGTGTGACACTTGTGGGACGTTGTGCAGCTGTGTGTTTGGGCACAGCCGGTGATCCGGGTGGGGGAGTCAGACGTGTCTGTGCAGGGATTGGTGCAGACACTGTGTGTTTTCAGCGTGTAGTCCTCTGCTGACACTGCAGACCGTGGCCCGTCCCATCCACACCCGCTGTATAACGGTGCCTGGCACTGACCTCAGGTAGAACGTGTCACGTCGCTCGCAGGTGAAGCCATGGTGGACAGTGTGTACCGCACCCGGTCGTTAGGGGTGGCCGCTGAAGGCCTTCCCGACCAGTATGCGGACGGGCGAGCAGCTCGTGTCTGGCATCACTACATCGGAGACAAGAGAGGCCGCACAGACGAATATCGCACCTGGATCCTCAGCCTGCTCCGCCAACATGGCTGCCAGACGGTGGTGGACGTGGCCTGTGGCACTGGGTGAGCTGCACACTGAGAGAGGGGGACAGAGGCGGCCTGAAGGGCAGGGGCCATCATGTACCACAATGGCCAGAGGCTAGAAAACAGCCGAGGTCCGTACACACAAATCCCCAGAGCTACTTACCTGACATACATCGCTCTGACACATACAGTAGTGCAGTACACGGCTCCATCATCCTGTATTATCAGTAATACACGGCTCCATCATCCTGTATTATCAGTAATACTCTGCTCCATCATCCTGTATTATCAGTAATACTCTGCTCCATCATCCTGTATTATCAGTAATACTCTGCTCCATCATCCTGTATTATCAGTAATACACTGCCCCATCATCCTGTATTATCAGTAATACACTGCTCCATCATCCTGTATTATCAGTAATACACTGCTCCATCATCCTGTATTGTCAGTAATACTCTGCTCCATCATCCTGTATTGTCAGTAATACACTGCCCCGTCATCCTGTATTATCAGTAATACTCTGCTCCATCATCCTGTATTATCAGTAATACTCTGCCCCATCATCCTGTATTATCAGTAATACACTGCCCCATCATCCTGTATTATCAGTAATACACTGCTCCATCATCCTGTATTATCAGTAATACACTGCTCCATCATCCTGTATTGTCAGTAATACTCTGCTCCATCATCCTGTATTATCAGTAATACACTGCCCCGTCATCCTGTATTATCAGTAATACTCTGCCCCATCATCCTGTATTATCAGTAATACACTGCTCCATCATCCTGTATTATCAGTAATACTCTGCCCCATCATCCTGTATTATCAGTAATACTCTGCTCCGTCATCCTGTATTATCAGTAATACTCTGCTCCATCATCCTGTATTATCAGTAATACTCTGCTCCATCATCCTGTATTATCAGTAATATTCTGCTCCATCATCCTGTATTATCAGTAATACACTGCCCCGTCATCCTGTATTATCAGTAATACACTGCTCCATCATCCTGTATTATCAGTAATACACTGCTCCATCATCCTGTATTATCAGTAATACACTGCTCCATCATCCTGTATTATCAGTAATACACTGCTCCATCATCCTGTATTATCAGTAATACACTGCCACATCATCCTGTATTATCAGTAATACACTGCCCCATCATCCTGTATTATCAGTAATACACTGCCCCATCATCCTGTATTATCAGTAATACACTGCCCCATCATCCTGTATTATCAGTAATACACTGCCCCATCATCCTGTATTATCAGTAATACTCTGCTCCATCATCCTGTATTATCAGTAATACACTGCTCCATCATCCTGTATTATCAGTAATACTCTGCTCCATCATCCTGTATTATCAGTAATACACTGCCCCGTCATCCTGTATTATCAGTAATACACTGCTCCGTCATCCTGTATTATCAGTAATACACTGCCCCGTCATCCTGTATTATCAGTAATACACTGCCCCATCATCCTGTATTATCAGTAATACTCTGCCCCATCATCCTGTATTATCAGTAATACACTGCTCCATCATCCTGTATTATCAGTAATACTCTGCTCCGTCATCCTGTATTATCAGTAATACTCTGCTCCGTCATCCTGTATTATCAGTAATACTCTGCTCCGTCATCCTGTATTATCAGTAATACTCTGCTCCATCATCCTGTATTATCAGTAATACACTGCCCCGTCATCCTGTATTATCAGTAATACACTGCTCCATCATCCTGTATTATCAGTAATACACTGCTCCATCATCCTGTATTATCAGTAATACACTGCTCCATCATCCTGTATTATCAGTAATACACTGCTCCATCATCCTGTATTATCAGTAATACACTGCCACATCATCCTGTATTATCAGTAATACACTGCCCCATCATCCTGTATTATCAGTAATACACTGCCCCATCATCCTGTATTATCAGTAATACACGGCTCCATCATCCTGTATTATCAGTAATACTCTGCTCCATCATCCTGTATTATCAGTAATACTCTGCTCCATCATCCTGTATTATCAGTAATACTCTGCTCCATCATCCTGTATTATCAGTAATACACTGCCCCATCATCCTGTATTATCAGTAATACACTGCTCCATCATCCTGTATTATCAGTAATACACTGCTCCATCATCCTGTATTGTCAGTAATACTCTGCTCCATCATCCTGTATTGTCAGTAATACACTGCCCCGTCATCCTGTATTATCAGTAATACTCTGCTCCATCATCCTGTATTATCAGTAATACTCTGCCCCATCATCCTGTATTATCAGTAATACACTGCCCCATCATCCTGTATTATCAGTAATACACTGCTCCATCATCCTGTATTATCAGTAATACACTGCTCCATCATCCTGTATTGTCAGTAATACTCTGCTCCATCATCCTGTATTATCAGTAATACACTGCCCCGTCATCCTGTATTATCAGTAATACTCTGCCCCATCATCCTGTATTATCAGTAATACACTGCTCCATCATCCTGTATTATCAGTAATACTCTGCCCCATCATCCTGTATTATCAGTAATACTCTGCTCCGTCATCCTGTATTATCAGTAATACTCTGCTCCATCATCCTGTATTATCAGTAATACTCTGCTCCATCATCCTGTATTATCAGTAATATTCTGCTCCATCATCCTGTATTATCAGTAATACACTGCCCCGTCATCCTGTATTATCAGTAATACACTGCTCCATCATCCTGTATTATCAGTAATACACTGCTCCATCATCCTGTATTATCAGTAATACACTGCTCCATCATCCTGTATTATCAGTAATACACTGCTCCATCATCCTGTATTATCAGTAATACACTGCCACATCATCCTGTATTATCAGTAATACACTGCCCCATCATCCTGTATTATCAGTAATACACTGCCCCATCATCCTGTATTATCAGTAATACACTGCCCCATCATCCTGTATTATCAGTAATACACTGCCCCATCATCCTGTATTATCAGTAATACTCTGCTCCATCATCCTGTATTATCAGTAATACACTGCTCCATCATCCTGTATTATCAGTAATACTCTGCTCCATCATCCTGTATTATCAGTAATACACTGCCCCGTCATCCTGTATTATCAGTAATACACTGCTCCGTCATCCTGTATTATCAGTAATACACTGCCCCGTCATCCTGTATTATCAGTAATACACTGCCCCATCATCCTGTATTATCAGTAATACTCTGCCCCATCATCCTGTATTATCAGTAATACACTGCTCCATCATCCTGTATTATCAGTAATACTCTGCTCCGTCATCCTGTATTATCAGTAATACTCTGCTCCGTCATCCTGTATTATCAGTAATACTCTGCTCCGTCATCCTGTATTATCAGTAATACTCTGCTCCATCATCCTGTATTATCAGTAATACACTGCCCCGTCATCCTGTATTATCAGTAATACACTGCTCCATCATCCTGTATTATCAGTAATACACTGCTCCATCATCCTGTATTATCAGTAATACACTGCTCCATCATCCTGTATTATCAGTAATACACTGCCACATCATCCTGTATTATCAGTAATACACTGCCCCATCATCCTGTATTATCAGTAATACACTGCCCCATCATCCTGTATTATCAGTAATACACTGCCCCATCATCCTGTATTATCAGTAATACTCTGCTCCATCATCCTGTATTATCAGTAATACACTGCTCCATCATCCTGTATTATCAGTAATACACTGCTCCATCATCCTGTATTATCAGTAATACACTGCTCCATCATCCTGTATTATCAGTAATACACTGCTCCATCATCCTGTATTATCAGTAATACACTGCCCCGTCATCCTGTATTATCAGTAATACACTGCTCCATCATCCTGTATTGTCAGTAATACACTGCCCCATCATCCTGTATTATCAGTAATACAATGCCCCATCATCCTGTATTATCAGTAATACACGGCTCCATCATCCTGTATTATCAGTAATACTCTGCCCCATCATCCTGTATTATCAGTAATACACTGCCCCATCATCCTGTATTATCAGTAATACTCTGCCCCATCATCCTGTATTATCAGTAATACACTGCTCCATCATCCTGTATTATCAGTAATACACTGCTCCATCATCCTGTATTATCAGTAATACACTGCTCCATCATCCTGTATTATCAGTAATACACTGCTCCATCATCCTGTATTATCAGTAATACACTGCTCCATCATCCTGTATTATCAGTAATACTCTGCCCCATCATCCTGTATTATCAGTAATACACTGCCCCATTATCCTGTATTATCAGTAATACTCTGCCCCATCATCCTGTATTATCAGTAATACACTGCCACATCATGGTGTATTATCAGTAATACACTGCCCCATCATCCTGTATTATCAGTAATACACTGCTCCATCATCCTGTATTATCAGTAATACACTGCTCCATCATCCTGTATTATCATTAATACACTGCCCCATCATCCTGTATTATCATTAATACACTGCCCCATCATCCTGTATTATCAGTAATACTCTGCCCCATCATCCTGTATTATCATTAATACACTGCCCCATCATCCTGTATTATCAGTAATACACTGCCACATCATCCTGTATTATCAGTAATACTCTGCCCCATCATCCTGTATTATCAGTAATACACTGCCCCATCATCCTGTTTTATCAGTAATACTCTGCCCCATCATCCTGTATTATCAGTAATACACTGCCACATCATGGTGTATTATCAGTAATACACTGCCCCATCATCCTGTATTATCAGTAATACACTGCTCCATCATCCTGTATTATCAGTAATACTCTGCCCCATCATCCTGTATTATCAGTAATACACTGCTCCATCATCCTGTATTATCAGTAATACACTGCCCCATCATCCTGTATTATCAGTAATACACTGCCCCATCATCCTGTATTATCAGTAATACACTGCTCCATCATCCTGTATTATCAGTAATACACTGCTCCATCATCCTGTATTATCATTAATACACTGCCCCATCATCCTGTATTATCATTAATACACTGCCCCATCATCCTGTATTATCAGTAATACACTGCCCCATCATCCTGTATTATCAGTAATACTCTGCCCCATCATCCTGTATTATCAGTAATACACTGCCCCATCATCCTGTATTATCAGTAATACACTGCCACATCATGGTGTATTATCAGTAATACACTGCCCCATCATCCTGTATTATCAGTAATACACTGCTCCATCATCCTGTATTATCAGTAATACACTGCTCCATCATCCTGTATTATCAGTTATACACTGCTCCATCATCCTGTATTATCAGTAATACACTGCCACATCATGGTGTATTATCAGTAATACACTGCCCCATCATCCTGTATTATCAGTAATACACTGCTCCATCATCCTGTATTATCAGTAATACACTGCTCCATCATCCTGTATTATCAGTTATACACTGCCCCATCATCCTGTATTATCAGTAATACTCTGCCCCATCATCCTGTATTATCAGTAATACACTGCCCCATCATCCTGTATTATCAGTAATACACTGCCACATCATGGTGTATTATCAGTAATACACTGCTCCATCATCCTGTATTATCAGTAATACACTGCTCCATCATCCTGTATTATCAGTAATACACTGCTCCATCATCCTGTATTATCAGTAATACACTGCCACATCATCCTGTATTATCAGTAATACTCTGCCCCATCATCCTGTATTATCAGTAATACACTGCCACATCATCCTGTATTATCAGTAATACTCTGCCCCATCATCCTGTATTATCATTAATACACTGCCCCATCATCCTGTATTATCAGTAATACACTGCTCCATCATCCTGTATTATCAGTAATACTCTGCCCCATCATCCTGTATTATCAGTAATACACTGCCACATCATCCTGTATTATCAGTAATACTCTGCCCCATCATCCTGTATTATCATTAATACACTGCCCCATCATCCTGTATTATCAGTAATACACTGCCACATCATCCTGTATTATCAGTAATACTCTGCCCCATCATCCTGTATTATCAGTAATACACTGCTCCATCATCCTGTATTATCAGTAATACACTGCCCCATCATCCTGTATTATCAGTAATACACTGCTCCATCATCCTGTATTATCAGTAATACTCTGCTCCATCATCCTGTATTATCAGTAATACTCTGCCCCATTATCCTGTATTATCAGTAATACTCTGCCCCATCATCCTGTATTATCAGTAATACACTGCCACATCATGGTGTATTATCAGTAATACACTGCCCCATCATCCTGTATTATCAGTAATACACTGCTCCATCATCCTGTATTATCAGTAATACACTGCCCCATCATCCTGTATTATCAGTAATACACTGCTCCATCATCCTGTATTATCAGTAATACACTGCTCCATCATCCTGTATTATCATTAATACACTGCCCCATCATCCTGTATTATCATTAATACACTGCCCCATCATCCTGTATTATCAGTAATACACTGCCACATCATCCTGTATTATCAGTAATACACTGCCCCATCATCCTGTATTATCATTAATACACTGCCCCATCATCCTGTATTATCAGTAATACACTGCCACATCATCCTGTATTATCAGTAATACTCTGCCCCATCATCCTGTATTATCAGTAATACACTGCCCCATCATCCTGTTTTATCAGTAATACTCTGCCCCATCATCCTGTATTATCAGTAATACACTGCCACATCATGGTGTATTATCAGTAATACACTGCCCCATCATCCTGTATTATCAGTAATACACTGCCCCATCATCCTGTATTATCAGTAATACACTGCTCCATCATCCTGTATTATCAGTAATACACTGCCCCATCATCCTGTATTATCAGTAATACACTGCTCCATCATCCTGTATTATCAGTAATACACTGCTCCATCATCCTGTATTATCATTAATACACTGCCCCATCATCCTGTATTATCATTAATACACTGCCCCATCATCCTGTATTATCAGTAATACACTGCCACATCATCCTGTATTATCAGTAATACACTGCCCCATCATCCTGTATTATCATTAATACACTGCCACATCATCCTGTATTATCAGTAATACTCTGCCCCATCATCCTGTATTATCAGTAATACACTGCCCCATCATCCTGTTTTATCAGTAATACTCTGCCCCATCATCCTGTATTATCAGTAATACACTGTCCCATCATCCTGTATTATCAGTAATACACTGCCCCATCATCCTGTATTATCAGTAATACACTGCTCCATCATCCTGTATTATCAGTAATACACTGCTCCATCATCCTGTATTATCAGTAATACACTGCTCCATCATCCTGTATTATCAGTAATACACTGCTCCATCATCCTGTATTATCAGTAATACACTGCCACATCATGGTGTATTATCAGTAATACACTGCCCCATCATCCTGTATTATCAGTAATACACTGCCCCATCATCCTGTATTATCAGTAATACACTGCCCCATCATCCTGTATTATCAGTAATACACTGCTCCATCATCCTGTATTATCAGTAATACTCTGCTCCATCATCCTGTATTATCAGTAATACTCTGCCCCATCATCCTGTATTATCAGTAATACACTGCTCCATCATCCTGTATTATCAGTAATACACTGCCCCATCATCCTGTATTATCAGTAATACACTGCCCCATCATCCTGTATTATCAGTAATACACTGCTCCATCATCCTGTATTATCAGTAATACACTGCTCCATCATCCTGTATTTTCATTAATACACTGCCCCATCATCCTGTATTATCATTAATACACTGCCCCATCATCCTGTATTATCATTAATACACTGCCCCATCATCCTGTATTATCATTAATACACTGCTCCATCATCCTGTATTATCAGTAATACACTGCCCCATCATCCTGTATTATCAGTAATACACTGCCCCATCATCCTGTATTATCAGTAATACACTGCCCCATCATCCTGTATTATCAGTAATACACTGCCCCATCATCCTGTATTATCAGTAATACACTGCCCCATCATCCTGTATTATCAGTAATACTCTGCCCCATCATCCTGTATTATCAGTAATACACTGCCACATCATGGTGTATTATCAGTAATACACTGCTCCATCATCCTGTATTATCAGTAATACACTGCTCCATCATCCTGTATTATCAGTAATACTCTGCCCCATCATCCTGTATTATCAGTAATACACTGCCCCATCATCCTGTATTATCAGTAATACACTGCCCCATCATCCTGTATTATCAGTAATACACTGCTCCATCATCCTGTATTATCAGTAATACTCTGC
Organism: Dendrobates tinctorius; assembly: GCF_039654945.1. Lineage (NCBI taxonomy): Eukaryota > Metazoa > Chordata > Amphibia > Anura > Dendrobatidae > Dendrobates > Dendrobates tinctorius. The sequence goes on along the minus strand of NW_027361931.1, from coordinate 1,538,094 downwards.
CCCATCATCCTGTATTATCATTAATACACTGCCCCATCATCCTGTATTATCAGTAATACACTGCCACATCATCCTGTATTATCAGTAATACTCTGCCCCATCATCCTGTATTATCATTAATACACTGCCCCATCATCCTGTTTTATCAGTAATACTCTGCCCCATCATCCTGTATTATCAGTAATACACTGCTCCATCATCCTGTATTATCAGTAATACACTGCCCCATCATCCTGTATTATCAGTAATACACTGCCCCATCATCCTGTATTATCAGTAATACACTGCTCCATCATCCTGTATTATCAGTAATACACTGCTCCATCATCCTGTATTTTCATTAATACACTGCCCCATCATCCTGTATTATCATTAATACACTGCCCCATCATCCTGTATTATCAGTAATACACTGCCCCATCATCCTGTATTATCAGTAATACACTGCTCCATCATCCTGTATTATCAGTAATACTCTGCCCCATCATCCTGTATTATCAGTAATACACTGCCCCATCATCCTGTATTATCAGTAATACACTGCCCCATCATCCTGTATTATCAGTAATACTCTGCCCCATCATCCTGTATTATCAGTAATACACTGCCCCATCATCCTGTATTATCAGTAATACACTGCCCCGTCATCCTGTATTATCAGTAATACTCTGCCACATCATGGTGTATTATCAGTAATACACTGCTCCATCATCCTGTATTATCAGTAATACACTGCTCCATCATCCTGTATTATCAGTAATACACTGCTCCATCATCCTTTATTATCATTAATACACTGCCACATCATCCTGTATTATCATTAATACACTGCCCCATCATCCTGTATTATCAGTAATACACTGCCACATCATCCTGTATTATCAGTAATACTCTGCCCCATCATCCTGTATTATCATTAATACACTGCCCCATCATCCTGTATTATCAGTAATACACTGCCACATCATCCTGTATTATCAGTAATACACTGCCCCATCATCCTGTATTATCAGTAATACACTGCTCCATCATCCTGTATTATCAGTAATACTCTGCCCCATCATCCTGTATTATCATTAATACACTGCCCCATCATCCTGTATTATCATTAATACTCTGCCCCATCATCCTGTATTATCAGTAATACTCTGCCCCATCATCCTGTATTATCATTAATACACTGCCCCATCATCCTGTTTTATCAGTAATACACTGCTCCATCATCCTGTATTATCAGTAATACTCTGCCCCATCATCCTGTATTATCAGTAATACACTGCTCCATCATCCTGTATTATCAGTAATACACTGCCCCATCATCCTGTATTATCAGTAATACACTGCCCCATCATCCTGTATTATCAGTAATACACTGCTCCATCATCCTGTATTATCAGTAATACACTGCTCCATCATCCTGTATTTTCATTAATACACTGCCCCATCATCCTGTATTTTCATTAATACACTGCCCCATCATCCTGTATTATCAGTAATACACTGCCCCATCATCCTGTATTATCAGTAATACACTGCTCCATCATCCTGTATTATCAGTAATACTCTGCCCCATCATCCTGTATTATCAGTAATACACTGCCCCATCATCCTGTATTATCAGTAATACACTGCCCCGTCATCCTGTATTATCAGTAATACTCTGCCACATCATGGTGTATTATCAGTAATACACTGCTCCATCATCCTGTATTATCAGTAATACACTGCTCCATCATCCTGTATTATCAGTAATACACTGCTCCATCATCCTGTATTATCAGTAATACACTGCTCCATCATCCTTTATTATCATTAATACACTGCCACATCATCCTGTATTATCATTAATACACTGCCCCATCATCCTGTATTATCAGTAATACACTGCCACATCATCCTGTATTATCAGTAATACTCTGCCCCATCATCCTGTATTATCATTAATACACTGCCCCATCATCCTGTATTATCAGTAATACACTGCCACATCATCCTGTATTATCAGTAATACTCTGCCCCATCATCCTGTATTATCAGTAATACACTGCCACATCATCCTGTATTATCAGTAATACTCTGCCCCATCATCCTTTATTATCATTAATACACTGCCCCATCATCCTGTATTATCAGTAATACTCTGCCCCATCATCCTGTATTATCATTAATACACTGCTCCATCATCCTGTATTATCAGTAATACTCTGCCCCATCATCCTGTATTATCAGTAATACTCTGCCCCATCATCCTGTATTATCAGTAATACACTGCTCCATCATCCTGTATTATCAGTAATACTCTGCCCCATCATCCTGTATTATCAGTAATACTCTGCCCCATCATCCTGTATTATCAGTAATACACTGCTCCATCATCCTGTATTATCAGTAATACTCTGCCCCATCATCCTGTTTTATCAGTAATACACTGCCACATCATCCTGTATTATCAGTAATACTCTGCCCCATCATCCTGTATTATCAGTAATACTCTGCCCCATCATCCTGTATTATCAGTAATACACTGCTCCATCATCCTGTATTATCAGTAATACTCTGCCCCATCATCCTGTATTATCAGTAATACTCTGCCCCATCATCCTGTATTATCAGTAATACACTGCCACATCATCCTGTATTATCAGTAATACACTGCCCCATCATCCTGTATTATCAGTAATACACTGCTCCATCATCCTGTATTATCAGTAATACTCTGCCCCATCATCCTGTATTATCAGTAATACTCTGCCCCATCATCCTGTATTATCAGTAATACACTGCCCCATCATCCTGTATTATCAGTAATACACTGCTCCATCATCCTGTATTATCAGTAATACACTGCTCCATCATCCTGTATTATCATTAATACACTGCCCCATCATCCTGTATTATCATTAATACACTGCCCCATCATCCTGTATTATCAGTAATACACTGCCACATCATCCTGTATTATCAGTAATACTCTGCCCCATCATCCTGTATTATCATTAATACACTGCCCCATCATCCTGTATTATCAGTAATACACTGCCACATCATCCTGTATTATCAGTAATACTCTGCCCCATCATCCTGTATTATCAGTAATACACTGCCCCATCATCCTGTTTTATCAGTAATACTCTGCCCCATCATCCTGTATTATCAGTAATACACTGCTCCATCATCCTGTATTATCAGTAATACACTGCTCCATCATCCTGTATTATCAGTAATACACTGCTCCATCATCCTGTATTATCAGTAATACTCTGCCCCATCATCCTGTATTATCATTAATACACTGCTCCATCATCCTGTATTATCAGTAATACACTGCCCCATCATCCTGTATTATCAGTAATACACTGCCCCATCATCCTGTATTATCAGTAATACACTGCTCCATCATCCTGTATTATCAGTAATACACTGCTCCATCATCCTGTATTTTCATTAATACACTGCCCCATCATCCTGTATTATCATTAATACACTGCCCCATCATCCTGTATTATCAGTAATACACTGCCCCATCATCCTGTATTATCAGTAATACTCTGCCCCATCATCCTGTATTATCAGTAATACACTGCCCCATCATCCTGTATTATCAGTAATACTCTGCCCCATCATGGTGTATTATCAGTAATACACTGCCCCATCATCCTGTATTATCAGTAATACACTGCTCCATCATCCTGTATTATCAGTAATACTCTGCCCCATCATCCTGTATTATCAGTAATACACTGCCCCATCATCCTGTATTATCAGTAATACACTGCCCCATCATCCTGTATTATCAGTAATACACTGCTCCATCATCCTGTATTATCAGTAATACACTGCTCCATCATCCTGTATTATCATTAATACACTGCCCCATCATCCTGTATTATCAGTAATACACTGCCACATCATGGTGTATTATCAGTAATACACTGCCCCATCATCCTGTATTATCAGTAATACACTGCTCCATCATCCTGTATTATCAGTAATACTCTGCCCCATCATCCTGTATTATCAGTAATACACTGCCACATCATGGTGTATTATCAGTAATACACTGCCCCATCATCCTGTATTATCAGTAATACACTGCCCCATCATCCTGTATTATCAGTAATACACTGCTCCATCATCCTGTATTATCAGTAATACACTGCCCCATCATCCTGTATTATCATTAATACACTGCCCCATCATCCTGTATTATCAGTAATACACTGCCCCATCATCCTGTATTATCAGTAATACTCTGCCCCATCATCCTGTATTATCAGTAATACACTGCTCCATCATCCTGTATTATCATTAATACACTGCCCCATCATCCTGTTTTATCAGTAATACTCTGCCCCATCATCCTGTATTATCAGTAATACACTGCCACATCATCCTGTATTATCAGTAATACACTGCTCCATCATCCTGTATTATCAGTAATACACTGCTCCATCATCCTGTATTATCAGTAATACTCTGCCCCATCATCCTGTATTATCAGTAATACACTGCCACATCATGGTGTATTATCAGTAATACACTGCCCCATCATCCTGTATTATCAGTAATACACTGCCCCATCATCCTGTATTATCAGTAATACACTGCTCCATCATCCTGTATTATCAGTAATACACTGCTCCATCATCCTGTATTATCATTAATACACTGCCCCATCATCCTGTATTATCAGTAATACACTGCCCCATCATCCTGTATTATCAGTAATACACTGCCACATCATCCTGTATTATCAGTAATACTCTGCCCCATCATCCTGTATTATCATTAATACACTGCCCCATCATCCTGTATTATCAGTAATACACTGCTCCATCATCCTGTATTATCAGTAATACACTGCTCCATCATCCTGTATTATCATTAATACACTGCCCCATCATCCTGTATTATCATTAATACACTGCCACATCATCCTGTATTATCATTAATACACTGCCACATCATGGTGTATTATCAGTAATACACTGCCCCATCATCCTGTATTATCAGTAATACACTGCCCCATCATCCTGTATTATCAGTAATACACTGCCACATCATCCTGTATTATCAGTAATACTCTGCCCCATCATCCTGTATTATCATTAATACACTGCCCCATCATCCTGTATTATCAGTAATACACTGCTCCATCATCCTGTATTATCAGTAATACACTGCCCCATCATCCTGTATTATCAGTAATACACTGCTCCATCATCCTGTATTATCATTAATACACTGCCCCATCATCCTGTATTATCATTAATACACTGCCCCATCATCCTGTATTATCAGTAATACTCTGCCCCATCATCCTGTATTATCAGTAATACACTGCCCCATCATCCTGTATTATCAGTAATACTCTGCCCCATCATCCTGTATTATCAGTAATACACTGCCACATCATCCTGTATTATCAGTAATACACTGCTCCATCATCCTGTATTATCAGTAATACACTGCTCCATCATCCTGTATTATCAGTAATACTCTGCCCCATCATCCTGTATTATCAGTAATACACTGCCACATCATGGTGTATTATCAGTAATACACTGCCCCATCATCCTGTATTATCAGTAATACACTGCCCCATCATCCTGTATTATCAGTAATACACTGCTCCATCATCCTGTATTATCAGTAATACACTGCTCCATCATCCTGTATTATCATTAATACACTGCCCCATCATCCTGTATTATCAGTAATACACTGCCCCATCATCCTGTATTATCAGTAATACACTGCCCCATCATCCTGTATTATCAGTAATACACTGCCACATCATGGTGTATTATCAGTAATACACTGCCCCATCATCCTGTATTATCAGTAATACACTGCCCCATCATCCTGTATTATCAGTAATACACTGCCACATCATCCTGTATTATCAGTAATACTCTGCCCCATCATCCTGTATTATCATTAATACACTGCCCCATCATCCTGTATTATCAGTAATACACTGCTCCATCATCCTGTATTATCAGTAATACACTGCCCCATCATCCTGTATTATCAGTAATACACTGCTCCATCATCCTGTATTATCAGTAATACTCTGCCCCATCATCCTGTATTATCATTAATACACTGCCCCATCATCCTGTATTATCAGTAATACTCTGCCCCATCATCCTGTATTATCAGTAATACACTGCCCCATCATCCTGTTTTATCAGTAATACTCTGCCCCATCATCCTGTATTATCAGTAATACACTGCCACATCATGGTGTATTATCAGTAATACACTGCCCCATCATCCTGTATTATCAGTAATACACTGCTCCATCATCCTGTATTATCAGTAATACTCTGCCCCATCATCCTGTATTATCAGTAATACACTGCCCCATCATCCTGTATTATCAGTAATACACTGCTCCATCATCCTGTATTATCAGTAATACTCTGCCCCATCATCCTGTATTATCAGTAATACACTGCCCCATCATCCTGTATTATCAGTAATACACTGCTCCATCATCCTGTATTATCAGTAATACACTGCTCCATCATCCTGTATTATCATTAATACACTGCCCCATCATCCTGTATTATCATTAATACACTGCCCCATCATCCTGTATTATCAGTAATACACTGCCACATCATCCTGTATTATCAGTAATACACTGCCCCATCATCCTGTATTATCATTAATACACTGCCCCATCATCCTGTATTATCAGTAATACACTGCTCCATCATCCTGTATTATCAGTAATACACTGCTCCATCATCCTGTATTATCAGTAATACACTGCTCCATCATCCTGTATTATCATTAATACACTGCCCCATCATCCTGTATTATCATTAATACACTGCCCCATCATCCTGTATTATCAGTAATACACTGCCACATCATCCTGTATTATCAGTAATACTCTGCCCCATCATCCTGTATTATCATTAATACACTGCCCCATCATCCTGTATTATCAGTAATACACTGCTCCATCATCCTGTATTATCAGTAATACACTGCTCCATCATCCTGTATTATCAGTAATACACTGCTCCATCATCCTGTATTATCATTAATACACTGCCCCATCATCCTGTATTATCATTAATACACTGCCCCATCATCCTGTATTATCAGTAATACTCTGCCCCATCATCCTGTATTATCATTAATACACTGCCCCATCATCCTGTATTATCAGTAATACACTGCCACATCATCCTGTATTATCAGTAATACTCTGCCCCATCATCCTGTATTATCAGTAATACACTGCCACATCATCCTGTTTTATCAGTAATACTCTGCCCCATCATCCTGTATTATCAGTAATACACTGCCACATCATGGTGTATTATCAGTAATACACTGCCCCATCATCCTGTATTATCAGTAATACACTGCTCCATCATCCTGTATTATCAGTAATACTCTGCCCCATCATCCTGTATTATCAGTAATACACTGCCCCATCATCCTGTTTTATCAGTAATACACTGCTCCATCATCCTGTATTATCAGTAATACTCTGCCCCATCATCCTGTATTATCATTAATACACTGCCCCATCATCCTGTATTATCAGTAATACACTGCTCCATCATCCTGTATTATCAGTAATACACTGCTCCATCATCCTGTATTATCATTAATACACTGCCCCATCATCCTGTATTATCATTAATACACTGCCACATCATCCTGTATTATCAGTAATACACTGCTCCATCATCCTGTATTATCAGTAATACACTGCTCCATCATCCTGTATTATCATTAATACACTGCCCCATCATCCTGTATTATCAGTAATACACTGCCACATCATCCTGTATTATCAGTAATACACTGCCACATCATCCTGTATTATCAGTAATACTCTGCCCCATCATCCTGTATTATCATTAATACACTGCCCCATCATCCTGTATTATCAGTAATACACTGCCACATCATCCTGTATTATCAGTAATACACTGCCACATCATCCTGTATTATCAGTAATACACTGCCCCATCATCCTGTATTATCAGTAATACACTGCCACATCATCCTGTATTATCATTAATACACTGCCCCATCATCCTGTATTATCAGTAATACACTGCTCCATCATCCTGTATTATCAGTAATACACTGCTCCATCATCCTGTATTATCATTAATACACTGCCCCATCATCCTGTATTATCAGTAATACACTGCTCCATCATCCTGTATTATCAGTAATACTCTGCCCCATCATCCTGTATTATCAGTAATACACTGCCACATCATCCTGTTTTATCAGTAATACTCTGCCCCATCATCCTGTATTATCAGTAATACTCTGCCCCATCATCCTGTATTATCAGTAATACACTGCCACATCATGGTGTATTATCAGTAATACACTGCCCCATCATCCTGTATTATCAGTAATACACTGCTCCATCATCCTGTATTATCAGTAATACTCTGCCCCATCATCCTGTATTATCAGTAATACACTGCCCCATCATCCTGTTTTATCAGTAATACACTGCTCCATCATCCTGTATTATCAGTAATACTCTGCCCCATCATCCTGTATTATCATTAATACACTGCCCCATCATCCTGTATTATCAGTAATACACTGCTCCATCATCCTGTATTATCAGTAATACACTGCTCCATCATCCTGTATTATCATTAATACACTGCCCCATCATCCTGTATTATCATTAATACACTGCCACATCATCCTGTATTATCAGTAATACACTGCTCCATCATCCTGTATTATCAGTAATACACTGCTCCATCATCCTGTATTATCATTAATACACTGCCCCATCATCCTGTATTATCAGTAATACACTGCCACATCATCCTGTATTATCAGTAATACACTGCCACATCATCCTGTATTATCAGTAATACTCTGCCCCATCATCCTGTATTATCATTAATACACTGCCCCATCATCCTGTATTATCAGTAATACACTGCCACATCATCCTGTATTATCAGTAATACACTGCCACATCATCCTGTATTATCAGTAATACACTGCCCCATCATCCTGTATTATCAGTAATACACTGCCACATCATCCTGTATTATCATTAATACACTGCCCCATCATCCTGTATTATCAGTAATACACTGCTCCATCATCCTGTATTATCAGTAATACACTGCTCCATCATCCTGTATTATCATTAATACACTGCCCCATCATCCTGTATTATCAGTAATACACTGCTCCATCATCCTGTATTATCAGTAATACACTGCTCCATCATCCTGTATTATCATTAATACACTGCCCCATCATCCTGTATTATCAGTAATACACTGCTCCATCATCCTGTATTATCAGTAATACTCTGCCCCATCATCCTGTATTATCATTAATACACTGCCCCATCATCCTGTATTATCAGTAATACACTGCTCCATCATCCTGTATTATCAGTAATACACTGCTCCATCATCCTGTATTATCATTAATACACTGCCCCATCATCCTGTATTATCAGTAATACACTGCCACATCATCCTGTATTATCAGTAATACTCTGCCCCATCATCCTGTATTATCATTAATACACTGCCCCATCATCCTGTATTATCAGTAATACACTGCCACATCATCCTGTATTATCAGTAATACACTGCCCCATCATCCTGTATTATCAGTAATACACTGCCCCATCATCCTGTATTATCAGTAATACACTGCCACATCATCCTGTATTATCAGTAATACACTGCTCCATCATCCTGTATTATCAGTAATACACTGCCACATCATGGTGTATTATCAGTAATACACTGCTCCATCATCCTGTATTATCAGTAATACACTGCTCCATCATCCTGTATTATCAGTAATACACTGCTCCATCATCCTGTATTATCATTAATACACTGCCCCATCATCCTGTATTATCAGTAATACACTGCCACATCATGGTGTATTATCAGTAATACACTGCTCCATCATCCTGTATTATCAGTAATACACTGCTCCATCATCCTGTATTATCAGTAATACACTGCTCCATCATCCTGTATTATCAGTAATACTCTGCCCCATCATCCTGTATTATCAGTAATACACTGCCCCATCATCCTGTATTATCAGTAATACACTGCTCCATCATCCTGTATTATCAGTAATACTCTGCTCCATCATCCTGTATTATCAGTAATACACTGCTCCATCATCCTGTATTATCAGTAATACTCTGCCCCATCATCCTGTATTATCAGTAATACACTGCCCCATCATCCTGTATTATCAGTAATACACTGCCCCATCATCCTGTATTATCAGTAATACACTGCTCCATCATCCTGTATTATCAGTAATACTCTGCCCCATCATCCTGTATTATCAGTAATACACTGCCCCATCATCCTGTATTATCCGTAATACACTGCCCCATCATCCTGTATTATCATTAATACTCTGCTCCATCATCCTGTATTATCAGTAATACACTGCCACATCATGCTGTATTATCAGTAATACACTGCCCCGTCATCCTGTATTATCAGTAATACACTGCTCCGGCATCCTGTATTATCAGTAATACACTGCCACATCATGCTGTATTATCAGTAATACACTGCCCCTTCATCCTGTATTATCAGTAATACACTGCCCCATCATCCTGTATTATCAGTAATACACTGCCCCGTCATCCTGTATTATCAGTAATACATTGCCCCATCATGCTGTATTATCAGTAATACACTGCCCCATCATCCTGTATTATCAGTAATACACTGCTCCATCATCCTGTATTATCCGTAATACACTGCCCCATCATCCTGTATTATCAGTAATACACTGCCACATCATCCTGTATTATCAGTAATACACTGCCCCGTCATCCTGTATTATCAGTAATACACTGCCCCGTCATCCTGTATTATCATTAATACACTGCTCCGTCATCATGTATTATCAGTTATACACTGCTCCATCATCCCGTATTATCAGTAATACACTGTTCCATCATCCTGTATTATCAGTAATACACTGCTCCATCATCATGTATTATCAGTTATACACTGCTCCATCATCCCGTATTATCAGTAATACACTGTTCCATCATCCCGTATTATCAGTAATACACTGCTCCATCATGTATTATCAGTTATACACTGCTCCATCATCCCGTATTATCAGTAATACACTGCTCCATCATCCTGTATTATCCGTAATACACTGCTCCATCATCCCGTATTATCCGTAATACACTGCTCCATCATCCCGTGTTATCCGTAATACACTGCTCCATCATCCCGTGTTATCAGTAATACACTGCTCCATCATCCTGTGTTATCAGTAATACACTGCTCCATCATCCTGTGTTATCAGTAATACACTGCTCCATCATCCTGTGTTATCAGTAATACACTGCTCCATCATCCTGTATTATCAGTAATACACTGCCCCGTCATCCTGTATTATCAGTAATACACTGCTCCATCATCCTGTATTATCAGTAATACACTGCCCCATCATCCTGTATTATCAGTAATACACTGCTCCATCATCCTGTATTATCAGTAATACACTGCTCCATCATCCTGTATTATCAGTTATACACTGCTCCATCTTCCTGTCTTATCAGTAATACACTGCTCCATCTTCCTGTCTTATCAGTAATACACTGCTACATCATCCTGTCTTATCAGTAATACACTGCTACATCATCCTGTCTTATCAGTAATACACTGCTCCATCATCCTGTCTTATCAGTAATACACTGCTCCATCATCCTGTCTTATCAGTAATACACTGCTCCATCATCCTGTCTTATCAGTAATACACTGCTCCTTCATCCTGTATTATCAGTAATACACTGCTCCGTCATCCTGTATTATCAGTAATACACTGCTCCGTCATCCTGTATTATCAGTAATACACTGCTCCGTCATCCTGTATTATCAGTAATACACTGCTCCGTCATCCTGTATTATCAGTAATACACTGCTCCGTCATCCTGTATTATCAGTAATACTCTGCTCCGTCATCCTGTATTATCAGTAATACTCTGCTCCGTCATCCTGTATTATCAGTAATACACTGCTCCGTCATCCTGTATTATCAGTAATACACTGCTGTTGTGAGCTCATTTTCGGGTTTGCTTCTGGTGAGGGTTATGGAGCTGGCTGTGCTGACAGAGGAGTAGTGAGTTCTCTATCTGGACTCTCTCTGTTGGTGAAGGAAGGTAATGAAGCTGATCTAAATGGCAGAGACCGGCCACCTGAGGAAGAGGACTGCGATTGGACATCAGGAGTTTCTGATTGGATTTAAGGCAGTCGACTCCCTAGTTTCTTGCTGGTGATTTTTCCTGACTGTGGCTCCTGGTTTCCAGTTTGGTTCCTGCCTTCCTAAAGCTAAGTTTTCTCTGCTATTGTTCATATGAGTTTTTGTCTGGTTTACTTAGTTTTTGTGTTCAGCCAGCCCTGGTTGGGAGTAGGCTGAAACCCCATTTTGTCTCTGATCAGTTGATCTCTTTTGCTCTGTCTTCAGATTATACCTGAGTGCTGATATAGTGATTTGAAGTCTAGCGACTTCAGGGCCTTTTTCTATCAGACATGTTGGACATTCTTTTTGGCAGGGTTTTTTGCGTGATTGCAGACAGTAGCTTTTCTTTCCTGTCCTTTTTAGTTAGCGAGGGCCCCATCGTTTGCTCAGCCTATCTTTCTACCTGTGTCTGTGTTTTCATCTTATTTCACCGACAATACATGTTGGGGGCTGTCTATTGCTTTGGGGTCTGCTCTGGGGCAGTTTAGATTTTCCCTTTCTTTCTTTAGGCTTATTTAGTTCTCCGGCCGTGACGAGGCGTCTAGGACCACCGTAGGCACGCTCTACGGCTACTGCTAGTTGTTGTGGATAGGATCAGGGGTCTGCAATCCGCTAGTTACCAACCTCTCCGGTTTTCTGGGCTTAGCTTGCTTTTTGTTTTTTCCTCCTCGGTGACTCATTCATAACAGAATCATCAGCCATACCGCAGATTCTAGGGTACTCAAAAGCAGGAGAGAATTGTAAAAGAAAAAAAAAGTGTCAACTTTTTTTTTTTTTTTTATATGTTTATTTTCTCCTCTTTTTCTCTTGGGCCGTAGGAGGATTCTTTTTTTTTTTTTTTCTTTTTCTCTTTGATGGAAATTAAGCAGTTGTCTGATAGAGTGGAGCAGTTCGCTGCTGAAGTGCGGAGAATTTCCTCCTATCTCGCTCATTCACATGCTGTTGAACCAAAGATCCCTGCTCCTGATGTGTTTTCTGGGGATCAGTCTAAATTTTTGAATTTTAAGAATAATTGTAAATTATTTCTTGCCTTGAAGCCTAACTCATCGGGGAGCTAAGCGCAGCAGGTTAAAATTGTCATCTCCTTGCTGCGCGGCGATCCCCAGAATTGGGCGTTTTCTTTGACACCTGAAGATCCTGTTTTGACTAATGTGGATGCATTTTTTCAAGCCTTGGGGTTGTTATATGATGAACCTAATGCTATTGATCAAGCTGAGAGAGCCCTATTGGCATTGAACCAGGGTCAGGATCCTGCAGAGTTGTACTGTCAGAAATTCCGAAAGTGGGCGGTCCTTACTACATGGAATGATAGTGCATTGGCAGCTCTCTTTCGGAAGGGTTTGTCTGAGACTTTAAAAGATACTATGGTGGGATTTCCTGTTCCCTCTGGTCTTGACGATTCTATGTCATTAGCCATTCAAGTTGATCGGCGTTTACGTGAACGTAAAACTACACGGGAAGCGCTGCCACATTTTGAACAAATGTCTGAACCTATGCAATGTGATGGAGTTTTGTCTAGGGCGCAATGTCAGGAGTTTAGAAGGCGTAATAAGCTGTGTTTTTTCTGTGGAGATGCCTCTCATGTTATTTCTGTCTGCCCAAAACGAGAGAAACGTTTTACACACACATTTGCTATGGGTGGTGTTCAACCTAAGTTTCTTTTGGCAATTACTCTAATCTGCTCCTTATCCACATTTTCTGCTAAGGCTTTTGTGGACTCAGGAGCGGCCTTGAATCTAATGGACTTGGATTTTGCTAAACGTTGTGGTTTTCCTATGACGCCTCTGCGGACGCCTATTCATTTGATTGGTATTGATGCTACTCCTTTGGCGAAGAATAAACCTCAGTTTTGGACCCAGGTGGTAATGCGGGTAGCCCCAGACCACCAAGAAAATTGCAGATTTTTGGTGTTGCATAATTTACATGATACCATTGTTCTGGGGTTTCCCTGGTTGCAAATCCATAATCTGGTTTTGGATTGGAAATCTGTGTCTGTGGTGAGTTGGGGTTGTCGGTGTGCTCTTGGTGACACTCCTGTTTTCTCCACCTCTCCCCAGTCGCATGATGTTCCTCACTATTTGGCTGATTTTTATGATGTATTTAGTGAGAGTAAGTCTGCGTCTTTGCCTCCTCATAGGAGTTATGACTGTGCAATTGAGTTGAGACCTGGGTGTAAATTTCCCAAGGGTCAACTTTTCAATTTATCTGTACCCAAACACGAGGCTATGCGATCTTATATTAAGGAGTCGTTGGAGAAGGGTCATATTAGACCATCCTCTTCGCCCTTAGGTGCTGGTTTTTTTTCGTGGCCAAGAAGTATTGGTCATTAAGGCCTTGTATTGACTATCGTTCCCTCAACAAAATTACTGTTAAATATCAGTATCCGTTACCCCTGATTTCTGATTTATTCTCCAGAGATAAAGGTGCTTGCTGGTTTACTAAGCTTGACCTCAGGGGGGCGTATAATCTTATTCGCATTAAGCAGGGTGATGAATGGAAGACGGCGTTTAATACTCCAGATGGATATTTTGAGTACATGGTGATGCCTTTTGGGCTCACTAATGCCGCTTCTGTCTTCCAATCCTTCATGAATTATATTTTCCGGGACTTTGTGGATAAGTTTTTGATCATCTATGTGGATGATATTTTGATCTTTTCCAGGGATTGGGATTCTCATGTGGAACATGTTCGGACTGTGTTCCGGATTTTGAGGGAGAATTCCTTGTATGTTAAGGGATCGAAATGCCTTTTTGGTGTACAGAGGATTTCATTTTTGGGATTTCTTTTGTCTCTGTCAACTATTGAAATGGACCCGGCCAAGGTAAAGGCCATTTATGATTGGGTTCAACCCACTTCTTTGAAGGCTCTCCAGAAGTTTTTGGGTTTTGCTAATTTTTATCGTAAATTGATAGCTAATTTTTCTGGTATTGCTAAACCACTGACTGATTTAACTAAGAAGGGTGCTGATGTGCTGAATTGGTCTTCAGAGGCTGTTTCGGCCTTTCAGGAGCTGAAGCGGAGGTTCACTTTTGCTCCGGTTTTGCGGCAACCTGATGTCTCACTTCCTTTTCAGGTGGAGGTAGACGCTTCAGAGATTGGTGCAGGAGCTGTTTTGTCCCAAAAAGATTCGGTGACGTCTAAAATGAATCCCTGTGCTTTCTTTTCCCGAAAGTTCTCCCCATCTGAACGCAACTATGATGTGGGGAATCGCGAATTGTTAGCCATGAAATGGGCATTTGAGGAGTGGAGACATTGGTTGGAGGGAGCTAGACATCAAGTTGTGGTCCTCACTGACCACAAGAATTTGATTTACCTTGAGTCAGCCAAATGCTTGAATCCTAGACAGGCTAGGTGGGCCTTGTTTTTTACGCGTTTTGATTTTTGGTACCAGAGATTTGGTGAGTCGGTCTCTTTGGTGGCCCGCCTTATCTCGTGATGTCAGGAATTTTGTGCAGTCCTGTGGGACTTGTTCCCGGTCTAAACCCTGTTCTTGCTCTAGTGGGTTGTTGATGCCCTTGCCGGTGCCTAAGAGGCCATGGACCCATATTTCAATGGATTTTATTTCTGATATTCCTGTCTCTCAGAGAATGACTGTTATCTGGGTGATTTGTGATAGATTCTCTAAGATGATCCATCTTGTACCACTCCCAAAGTTGCCATCTTCCTCAGAGTTGGTACCCTTGTTTTTACAACAGGTGGTTCGGTTGCATGGGATTCCTGAGAACGTTGTATTGGACAGAGGAGTTCAGTTTGTTTCCATATTCTGGAAAGCCTTTTGTTCCAAGCTGGGAATTCAGTTGTCCTTCTCCTCTGCGTTTCACCCTCAGACCAATGGGCAGACGGAGAGAACAAACCAGAGTTTGGAGTCCTATTTGAGATGTTTTATATCTACTGATCAGGATGATTGGGTTTCATTTTTGCCCTTGGCCGAATTTGCTTTAAATAATATAGCTAGTTCTGCCACCTTGATGTTGACCTTTTTCTGTAACTTTGGGTTTCATCCTCGATTTTCTTCAGGGCAAGTGGAATCTTCAGCCTGCCCAGGTGTTGACACTGTGGTAGAGAGAATGCAGCAGATTTGGGACCAAGTAGTGGATAAGTTGTCTCTCTCCCAGGAAAAGGCCCAGCTTGTCATCAAAGAATATTTCTATGAAGGTGGCTTCTCCAAAGTTCAAACCAAGATTTATTGGGCCTTACAAGATTTTGTAGATTCTTAATCCGGTTTCTTTTCGATTGGCTCTTCCTGTTACGTTTAAGATCCATAACGTGTTTCATAAGTCGCTGTTGAAGAGATATGTTGAGCCAGTAGTTCCTATGGCTGCACCTCCTGACCCTGTATTGGTCGAAGGTAATGTGGAATATGAGGTAGAGAAATTACTGGATTCTCGTCTGGCTAGACGGAGACTCCAGTATTTGGTCAAGTGGAAGGGTTATGGCCAGGAGGACAATTCTTGGGTCTCTGCCTCTGATATTAATGCCGATAGATTGGTTCGTGCTTTTCATCGGGCCCATCCTGATCGGCCCGGTGGCGTGGATGAGGGTTCGGCGACCCCTCCTCAAGGGGAGGGTACTGTTGTGAGCTCATTTTCGGGTTTGCCTCTGGCTTCTGGTGAGGGTTATAGAGCTGGCTGTGCTGACAGAGGAGTAGTGAGCTTTCTATCTGGACTCCCTCTGTTGGTGAAGGGAGGTAATGAAGCTGATCTAAATGGCAGAGACCGGCCACCTGAGGAAGAGGACTGCGATTGGACATCAGGAGTTTCTGATTGGATTTAAGGCAGCCGACTCCCTAGTTTCTTGCTGGTGATTTTTCCTGACTGTGGCTCCTGGTTTCCAGTTTGGTTCCTGCCTTCCTAAAGCTAAGTTTTCTCTGCTATTGTTCATATGAGTTTTTGTCTGGTTTACTTAGTTTTTGTGTTCAGCCAGCCCTGGCTGGGACTGGGATAAATCCCCATTTTGTCTCTGATCAGTTGATCTCTTTTGCTCTGTCTTCAGAATATACCTGAGTGCTGATATAGTGATTTGAAGTCTAGCGACTTCAGGGCCTTTTTCTATAAGACGTGTTGGACATTCTTTTTGGCAGGGTTTTATCAGTAATACACTGCCCCGTCATCCTGTATTATCAGTAATACACTGCTCCATCATCCTGTATTATCAGTAACACAGTGCCCCATCATCCTGTATTATCAGTGATACACTGCCCCATCATCCTGTATTATCAGTGATACACTGCTCCGTCATCCTGTATTATCAGTAATACTCTGCTCCATCATCCTGTATTATCAGTAATACACTGCCCCATCATCCTGTATTATCAGTAATACACTGCTCCATCATCCTGTATTATCAGTAATACACTGCTCCATCATCCTGTATTATCAGTAATACACTGCCCCGTCATCCTGTATTGTCAGTAATACTCTTTCCCTTCATCCTGTATTATCAGTAATACACTGCTCCATCATCCTGTATTATCAGTAATACACTGCCCCATCATCCTGTATTATCAGTAATACACTGCCCCATCATCCTGTATTATCAGTAATACTCTGCCCCATCATCCTGTATTATCAGTAATACACTGCTCCATCATCCTGTATTATCAGTAATACACTGCTCCATCAACCTGTATTATCAGTAATACACTGCCCCATCATCCTGTATTATCAGTAATACACTGCCCCATCATCCTTTATTATCAGTAATACACTGCCCCGTCATCCTGTATTATCAGTAATACTCTGCCCCGTCATCCTGTATTATCAGTAATACACTGCCCCGTCATCCTGTATTATCAGTAATACACTGCTCCATCATCCTGTATTATCAGTAATACACTGCTCCATCATCCTGTATTATCAGTAATACACTGCTCCATCATCCTGTATTATCAGTAATACACTGCCCCGTCATCCTGTATTATCAGTAATACACTGCCCCGTCATCCTGTATTATCAGTAATACACTGCCCCGTCATCCTGTATTATCAGTAATACTCTGCCTCGTCATCCTGTATTATCAGTAATACACTGCCCCGTCATCCTGTATTATCAGTAATACACTGCTCCGTCATCCTGTATTATCAGTAATACACTGCTCCGTCATCCTGTATTATCAGTAATACACTGCTCCATCATCCTGTATTATCAGTAATACACTGCTCCATCATCCTGTATTATCAGTAATACACTGCTCCATCATCCTGTATTATCAGTAATACACTGCCCCATCATCCTGTATTATCAGTAATACACTGCCCCGTCATCCTGTATTATCAGTAATACACTGCCCCGTCATCCTGTATTATCAGTAATACACTGCTCCGTCATCCTGTATTATCAGTAATACACTGCTCCATCATCCTGTATTATCAGTAATACACTGCCCCATCATCCTGTATTATCAGTAATACACTGCCCCATCATCCTGTATTATCAGTAATACACTGCCCCATCATCCTGTATTATCAGTAATACACTGCTCCATCAACCTGTATTATCAGTAATACTCTGCTCCATCATCCTGTATTATCAGTAATACACTGCCCCATCATCCTGTATTATCAGTAATACTCTGCTCCATCATCCTGTATTATCAGTAATACACTGCCAAATCATCCTGTATTATCAGTAATACACTGCCCCATCATCCTGTATTATCAGTAATACACTGCTCCATCATCCTGTATTATCAGTAATACACTGCCCCATCATCCTGTATTATCAGTAATACACTGCCCCATCATCCTGTATTATCAGTAATACTCTGCTCCATCATCCTGTATTATCAGTAATACACTGCCACATCATCCTGTATTATCAGTAATACACTGCCCCATCATCCTGTATTATCAGTAATACACTGCTCCATCATCCTGTATTATCAGTAATACACTGCCCCATCATCCTGTATTATCAGTAATACACTGCCCCATCATCCTGTATTATCAGTAATACTCTGCCCCATCATCCTGTATTATCAGTAATACACTGCCCCATCATCCTGTATTATCAGTAATACACTGCCCCATCATCCTGTATTATCAGTAATACACTGCTCCATCATCCTGTATTATCAGTAATACACTGCTCCATCATCCTGTATTATCAGTAATACACTGCCCCATCATCCTGTATTATCAGTAATACACTGCCCCATCATCCTGTATTATCAGTAATACACTGCTCCATCATCCTGTATTATCAGTAATACTCTGCTCCATCATCCTGTATTATCAGTAATACACTGCCCCATCATCCTGTATTATCAGTAATACACTGCCCCATCATCCTGTATTATCAGTAATACACTGCTCCATCATCCTGTATTATCAGTAATACTCTGCCCCATCATCCTGTATTATCAGTAATACACTGCCCCATCATCCTGTATTATCAGTAATACACTGCCCCATCATCCTGTATTATCAGTAATACACTGTCCCATCAACCTGTATTATCAGTTATACACTGCCCCATCATCATAGAATCATAGAATCGTAGAGTTGGAAGGGACCTCCTGGGCCATCTGGTCCAACCCCCTGCTCAAAGCAGGATTCGCTAAATCATCCCAGTCAGATGTCTGTCCAGCCTCTGTTTGAAGACTTCCATTGAAGGAGAACTCACCACTTCTCGTGGCAGCCTGTTCCACTCATTGATCACTCTAACTGTCAAAAAGTTTTTTCTAATATCTAATCTGTGTCTCCTCCCATTCAGTTTCATCCCATTGCTTCTAGTCTTTCCTTGTGCAAATGAGAATAAAGTTGATCCTTCTACAATGTGACAGCCCTTTAGATATTTGTAGACAGCTATTAAGTCTCCTCTCAGTCTTCTCTTTTGCAAACTAAACATTCCCAAATCCTGCAACCTTTCCTCATAAGACAGGGTTTGCAGACCGGTCACCATTCTGGTCGCTCTTTTCTGAACTTGCTCCAGTTTGTTGATGTCTTTTTTAAAATGTGGCGCCCAAAACTGGACACAATATTCCAGATGAGGTCTGACCAAAGAGGAGTAGAGGGAAATAATGACTTCACGTGATCTAGACCAGGGGTCCCCAACCGCCGGTCCGCGGCCCAGCACCGGGCCGCTGCAGTGCCCTTGCCGGTCCGCGGACACAAGGGGAGCCAGGGGCGGTCAGTGGCATAGCGGGGGCTGGGGCGGCGCGCAGCAGTTCTTAGCGGCGGGCAGGGAGCGATCAAGCAGCTCCGCTGCCTGCAAGAGGGAATAGCAGGAGCGGAGCTGCAAGGACCCGTCCAGCTTCCTGCCCGCCGCCCGCGCTTCCTGTCTCTGACTGACACAGAGAGGAGCGCGGCCGCTGCTGTGTCAGTGCGAGGAAGCGCGGGCGGCGGACAGGTGAGAGGAGAGAGGTGGTGTCTGTGTGTATATGTATGTCTGTCTGTGTGTGTGTGTATAATGTGTGTACATGTATGTCTGTGTGTGTGTGTTGGTCTGTGTTTGTGTAGCCTGGCCCTGGAGGAGATGGGGACATGAGGAGAAGGCCATGAGGGGAGTGATGGGGAGAAGGGAGTGATGGGGTGAAGGCAATGATGGGGAGAAGGGAGTGATGGGGTGAAGGCAATGATGGGGAGAAGGGAGTGATGGGGTGAAGGCAATGATGGGGAGAGGGGAGTGATGGGCTGAAGGCAATGATGGGGAGAAGGGAGTGATGGGGTGAAGGCAATGATGGGGAGAAGGCAATGATGGGGAGACGGCAGTGATGGGGTGAAGGCAATGATGGGGTGAAGGCAATGATGGGGAGACAGCAGTGATGGGGTGAAGGCAATGATGGGGAGATGGGAGTGATGGGGTGAAGGCAATGATGGGGAGAAGGCAATGATGGGGAGACAGCAGTGATGGGGTGAAGGCAATGATGGGGTGAAGGCAATGATGGGGAGACAGCAGTGATGGGGTGAAGGCAATGATGGGGAGACAGCAGTGATGGGGTGAAGGCAATGATGGGGAGATGGCAGTGATGGGGTGAAGGCAATGATGGGGAGATGGCAGTGATGGGGTGAAGGCAATGATGGGGTGAAGGCAATGATGGGGAGAAGGCAATGATGGGGAGACAGCAGTGATGGGGTGAAGGCAATGATGGGGAGACAGCAGTGATGGGGTGAAGGCAATGATGGGGAGACAGCAGTGATGGGGTGAAGGCAATGATGGGGTGAAGGCAATGATGGGGTGAAGGCAATGATGGGGAGACAGCAGTGATGGGGTGAAGGCAATGATGGGGAGACAGCAGTGATGGGATGAAGGCAATGATAGGGAGATGGCAGTGATGGGGTGAAGGCAATGATGGGGAGAAGGGAGTGATGGGGTGAAGGCAATGATGGGGAGATGGCAGTGATGGGGAGAAGGCAGTGATGGGGAGAAGGCAATGATGGGGAGACAGCAGTGATGGGGTGAAGGCAATGATGTGGAGATGGCAGTGATGGGGTGAAGGCAATGATGGAGAGATGGCAGTGATGGGGTGAAGGCAATGATGGGGAGAGGGGAATGATGGGGTGAAGGCAATGATGGGGAGACAGCAGTGATGGGGAGAAGGCAATGATGGGGAGATGGCAGTGATGGGGTGAAGGCAATGATGGAGAGATGGCAGTGATGGGGTGAAGGCAATGATGGGGAGAGGGGAATGATGGGGTGAAGGCAATGATGGGGAGACAGCAGTGATGGGGAGAAGGCAATGATGGGGAGAAGGGAGTGATGGGGTGAAGGCAGTGATGGGGAGAAGGGGGTGTTGGAGCACTTATTCAAAACCTATGGTGAGTTGAGTCACATTATAAATGTTATTTAATTATAAGTATGCACTGCTACACTACAACCTGTCCATAGCCCCGCCCCCTTATGACCAAAGCCCCGCCCCTGCCACACCTCCATCCCCGCCCTGCCGGGCCATGGAAGAATGGTCTTGCTTGAAACCGGTCCCCGGTGCAAAAAAGGTTGGGGACCACTGATCTAGACTGTATGCTTCTGTTAATATATCCTAGAATTGCATTTGCCTTTTTTGCTGCTGCATCACACTGTTGACTCATATTCAGCCTGTGATCTATTAGTATACCCAAGTCTTTTTCACATGTGCTGTCACTTAGCCCTATTCCTCCCATTCTGTATATGCTTTTTTCATTTTTATTGCCCAGATGTAGTACTTTGCATTTCTCCCTGTTAAAAACCATTCTGTTAGTTGCTGCCCACTTCCCCAGTTTATTTAAATCTTTTTGAATCCTCTCTCTCTCTTCTCTAGTATTAGCTATCCCTCCTAGCTTTGTGTCATCAGCAAATTTAATCAGTTTACCCTCAATTCCTTCATCTAAATCGTTGATAAAGATGTTGAACAATACAGGGCCCAGAACAGAGCCCTGTGGTACCCCACTTGAGACATTCTTCCAACTGGATGTGCAGCCATTTACGACCACTCTTTGGGTCCGATCACTAAGCCAGTTATGAATCCACCTAACAGTTGCCTTGTCCATTCCATACTTAGTCATTTTTTCAATAAGGATTGTATGAGAGACTTTGTCAAATGCTTTGCTGAAGTCAAGATATACTATATCTACAGCATTTCCTTGATCCACCCAATCAGTGATTCCGTCATAGAAGGAAATTAAGTTAGTCTGACATGACTTATTAGTTACAAACCCATGCTGACTCTGTTTAATCACTTCATTCTTATCCAGGTATTGACATACATGTTGTTTAATAATTTGTTCAAAGATCTTTCCTGGTATAGAAGTCAGACTCACCGGCCTATAGTTGCCTGGGTCCACCTTCTTCCCCTTTTTGAAGATAGGAACAACATTTGCTCTTCTCCAGTCTTCTGGGACTTCTCCTGTTCTCCAAGAATTTTCATCCTGTATTATCAGTAATACACTGCCCCATCATCCTGTATTATCAGTAATACACTGCTCCATCATCCTGTATTATCAGTAATACACTGCTCCATCATCCTGTATTATCAGTAATACTCTGCTCCATCATCCTGTGTTATCAGTAATACACTGCTCCATCATCCTGTATTATCAGTAATACTCTGCTCCGTCATCCTGTATTATCAGTAATACACTGCTCCATCATCCTGTATTATCAGTAATACTCTGCTCCATCATCCTGTATTATCAGTAATACACTGCCCCATCATCCTGTATTATCAGTAATACTCTGCTCCATCATCCTGTATTATCAGTAATACACTGCTACATCATCCTGTATTATCAGTAATACACTGCCCCATCATCCTGTTTTATCAGTAATACTCTGCTCCATCATCCTGTATTATCAGTAATACACTGCCCCATCATCCTGTATTATCAGTAATACTCTGCTCCATCATCCTGTATTATCAGTAATACACTGCCCCATCATCCTGTATTATCAGTAATACTCTGCTCCATCATCCTGTATTATCAGTAATACTCTGCTCCATCATCCTGTATTATCAGTAATACTCTGCTCCATCATCCTGTATTATCAGTAATACACTGCTCCATCATCCTGTATTATCAGTAATACTCTGCTCCATCATCCTGTATTATCAGTAATACACTGCCCCATCATCCTGTATTATCAGTAATACACTGCCCCGTCATCCTGTATTATCAGTAATACTCTGCTCCATCATCCTGTATTATCAGTAATACACTGCCCCATCATCCTGTATTATCATTAATACTCTGCTCCATCATCCTGTATTATCAGTAATACACTGCCCCATCATCCTGTATTATCAGTAATACACTGCCCCGTCATCCTGTATTATCAGTAATACTCTGCTCCATCATCCTGTATTATCAGTAATACTCTGCTCCATCATCCTGTATTATCAGTAATACTCTGCTCCATCATCCTGTATTATCAGTAATACACTGCCCCATCATCCTGTATTATCAGTAATACACTGCTCCATCATCCTGTATTATCAGTAATACACTGCCCCATCATCCTGTATTATCAGTAATACTCTGCTCCATCATCCTGTATTATCAGTAATACACTGCCCCATCATCCTGTATTATCAGTAATACTCTGCTCCATCATCCTGTATTATCAGTAATACTCTGCTCCATCATCCTGTATTATCAGTAATACACTGCTCCATCATCCTGTATTATCAGTAATACACTGCCCCATCATCCTGTATTATCAGTAATACACTGCTCCATCATCCTGTATTATCAGTAATACACTGCCCCATCATCCTGTATTATCAGTAATACACTGCCCCATCATCCTGTATTATCAGTAATACAGTGCTCCATCATCCTGTATTATCAGTAATACACTGCCCCATCATCCTGTATTATCAGTAATACACTGCCACATCATCCTGTATTATCAGTAATACACTGCCCCATCATCCTGTATTATCAGTAATACACTGCCCAATCATCCTGTATTATCAGTAATACTCTGCCCCATCATCCTGTATTATCAGTAATACAGTGCTCCGTCATCCTGTATTATCAGTAATACACTGCCACATCATCCTGTATTATCAGTAATACACTGCCCCATCATCCTGTATTATCAGTAATACACTGCCCCATCATCCTGTATTATCAGTAATACACTGCTCCATCATCCTGTATTATCAGTAATACACTGCCCCATCATCCTGTATTATCAGTAATACACTGCCCCATCATCCTGTATTATCAGTAATACTCTGCCCCATCATCTTGTATTATCAGTAATACACTGCCACATCATGCTGTATTATCAGTAATACTCTGCCCCATCATCCTGTATTATCAGTAATACACTGCCCCATCATCCTGTATTATCAGTAATACACTGCCACATCATGGTGTATTATCAGTAATACACTGCCCCATCATCCTGTATTATCAGTAATACACTGCCCCATCATCCTGTATTATCAGTAATACACTGCTCCATCATCCTGTATTATCAGTAATACTCTGCTCCATCATCCTGTATTATCAGTAATACACTGCCCCATCATCCTGTATTATCAGTAATACTCTGCTCCATCATCCTGTATTATCAGTAATACACTGCCAAATCATCCTGTATTATCAGTAATACACTGCCCCATCATCCTGTATTATCAGTAATACACTGCTCCATCATCCTGTATTATCAGTAATACACTGCCCCATCATCCTGTATTATCAGTAATACTCTGCCCCATCATCTTGTATTATCAGTAATACACTGCCACATCATGCTGTATTATCAGTAATACTCTGCCCCATCATCCTGTATTATCAGTAATACACTGCCACATCATGCTGTATTATCAGTAATACACTGCCCCATCATCCTGTATTATCAGTAATACACTGCCCCATCATCCTGTATTATCAGTAATACTCTGCCCCATCATCTTGTATTATCAGTAATACACTGCCACATCATGCTGTATTATCAGTAATACTCTGCCCCATCATCCTGTATTATCAGTAATACACTGCCCCATCATCCTGTATTATCAGTAATACACTGCCCCATCATCCTGTATTATCAGTAATACACTGCTCCATCATCCTGTATTATCAGTAATACACTGCCCCATCATCCTGTATTATCAGTAATACACTGCCCCATCATCCTGTATTATCAGTAATACACTGCTCCATCATCCTGTATTATCAGTTATACACTGCCCCGTCATCCTGTTTTATCAGTAATACTCTGCTCCATCATCCTGTATTATCAGTAATACACTGCCCCATCATCCTGTATTATCAGTAATACACTGCCCCATCATCCTGTATTATCAGTAATACACTGCCCCATCATCCTGTATTATCAGTAATACACTGCTCCATCATCCTGTATTATCAGTTATACACTGCCCCGTCATCCTGTTTTATCAGTAATACTCTGCTCCATCATCCTGTATTATCAGTAATACACTGCCCCATCATCCTGTATTATCAGTAATACACTGCCCCATCATCCTGTATTATCAGTAATACACTGCCCCATCATCCTGTATTATCAGTAATACACTGCTCCATCATCCTGTATTATCAGTTATACACTGCCCCATCATCCTGTTTTATCAGTAATACTCTGCTCCATCATCCTGTATTATCAGTAATACACTGCCCCATCATCCTGTATTATCAGTAATACACTGCTCCATCATCCTGTGTTATCAGTAATACACTGCCCCATCATCCTGTATTATCAGTAATACACTGCCCCATCATCCTGTACTATCCTCCTGCACAACTCCATTATTGCAGATTGTAATGGTAATGTAAAATATCATATATGATTTTCCTTCTCTACACTTTTTCTAGAACTTTCAGTTGCACAGAGGCAAGCGACACCCCTCCTTCCTCCCTTCCCAGCCTGAAAATTTTTTTTTACTCGCTTGCCTGTAACCAGAAACTACAACTCACTCCTTCCTCTTGCTCTCACCTCAGGAATGTCATTGTCTTCAGACCATGAGGGACTGTCCCATAGCATATAATGGGAATTTATTCATTCTGACTTAATGGAATGTGAGATTGTGATATTAACATTAAACTTACATATCTGGGACGTGCGTCGACTAAGCTCCCTGGCCCATGTTTTTCACGGTTCCAGCGCAACAGATCCAGAGAAATGCATTTCTCCTGAATGGTGTGGAATAACTAGTTCGAGTTTGGTTTTGGATGAATTCCAGAGACAAGCTGGAAAAAGTGATACTATGTGCATTTTTATGCGAAGTACCCTCTGTGAGTTATGGTTATAATAAGTTTTTTAGCCAGATTGTATCTGTGGAAGCAAAGGGGAGGACCGTCACAAGCCAGCCCCTTTGGTGAGGTCATCAGCCCAAAGGTATAATGTATTGTCCCCTGCCCCCCCCCCATTCAGTCTAGCTTGGGATTCCGTGGCAATAGGATCTCAAATGCATGGTGACCTCTGGATCCTCCCCCACCATGGTTCTGCCTGAAATGATCTAAGCAATATGTTAGTTTCTCTATTTTTTTAAATCCCTTTTATTTGTAGTTGCATTGTACATACTGTTATTGTCTCATATCGTAAAACCTTTTTTAACTTCTGTAAACACTGCCCATCTTTTGGGAATAAACTATAAAATTTATTAGTTCAGTCTCTTTACTCTGTGACAAATTCACGTGCCTATAAGCTAATTACGCTACTGATTTGGGTTTGCTTCGAACAACCCCTCTATTAATTTTAAATATTAATAAGAGAAATCTGAACCTAGTGGCAGCGAAGTGTGTTCTGGCTAGGCGGGTAGCGCTGTCAGTGACTGAACGGGTTTTATAAGCTGATTGTGTGGCTGCGGCCAAAGCATTTATAACTCCCTCACTGCAAGGGTGCCTAATAGCCATTGCACAACAAGTAGCCCGTCTGACGACTAATTATCCTAGGTGCAGTTCCCTTACTGACCTGAGGGTAAGGGGGGAGCCGGAGAGATGCATGTTCCAAAGTGCAACTGGAAAGTGGGATATCCATAAATGCCGACAGCTTATAAGATATTCCGGCAGTGGTGGGATAACTAAAATAAACCCCCCTGCAGTAAGTTGTTAGGGCAAGACTAGCTTGCTATTTTTTATCACATGGTGCCAGTGGTGGGATAACTAAGATAAGCCCCCCAGTGCCTGTGATGGCTGTGTGCGACCAAAGATCACACCCCCTGTCCGTGACATATTGGTGGCAGAGCGGTGGGATCATAGAGCATTAGTGATCTGGTTTGAGAAATCATTCCTCTCACTAAAGTCTTGCACAGTTCTTCCGAGGACTCGGCAGCAAAAGTTTTGGAGACCGAAACTCTGTTTATGAGTCCTGAGTCAATTGCGTGTACTTGCAATTACCCCCTCCCTTCTCTTCGTTTTTCTATCCTATCTTCTATTTGGCAACCGTGGCTACGATGGGAGCAGAGTGGTATAAGCAGCATAAGAAGGACGCTCTTATTGCCCTTTGCGGGTTGTGGCAGATCACACCACGAACAAAAACAAAGCCCAACTGATCACGGCTCTGGTGCAACGGGAAAACGCCCATAGCCCAGCGGGCAAAGAAGCCGGCCCAAGCGACAATGGGGCTGCAGCACTGGCCCCACATGCAATGCGGACAGATTGGACCCCTACCTGCAAGCGTCCTTGGACAAACTCCCTGCCGACGACAGTGATGGACTGGTGAGGCTGATCCAGCAATATCAGCAGGAGGCCCAAGCTGAGCGGGAGGCCCAGAGAGCCGAGCACCAAGCCCAGCGAGAGGCCCAGCAGTGGGAGGCTCAGAGAGACCACGAACTTGAGGTGCTTCGGCAGGGGGGAATACCCTCCGCAGCCAGGAGCCGTGAGCCCAACAGCGCCCAGAGTCCTAAACCCCAGCCAGAGCATTTTCCCGTGATGGAAAAGGATGGGAACTTGGATACTTTTATGCAGGCTTTTGAGAAAGCCTGCAAACAGTACCAGCTGCCTACGGAACAATGGGCCAGGTACTTGACCCCAGGGCTAAAAGGCAAACCTCTGGAGGCCTTTGCTTCTCTCCCGTCAGAACAAGATGATGACGATAACGCCATCAAGCAGGCCCTGATCGTCAAATACCGGCTAACCCCTGAGGTGTACCGCAAGAAGTTCCGGAACCTCCAACATGGCCCATACGACAGCTATACTGATGTGGTGCAAGGACTCGGGACCCACTTTGACCAGTGGATCCATGGACTGTCAGTGGACACCTTTGACCTGCTGAAAGACCTGATGATAAAAGACCAGTTTTTACATCTGTGCCCAGCTGAGGTCCGACAGTTCATCCTGGACCGAGAACCAACAAATGCGGACAAAGCAGCGCAGGTCGCCGACAACTATGAGGCCAACCGGAGACTCGGAAGCCAGTCACGGCCAGCTGGAGAGGGGGTAAGCCTGCAACCAACCCCAGCGCCCCTGCCAGCCATCCCTCCGGATGTTCCATTTGCCAACGCCAGGCCTACATCAGACCCTCGCAGGTGTTTTTCCTGCAGTCGGAATGGTCATCTCACCTCCATCTGTCCAGAGAGGCAGAAGAACCCCCCCCCCCCCCCAGCCAAGGCCTCCGGGCCCAATGCCTCTGGTCTTTTGGTGGGTGGTGTGGTTGGGAGGATTGATGACAACGTGCAGCACGTCCGGGTGGGGGCCCGTCTTGCTACAGGCCTCAAGGACACTGGGGCTAAAGGAACCCTCATTCGACCTGGACTGGCGGCCCCTGAAGAGTTTGAGGGAAAACCCCTAACTGTCACCGGGATTGGGGGCCCATGCTGTCCCTTGCCCATGGCCCGGGTTTTTCTTGATTGGGGTGCTGGGAGCGGGGTGAGGGAAGTGGGGGTGTCCGAAAACCTGCCCACCGATGTTTTATTGGGGACTGATTTGGGGAGGATGGTTGCATACTACGTCCCTGACACCCCTCCCCAATCTGATAATAAGGGTAACGTTAACCATGATGATGGGAAACTGAATGTGTTACCTGCCAATTCTTTGATGAGTAATGATGCCACTAATAACCATTCTTCCCCAGGAATGATGCTGATGATGATGTAAATGTGCCAACTGAAATTAATAACCGTTCTTTCCCTAGGAAGGATGCTGATGATGCTGTAAATGTGCCAACTGAACCTGATAACCATTTTTCTGCAAAGGTTGATGTGTCCACAGGTACAGGAGTGCTCAGCCCCATCTCTCTGCGGAGTGAAACGGCTGAGGAACCCCTAGCAGGAGGAAGCGTCTATGCTACAGGAAATGGGGAGGTGCATGGGAACCGTGAGGAAGGTGATGCCATGCCACTGACCAGTGCCACCGAGGAAGGTAACTGGCCCATTACTAGCACTGCTCCTGAAGTGTTTGGGGTGGATGGAGAGGTAGAACCCATAGAAGCGCCGACTTATGGGTCTATGGGAAACTCTGGGGAGACAGCCTATGTGACTGCTGTCACCCACAGTGAGTGCCCGAAACGCAGGTAGCGCCCTGCCTTCTGGACCCTCCTCAGCTACAGGAGAGCCTGAACCAGAGGTGAACCCAGAGCAGGTTCCAGAGGGTCCCAGTGAAGAAGGGACCTTGACGTCACTTCTGGCTGCCTCCACCCAGGAGTTCCAGGCCGCTCTGCACTCAGATGCAAGCCTGGAGAAATTGAGAGACCTCGCAAAGACTCCCATCTCCGTGACTGATAAGGAGAGGGTGTTCTGGGAACGAGGAAGGTTGTACCAGGAGACAGTACCCGGAGAATCCCAAAAGGAGTGGTTGAGGGAAAGACAGCTGGTATTCCCCTATCAATTTAGGGCTGAGTTGTTACGGATTGCCCATGAGATTCCACTCGCTGTACACTTTGGGATCAGCAAAACTAAGGCCCGGCTGTCTCAACATTTCTATTGGCCCAAGATGGGGACAGACGTGACCCAATACCGCCGCTCCTGTGCCACCTGTCAAAGAGTGGAGAAGGCGGGGCCTGCTCTTAAGGCTCCCCTGATCCCTTTGTCAGTGATAGAGGAGCCTTTCCAGAGAATCACGGTAAACATTGTGGGCCCGCTGGCTGTCTTCAGCAGCTCTGGAAAGCGATACATTCTCACCGTGTTAGACTACGCTACCCGGTGCCCAGAGGCAGTAGCTCTGTCCTCAACCAGGGCGGATAAGTTGATGGATGCACGGTGACCATCTTTACAAGGGTAGGATTTCCCAGGGAGATGCTTACCGATCAAGGGACCCAATTCATGTCTTGCCTAATGGAGGCTCTCTGTGAGAAAATGCAGGTGAGGCACATGGTATCGAGTGTGTATCACCCACAGACCAATGGTTTGTGTGAACGCTTCAAAGGTACCCTCAAATAGATGCGCCGCATGCTGTTTGAGACCCAAGGGCGCGACTGGGAGCAGTACCTCCCACACCTGCTATTCGCTTACAGAGAAGTTCCGCAGACCTCAACGGGGTTCTCCCACTTCGAGCTCCTGTAAGGCAGCCGAGTCCGGGGACCCCTATGGTTGGTAAGAGAATCCTGGGAAGATGAGCCAAACCCCACGGAAGTGTCCATCGTGGATTATGTCATGCGCTTCCGTGACAAGATGCAGACCTTGACACAGTTGATACATGACAACATGGTGCAGGCTCAGACTGACCAGAAGCACAGGTATGACCAGAACGCCCGGGTGCGGACCTACCAGGTGGGTCAAAAGGTGTGGGTGCTGGTCCCCGTACCAACGGATAAGCTTCAGGCAGCCTGGGAAGGCCCATACGTCGTCCACCAACAGCTCAACCAGGTCACCTACGTGGTCACGCTTGACCACGCTCAGGGTAGGCACAAAGCCTTTCATGTCAACATGCTGAAGGCTCATCACGAACGTGAAGCCTGCGTCCTACCGGTCTGCAACCTGCCCGAGGATGGGGAGGAAGACCCCCCTCCTGGACGTGCTGGCCCAAGCCAAGGCCAATGGGTCCATTGAGGACATGGAGGTACTGTAAGTGCCTCACTAACGGTACACCAGCGGTCGCAGTTGGCCACACTGGAACTCTTCCGGGCCGTGTTCTCCAACTGACCCGGACGGACTGAGTTAGCGGTACACGAGGTGGACACCGGGAATCACGCCCCACTACGGCGAACACCTTATCGGATCTCTGAGGAGGTGCAGCAGGTTATGCGCCAAGATATCGATGAGATGTTACAGCTGGGGGTGGTTCAATGGTCCTTGTGCCCAAAAGGGATCGGACCACCCGGTTCTGCGTGAACTAAAGGTGGCTCAACGTCATCACAACTTCTGATGCACACCCGATGCCGCGCATCGAGGATCTGCTTGAGCGGTTGGCAAACGCAAAATACTTCGCCATCATGGATTTGAGTCGGGGTGACTGACAGATTCCCCTGAACCCGGCGGCGCAGGAGAGATCCGGCTTTATCACCACTTTTGGACTGTACGAGTCCACGGTCATGCCCTTCGGCATGAAAAATGCCCCTGCCACTTTCCAGCGCATGGTCAACTACCTGCTTCGGGGACTGGAGAAGTACGCCGTCGCGTACCTGGACGACATTGACATCTTCAGTTTCACCTGGGAGGAACACCTTCAGCACCTCCAGGAGGTGCTCAAGCGTATTCATCAGGCAGGCCTGACCCCAGAGCCGGAGAAAGTGTACGCAATTGTGTCCTGGCCCACCCCCAGGACCAAGAAACGGGTGATGTCCTTCGGGAACAAACCCACTGAGGTGCGCATGGACGCGTACCAACAGTTCCGGTCTCTTTAGCGCACTTTAAAAGGGGAGGTGTAAAGGTAATGTAAAATAACATGATTTTCCAGGACGTCCACCTGACAGCACCATGGAGGACGTCCTCCTCCTCCTTACAGGGACAGGAAAGCACACGAGAGGTTAAAAGGCCATGTCCCACCCCCTTTCCCTCAGTGTTTTTTCCTGTCCCTGCACGGAGGGACACGCGAGAGCTTACCGGAGGGGCCCAGGGGATCGTGCGGCCGGTCCAATCCTTCCCCTGTCAAGAGGTCCCGGGGCCGAAACTTCCCGGTGGGGAGTCCCTCGGCTCCAAAGGCCAGGAGCAGGACGACGCTCCTGGAGGGAGCCGTTCCTCCCGGTGGGGGGGCTCTCGGCTCCAGGACGGGTCGGCTCCCCGCAGGCGGCTGGCCGTGCGGGCACCGACAGAAGTGGGCGCAATCGGCCGCGGCGGGCCGAGTACCGCAGGACGACGCCGACGGCTGGGCAGTGGAGGCCGGAGCGCCATAGCAGGCGGGGAGGCGGCTCCCTGCACGCGCCGAGCGCGGTCGCGCGCAGATGCCCGGCAGGAAGTGGAGGCGCGGCTTACCAGCGTCACATCCGGTGACGTCAGACGCCGGTTTCAAATCCAGGGCGCGCGCGCTCCTGGACCAAAGCGTTCTCCAGAGTCGTCACAGGTCGTTCCAGGCTGTGTGACTGCATCGGACGCCAGGGGATGGAAGGCAACACTGCATCTGGTGGAGGGGTAAGTGCGCATAGCGCAGACCACCCTCCCCACCCGTCCCCACAGCCCAGATCTGATGAGGTGCCCCTTATGTTATCAGGAAAAGGGAACCCCGGCAGAGTCCCCCTCGGGGAAGGACCCGGCGAAAGCCACCTCCAAATCAGTCAGATGTCCGGTGTGCAGAGTAAAGCTGCCAGACACCTATAGCAAGACCCTATGCGGTCCCTGTACCTCCAGGGTCATAGGCGAGGAACAGCCATCTCTACTTTCCGAAATGAGGTCGCTGATAAGGGAAGAGATTCAGGCCTCTACAACCCGGCGTCGATCCCCCAGCCCTGGGCCAGGTCGCAAGCGTCCGAGGTGGGAACCAGTCCCAGTATCAGAGGCGAGCCCTAGCGAGGAATCCGATTTCCGGGACTCAGATCAGGAGGAAGAAGGCGAGATCCTGGGGGATAGTCAGGAGCAGAACAGAAAGTACCTATTCAGACTGGAGGATACGGACGAGCTGGTACACACGGTCAGAAATACCATGCAGATGGAAGAAGTCCCTAAGCCACAGTCCAGACAGGACTTAATGTTTGGAGGACTGGTGTCCCGCAAACAGGTGGTGTTCCCTGTAAGCGAGCACATCAAAGCAATGATCCTGGAGGAGTGGAAAGAAGCAGAGCGTCGGTTGACACTCTCCCGAAACTTTAAAAATAGACTGCCCTTCGATCCCGAGGAAACTCGGGCGTGGGAAGATGTCCCTAAGATCGACGTCCCGGTCGCCAAGGTCACTAAGAAGTCGGCTATCCCAGCCGAGGACTCATCCGGTCTTCGAGACCCGATGGATAGAAAGGCGGACGTCTTGTTAAAAAGAGCATGGGAGACGTCGGCGGCCCTGATTAGAGCCAACATAGCAGCCACCTCGGTGGCTAGGTCTATGTTCCTGTGGTTGGGGCAGTTGGAGGAACACCTAACCAACAAGACCCCGAGGTCAGAGATACTAGCATCTCTTCCTCTCTTGAAATCAGCCACGGCGTTCCTGTCGGATTCGTCGGCGGAATCAGTTAGGTTTGCGGCCAGAAACAGCTCCCTCTCTAATGCGGCCCGGAGAGCAGTCTGGCTTAGATCCTGGTCGGGGGATAACCCTTCTAAAGCAAAGTTATGTGCCATCCCTTTCTCGGGTCTGAGGGTGTTTGGTCCAGCCCTGGATAATATCCTTGAGCTGGTGTCCGATAAGAATAAGGGATTCCCGGAAGAAAAGCCCAGGCGGTCCCAGTCCTTTCGGAGAGGCTCCTTCTTCAGAGGACAGTCAGAGTTTAGGGGCCGGGCGAGGTCTAATAGAAGCTCCTACAAAGGCTCCTTCAGCCAAAGTGGGAGGAACAGAGGTCCCCCATTTGCATCGACATCTAGATCGAGGAGACAATGACGCCATAGGCATTGGGGGGAGACTTCGCCACTTTGCAGCAAACTGGTCACGAGTCACCAACAATCAGTGGGTCCTCAGAACCATCAGGGAAGGTTACAGGATAGAGCTCTATTCTCCTCCCCCCGACAGATATATTGCCCCCACTGTCGTCCAGGAGGACTCCGCAATGTGGTCGGATCTTCAGGACATGTTAGACTCAGGGGTCATAATACCAGTTTCACCGTCAGAAAGAGGGAAAGGGCACTACTCTTCCCTGTTTGCAATCACAAAGAAATCCGGCGAGGCCCGCACCATCATAAACCTGAAGCCACTAAATGCTTGGGTCAGATACAGGAGGTTCCGGATGGAATCAATCCGATCCGCAATTCCTCTGATAGACAGGGACGCAGTTATGTGCACCCTAGACCTAAAAAAGGCATACTATCAGGTTCCTATTCACCCCTCATCCCAAGGCCTACTAAGGTTCGCGATCAGTTCACCAGCCCGGACCTGCCATTTCCAGTTCCAGGGTCTTCCATTCGGGCTGGCCTCAGCTCCCAGGATCTTTACAAAGCTGGTGGTAGAGGTGGTGGCCTACCTGAGAGATCAGGGTATTGTGATTGTGCCGTACCTGGACGACTTCTTACTGGTGGCAAGATCCAAAGAAGCGCTCATCCGAGACAGGATCCGAACAACTACTGTGATGGAGTTCCTGGGCTGGGTGATCAACTGGGAGAAGTCGGACCTCACACCAGACACCAGAAAGGTATTCCTGGGTGTCCTCCTAGACTCAGCCGACAGAATATCCTGGCTACCCGAGCAGAAGCAGAAGTCCATTCAGGCCAGAACCAGAGGCCTGTTGAAGCGTCAATGCTCCATAAGGGAAGCAATGGAGGTCCTGGGCCTCATGACGGCCTGCATCCAGTGTGTCCGTTGGGCTCAATTCCACTCGCGGTTGTTACAAAGAGAGATTCTCGTGAGGTGGGACAGGAGTCAGGCGTCGCTAGACAAACCCCTAAGGCTCTCAGGACGAGTAAAGGAGTCCCTTCGCTGGTGGTTACAGGCCAGGAACCTTCAGGTGGGCGTGCATTGGACAACCTCTCCATACGTGGTAGTCACCACAGACGCAAGTGCGTGGGGATGGGGAGCCCACATAGAAGGGAAGATCTTCCAGGGGAAGTGGCCAGCAAGCATCAAGGCCAGATCCTCCAATTTCAAGGAACTCTTCGCGGTCTGGGAAGCGTTGCGGAGAAACCGGTCGGTACTAAAGAGTCGTCATGTTCGCATTTTATCCGACAATACAACGACAGTGGCATTCCTGAAACACCAAGGAGGAACCAGACATCAACCACTACAGGCACTGGCGGAAAAGATATTCACGTGGGCAGAACGGACAGTTCGATCCGTGACCGCGGTACATCTAGAGGGTTCCCAAAACGAAGTGGCAGACTACCTGAGCAGACAACAGATCCACCCGACAGAGTGGGAATTGAACGTAGAGATCTTCGACCAGCTTTGTCAGCGCTGGGGGAACCCCAGTATAGATCTCTTCGCAAGCCGGAAGAACTCGAAGGTTCCCAGATTCTAATCAGATCTCATACTTTGCACTGACGAGAGCCAATAGCTCGAAACACCGTGTCTGCAAATTGAGATTCTGATTTGGCTTGTATCCTAAGTCATATTACAAGACTCGTTAAAGGGTTGATTGTGACTTGTAGGATCGCTACTACCAATAGGTGGCGCTGTAGAGTAAAAGTCCTCTTTCTTTCTGAAGAGGCAATTTGCATACACTTTTCCTAGAACTTTCAGTTACAAAAATGCAAGCGACCCCCCCCCCCTTCCCAGTCTGCAATTTTTTTTTTACTCGCTTGCCTGTAACCTGAAACTACAACTCACTCCTTTCTCTCACCCCCACCTCAGGAATATCATTGTCTTCAGACCATGTGGGACTGTCCCATAGCATATAATGGGAATTTATTCATTCGGACGTAATGCAATGTGAGATTGTGATAGAAAAATAAAAGCTACATATCTGGGACGTGCGTCGAATAAGCGTCCTAGCCTATGTTTTTCACAGTTCCAGCGCCAACAGAACCAGAGAAATGGATTTCTCCTGAACGGTGTGGAATAACTAGTTCGAGTTTGGTTTTGGATGAATGCCAGCGACACCTGGAAAATGTGATACTATGTGCATTTCTATACGAGGTACCCTCTGCGAGTTATGGCTATAAGTTTTTTTAGCCAGATTGTAACTGTGGAAGCAAAGGGGAGGACTGTCACGAGCCAGCCCCTTTGGTGAGGTCACCAGCCCAAAGGTATAAGGTATTGTCCCCTGCCCCCTCCATTCAGTCTAGCTTGGGATTCCGTGGCAATAGGATCTCAAATGCATGGTGACGTCTGGCTCCTCCCCCAGCATTTTTCTGCCTGAAATGATCTAAGCAATATGTAAGTTTCTCTGTTTTTTTCAATACCTTTTATTTGTAGTTGCATTCTACGTACTGTTATTGTCTCATCGTAAAACCTTTTTATCTTCTGTAAACACTGCCCATCTTTTGGGAATAAACTATAAAATGTATTAGTTCAGTCTCTGCTCTGTGACGAATTCATGTGTCTATAAGCTAATTACGCTACTGATTTGGGTTTGCTTCGAACCCCTCTATTAATTTTAAATATTAATAAGAGAAATCTGAAGCTGGTGGCAGCGAAGTGTGTTCTGGCTAGGCGGGTAGCGCTGTCAGTGACTGAGCGAGTTCTATAAGCTGATTGTGTGGCTGCGGCCAAAGCATTTATAACTCCGGCACTGCAATCGGGCTTAATAGCCATTGCACAACAAGTAGCCTGTCCGGCGACTAATTATCCTAGGTGTAGTTCCCTAACTGATCTGAGGGTAAGGGGGGCGCCGGAGAGCTGCAAATTCCAAAGTGGAACTGGAAAGTGGTATATCCATAAATCCCGACAGCTTGTAACATATTCCGGCAGTGGTGGGATAATTAAAATAAACCCCCCTGTGGTAAATTGTTAGGGCAAGACTAGCTTGCTGTTTTTTATCACATGGTGCCAGCGGTGGGATAACTAAGATAAGCCCCACCCTGTGCCTGTGCCAGCCATGTGCGGCCAAAGGTCACACCACCTGTCCATGATACATATCAGTAAGGGCTCATTCTCACTTGCAATGAAATCGGATTGCATTCTGACCAATGTTATTCTATCATTATGTGTTCATCTGTGTTTTTTTCCCAACTCGAATCAGATCATGATTGGACTGGAAAAAATACAATTGTAATCGGAAATCGGATCTCATTCGGCAATGGAAGTCAATGGGTGCGAGGAAGAAATGGCACAGCACTCGGGCCATGCAAGTGCTGTCCAATTTTTACACACCTATGTCCTTTGAAAAGCCGACAATTCATGTGCCGCATACAGTAAAATGACATCGGGACCCGACAGGATAGAATAGATGGATTACACACAGTAAATACACATAGAATAGGTACGGTAGATATACAGATCTTAGTGACAAATACAATTAGTACAGTGTGTGTAGCTTACTGTACATGTATTTAAATATTGAAAGTTTATTTTTCTAAAAAAAAATGGCATGGGGTCCCTCAAAATTTTCATAACCAGCAGAGGGAAAGCCGACAGTTAGGGGCAGATGTTTATAGCCTGGGAAGGGGGTAATACCCATGGAGCTTCCCAGGCTATTAATATCAGCTCACACCTATATACTTAACCTTTACTGGCTATTAAAATGGGGGACCCCCCCAAAAGATTACATAGGGTCCCCCTATAATTTATAACCAGGCTAGATAGGCAGCTGCGGTCTGATATTAATAATCAAGGAATGGGCCATGGATATTGCCCCATGTCGTCAAGATAATAAATAATCTTTATATAGTGCTAACATATTCTGCAGCACTTAACAGTTTGCACACATTGTCATCACTGTCCCCGATGGGGCTCACAATTTAGATTCCCTATCAGTATGTTTTGGAGTGTGGGAGGAAACCCACGCAAACACGGGGAGAACATACAAACTCCTTTCAAATGTTTTCCTTGGTGGGATTTGAACCCAGGACCGCAGCGCTGCAAGGCTGCAGTGCTATCTACTGAGCCACCGTGCCACCCAAGATAAAAATATCAACTCTCAGCAGCCCCAGAAAAAGTGCATCTGTAAGATGTGGCAATTCTGGCATTTTGCCCTGTAGCGGTGACAATTGGGTTAATAGTTGGGGGGGGGGGGGGTTGGTGTCATCTTTGTATTGTCAGGTGACATCAAGCCCCGAGGCTAGTAATGGAAAGGCGTTTATTAGACACCTAGCCATTAAAATCCACATAGTCATATATAAAAACACACACCCAGAGTAAAGTCTGTTGATTGAGAGAATGACACAGACTCCTTTAATCAATCTTTATTAAACCATACTTACTGCATCACCCATTCCAGTGACGTCATTGTCCCCTGCAAGAGAATTAAAATAATAACAATATTTGTCAGTGGAGTTACAGTCTTCCAATTAGAAATCGTCCAGACCTGAATAAGTAAGATGTTTCTTTATTTGTCATGCCGGCATGGAGAGAGAATGACAACCACACCAGGTGTGAGCAGTCCTCTGTCTGCCTCAATACAAATTCTTAGAGTTTAAGTAGAAGTGCCGAAAGGGCGTTCAAAACTACTACGTTTGCAAAAATAGTACATACAATATGCTTAGCTGTTAGCAATCCTTATCTACGTTACCAGAGAAGTAAAGGTATGACTTTTTATTTTGTACGTTAGATAAGGATAGCAAACTAAGCATTACACCCATGTATTACATCAGCTGAAAAGAGTTTCTAAGCATGGCATATATGCAATCGTGTGTGTGTGTGTGTAATATATATATATATATATATATATATAGATCTTCATATAATCTAGAGGGAGCGTAATATGTTCATTATATTTATCATTAAGTCCCAAAATTTTCATTCTTTCGTTGGATTCCAAGGTCTCCATTCCTTGATGCATAGTTTTTGTTATGGCAGAGTCAATCAGTCTTTGAACAAGTCCTCTAATGCATAGAATAGCACAGCATCCACAAACAATCAGCACTCCGGCCACAATGGTAAGAGATGTCAAAGCAGAAGTGAATAATCTGGACTATTTCCCAAACCATTCTTCAGTCCAGGAAGTGAATATGTCATCATATCCAGAGTTTCCAGCTAATTCATTAGACAGGGCAGTCAGTCCATCAAGAGCTTTGGAGATACTCCCATCAGGATCTGTATTAGGGATAAAGGTGCAACAAAATCCTCCAAACATTTTATATACACCTCCCTTTTCTGCTAAGAACTTGTCTAATGCCATCCTATTCTACCAAGCCATGAGAGGAGTTGGTCCTAATTACTCAGCTGTCCCTTTAACTGCATCTCGGGTATAATTAGCAAATCTCTGCTGGTTATATTATAAGTAGTTTATCCAATCTACATTCATTTTTTATAGTCACCCACCAAATTATGGATTCCCACCCGGCTGCTACCTGGTTCCTAGCCTTGTACTTTGGTGGTCACTCCCCCGGGAACTCCAATGTCATCTCTGTAGATACTAGAATGGAAGGATCCTTGCGGAGTTTCACACTTCTGTCTCTTCCCACTACGTACCTTTGGCCATATCCCTGTTGACAACAGGTGGAACGGCATGATTGGCTGGACCACCGCACAATCCCCTCGGGAACCATGTGGTAGTCTGGCTCTTATGCTTTTATCACTGCATAACCACCATACATCCGCTCTCAGGGTAGTGTGGTCTGACCATATGGCTGAGTACTTGGCCCGGTGGGAGACAATGATCCATTCTCTACAAGAGTTGCCTTGGAGCTCTCCGAAGTCGTGCCCATGCCCTGTAAGACTAAAACAAGTATAGTTACCAGGGTTAGCAATCACCTGTGGTGGGATATCCGGTTTCTCAAGTGGGGGACAATAAAAATGATAACATTTTATATTTTCCTTCACTTTCTGAGCAGACATAAGTTTTACTATATAACTTAATTTTTCATTCTTCTCACAATCTCTCTCTAGAGCTAGTTTATCTTCATAAGTTAGGTTAGACAATCTAACTATGAGCCCTATAGACTCTGTTAGGGTTAATTTCTGACATACCTTCCTTGGGTCTATGTATGTTATTATTCTGAACTTCTATGTAGAAATGTCCTATTGGGTCTGTTCCTGACATATCTGCTCCTATCACCTTTGATCCCTCATCTTAGGGTTTCTTTACAGTTCTCAGTAGCTGATTACAATTATTCTTATTTGTGTAAGGGGATCTCCTTTTTCCTAATGGAGAATCAGGCTTTAAATCTATGTAGCCATAAAGCTTATACCTATAGTCTCGGGCTACAATTGTCCATGCTGCTTTACTCCAGTCACACATTCATCCCCTCTGCTATTAGAGCTCATAACACAACATACTTATCAGACTCGGCTAGTTTCGCAGCTTGTTCCCTGTCTCTGCATCATTTATACAACAGACAGAAATCCACTAACATGGCGGCCTCCTGCCCGATTTCAAAAGTAAGATTTAAAGTCCTAAATCTGAAACCATTCTACCACCCTGGACTTTCCTCTCCTGCTGGGTCTATTGCCCTCCAATCTCCCATCACTATGGTCACGAAGAATATACCTGTGACTAACCCTGATGTACACATCCTAGATCTGACTGTCTTGTCCGGGTAGGGGGATGAATGGGAGGCTTCACCAGTTTGAGACAAGC
Source organism: Dendrobates tinctorius (assembly GCF_039654945.1). Lineage (NCBI taxonomy): Eukaryota > Metazoa > Chordata > Amphibia > Anura > Dendrobatidae > Dendrobates > Dendrobates tinctorius. Next base: position 1,496,803 of record NW_027361931.1, on the reverse strand, counting down.
TTTCCCTTATGGAAAACCTCCCTTTGTAGCTGGACTATGACAAGCAAGTCAGATCCTACTCTGTCCCTACCTGTCTGACAAGTTTACAGTATGAGAGATGGGTCCAGGAATCTTGACCGCAGTCAGAGAAGTCTACAGGACTTGGTAAGGACCTTCCCACTCAGGGTGGTGCTGGTGTTTCTTCTTTATTACTTTCACAAGGACCCAGTCTGCAGGTTTAACAATCTCTGGTTTTGTTAGTGGGTTTCCTGGAACAAAACTACAAGTAGAAACTTCTTTGTGAGTTAATATCTTAGCCATATATTCTGCTAATGTACAATCGCCTTCCTCATCTATCCTTCTAAAGAGTTTTTAGCTGAGGTAAGAGAAAAGTCTCCTGTATATGATTTCAAAGGCTGTCAGCACTACCGATGTCCGTGTGACATACATATATAGTACAACCAATAGGAGACAGTGCAACCAATTTTTCCTGTTTCCTGCATGGTCTTTGTCAACCTATTTTTCAAGATCCCACTGTGTCTCTCAACCAGTCCGGCTGACTGAGGATGACAGGCACAGCGGTTTCCCAACTCAATTGACAATGTTTTAGGTAATAATAACATTACTTAGTTTACTATATATTTTCTGGAACCCCAAATCTGGGTATGATTTCCTTTAGAAGGGCCTTCGGTACCATTAATGCATCAGGGTGGACAGCTTCAATCCACCTGCTGAAAGTATCCATAATAACAAGGCCGGACTTTTTCCCTCACACTTGTTCCATAAAATCCATACAAATGTGTTGGAATAAGTATTCAGGGTGAGGACATTGTCCTCTCTCTGGTCTCAGATTCCTTTAGGAATTATTTTTGTACAAGTAATGCAGATTATGCAAAAATTTTTAATAGTTAGTAAAGCCATACATCATAAATACGTAAGATATGACCTCTACCATCCCCCCTGTTGAGACCTAGCTTATGCCATGGCTCAATACTGTGACATATCTCAGGAGGTTACTGGGCAGTTTATACATATAGGTCATCTTTAAAGATAACCCCTTTTGTTACCAATTTGTTTTTTTTTCTGTTTGTTTTTTTTTTAAAATGCCAATAGCATGTCATCCACATATAAGAGCATCTGGCTGCCTTCTGGTGACTCACATTGAGCTAGGTTAGCCGATTTTACCTGGAAAACAATAGTAGGTGATTCACAGTACCCTTGTGGGATTCTGGTCACTGTATACCTGCTCCCCTTATATGTGAATACAAACCAAACCTGGCTCTCTGGATGTACCAGGATGCTGAAGAAGACATTACTGAGATCACTGTAAGGACCTTATGTTCCGGCCTCCAGTCATTCAGCAGAGTATGGGGGTCCGGCACTGTGGGGGCTCTTGTTATCACAGCCTCGTTTACAGATGGGGGCGCCCTCCCTACTGGAAACAAGGCTGTGTTACAAGGTGAGCTGGACAGGGCATAATCACCTCTTTTATCAATCCCACATCTGCAGGTCATGTGGACCACAAAGATTCTGGGTATGTGGTCAATTCTTCCTCTAATTCTAGGAAAGGATCAGCATTTCTCACTCGTTCCCCCGCCTCGCTGCAGGTGGACACTGGGTTTAGAAATGGTGTTCCACTTTAGTACTTGTGAACATGCCTGCAGTCTGGCATTGTAAAATGTGCCATCACCCAAATCCTCCCATTGTTACTTTCCTTACACTCCAACAAAATCACCAAGGAATTTCCATGTTCCACCTTCACATCTGGAGAGGGAAACATGTGGCTCAGGGCCTCTAAAAAGCAAAAACAACAATTTAATTTGTTCTGACAGTTTACAACTGACAACACAGTTCCCTTTTATCATTCCAGTATATGGTGTGCAAAGAACAATCTAGAGCATGACAATTCCCATATTTTACATCAGGACCCCTGAAATACCTGTAGTACATGGTGCAGTGTAGTCCTTCAGTTGTGTGAACATCTACATTTGTATACCTTTATCTATTGCTTCCTTGATGAAGGACTCAGTAATAAAGGATGGTCCTGCAGTTATTAGATCTAGACTGTAATAATATCTAGATTCTCCATACCCCTGGAGCACCATTGTCTCAGCCATGGATTTCACCTATGGTCCTGCAGCAGTAGGAATTATTCCCAGGCTCAGGGCTTGCATCATATCCCTCCCACACAGCTGATAATATAATTTGTTTAATTACACTTTTACCTGTGCTGAGGGCCCGGTGTCTCCACAGGCGTAGACAATGGTTCTCTGTGTCTTACCACTTGCTCCTTTTACCACTAATGTAGGCAACAGACAGTCCAATAGTCGGTATCTCTTCTGGATGGACTTAGGTTCTAGTGGCTCCTGAATCAACAAGAAAACTGACCTCATGGCTTCGCACAAGGAGAGTTACTTCTGGAAATACAGTGTTCTGTATATACATTTCTATTTCATCCAAGTTAAATATTACTTCAGGAATCTTACTTTTTTCCTCTAGCAAAAAAGGATCTGATATTTGTGATGTGATGGTGTTTTTATCAGTTGCATTTAGTCATTGGTTTTGTATATTTGGGGCGTATTGTCTATCTGGGCATTGTCGGATAAAGTGTCCAGTCTTCCCACAATGCCAACAAGATAGTCTGTCTCCTGCTCTCTTACTTCTCCTCCTCCTTCCCCTACCCCGTGTCCTTGTCCTTTATTTGGATCTTTTTGGGCAAAGAAGATCTCACACCTATCATCAACTAAAAATACCTGACTCTTTTAGCTTTTATTTTTATTTTCTTGTCCTTGAAGTACCGGTCTGCATGTCTGGCGTAATCTAAAACTTCAGTCAGTCGGGCTGTCCTGTGCGTAACCATGTGTTTGGCAATATACCCACTTATTTGGGACTGACAACCCTTTAAGAAGGCGTTTTTTAATTGCTGTTCATAGGGGGTATCGTTCATCATGTTAGCAGGTGGGAGAATGCCACCAGGGCCGGACTGGGACTGAAAATCAGCCCTGGCACACAAGCCAAAGCAGCCCACATTCAAATCATTGAAAAGGAGTGCATTTTCTATGCAGCCTTTTCTATACAGTTTGTGGGTGAGAACTGTAAGGGAGTTAAATAGGTGAAAAATTACAGTATACATCCCTCCTTGTCTTTAAAAGGTGGAAGATATGGCATTCTATGACTGTGCATATGCCCCGTGACCCTGCTGACATTTTTGGTTCTTAAAAGAAAAAAAAATTGCAGCATGCTACGAGTGGCTCCCAAATCGGATCACGCGCACCTATACAGGTGCGTGTGACACATCGGACTACAGTCTGATTTAAGTTGACACAGAGAATGGAGAAGATGGAATAATGTAGATTCTTCGTCTCCTCCGCACCTGTGATACCCTTATCTCGTGAGAGAATCAGATCACCGTAAACTGACACTGATCAAAACTCAGAGTGTGATCAATGTCATTATCGATCCGATTCTCTGGCATCATCAATCGTGTGAACGTGCCCTTAATGATGCACCACATAAAGAAAAAATTAAAGGGATTGTCCATCTACTAAAAATGGCCAGTCCTGCACCAGGAGCTTATTTGGCCAAAAAGATCTGATTTATATAGAGACTAATAGTCCGGCACCGATAGAAATTGGATATTCTTGGCTAAATAAGCTCCTGGTGCAAAACTGGCTGGAGGACTGGGAAAAAATATAATTCTCATCAGACCCAAAAGTCAGCTACCAGCCAGTTCTGGACCAGAGAATGGAAACATGAATATTAAGGGTGTGTGCACATGCTGCGGATTCTGCAGCGGATTTGGCTCTGCGGATCCGCAGCAGTTTTAGCTGCAGTGTACAGTACCATTCTATCCTATGAAAATCAAAAACCGCAGTGCACATGGTGCGGAATTTTCTGTGCGGTTTTGCTGCGGTTTCAAAACCGCAGCATGTCACTTTTTATGGATTTCGTGTCATGATCCCAGTGCAGTGGGGTTGATGATTGTGGCCTCTCTTTGATTCTGGTAGAGCTTCTTAAACCCCTGGGAAGCTCCAATCCCTGTCAGTTATACTTTTGCCTTTGGCCGAGTGTGCTGACCTCTGTGTGCCTGTTCGTTGTTATAGCTTGTTTATATGGTTCTGACCCGGTTCTGCTTCCCGTTGAGAGTTTGCCTGTTGATTCTGTACTGCGCTACCCTCTCTGTGTATGACTCATTGCCTGTGATCTGATTACTCTCTGCTCGCCCCTCTTGTACCTTGCAGCTATCTCTGTGTATGACTCATTGGCTACGTCCTGACTATTCTCCCTGTCTATGCCCCTTGGTAACTTTGTCTCGCAGTTACCCTGCTAGGAATTTAGGCCACGCCCCTAGCAGTCACGTGCTTCAGGTCCTGTGGCTCTGAAGTACGCATCTACTCGGCTGCTGCCCGCTCCACAGGAATCTTTGAGCACAGTTCGCTTTACTCAGGACACGTGCACTGGCTCAGTGAGCAAGTTCAGTGCGGTGTTCCTGATATTTCGCAGCGGTTTGGCATCTGCTCCATGACAGGTGTCAAACCGCAGACCAAACTGCTGAAAATCTTTTGACCTGCGGATTTAGTGAAATCCGCGCAGAAAGTTCCGCAGGACAATCTGCAGCGTGTGTGCACACACCCTTAAAGGGGTTGTCCACTACTTTAACACTGATGACCGCTCCTTAGAATAGGTCATCATGTTTGATCGGTGTTGGTGCGACAACTGGCACCACCGCAGGTCAGCTGTTCCCAGTGCTGGCGGGAACTGCACAGAAAGGGTGAGTGCACACGTTGCGGATTTTTCCGCGCAGATTTTCCTAAATCCGCAGGTAAAATGACGTGCGCGTTACCTGCGGATTTAGTGCAGATTTCCTGCAGATTTTGTGTGGATTTCACCTGCGTTTTTACACCTGTGGATTCCTATAATTCCTTCTGGAAGTGCATTTAGCAGCAAGGTGGTGTGCTGGTGAAAGGGGGGAAAAAAAACAAAAAAAAAACTCTTTTAAATCTTCTGCCTGAGCGAGTGTGAACGAGCTGAGTGTGACCTGAGCGTAAGTGTGAACTGTGGTAAGTGTGTGACTTGAGAATCAGTGAAGAGGTGTTTGGAAAACCTATAACAAATACCTGTGTGAGTTGCTGAATTGTAGGTTGCTGAGTGCTTTCTACCTGTCCAATTTTTGGGGGGCTTGGGGGCTTGTTTAACCTATTTTTTCTCTCTACAGGGTTAATCTCTTATTTTACTATCTGTTTTTAAGGGTTAACTATATTGCATTTAAATCTTGAGGTGTAACTATATTCACAAGGGGTTAATTAAGGGTGGGAGTTCATACAGTAATTAAGGGTTTATAAGGGGCAGCTGGTTGGGGCTCAACTCCTTTTGGAAGTGCATTGAGCAGCAAGGTGGTGTGCTGGTGAAAGGGGGGGAAAAAAAAAAACAAAACCTCTTTTAAATCTTCTGCCTGAGCGAGTGTGAACGAGCTGAGTGTGACCGGAGCGTAAGTGCGAACTGTGGTAAGTGTGTGACTTGAGATTCAGTGACTTTGGATTCAGGGAGTTTCCAAGAGAGGTCTTACTGAATTGCTGTTATATTATATTAATACTTTTTTTTTTTTTTTTTTTTAATTTATTTTTGCTTATCTTATTGTCTGGTGCAATCCCCATTAGGATGTGCTCCACTGTTGCCAATGCCATCCAGTGCACGTCATGCCACATGTATGAAATCCTTGAACAGCCGGTGGAGGGTGCATACTGCTGTGTGAGATGTGAGCACGTTGTGCATTTGGAAGCCCAGATACTGGATCTAAATGTATAGCTGGCAACACTGAGATCCATTGACAATATGGAAAGGAGTCTTCTGCTCACTGAGCAGACGCTCAGTGGGATAGATGAGGGGGGATGCTAGGTTGGAGCTGCAGGACAATGAAGCAGCTAGCTGGGTGACAGTTAGAAGGCGGGGTAGAGGGAAGAGCACCAGGGAGGCTAGTCCTGATCTGGCACACCCCTATAAGTTTGCTAAGTTGGCAGATGAGGGGAGTGTTAGTCCAGGAGTAGCACTGCTGCAGCAAGGCATGTCCTCTGAAAGCCGGAGGAGTGTCTGCTCCAGTAAGGGGGGAAATAGGAGAGCAGGGCAGGCCAGACAGGTGCTGGTAGTGGGAGACTCAATTATTAGGGGAACAGATAGGGCAATCTGTCACAAAGACAGGGATCGTCGAACGGTGTGCTGCCTACCTGGCGCTCAAGTCCGACACATCGCTGATCGGGTTGACAGATTACTGGGAGGGGCTGGAGAGGATCCAGCGGTCATGGTGCACATTGGCACAAATGACAAAGTTAGAGGTAGGTGGAAGGTCCTTAAAGATGATTTCAGGGAATTAGGCTGTAAGCTTAAAGCAAGGACCTCCAAGGTGGTATTTTCGGAAATACTTCCTGTACCACGTGCCACGCCAGAGAGGCAACGGGAGATTAGGGAGGTTAATAAGTACCTCAGGAATTGCTGTAGGAAGGAGGGGTTTGGGTTCCTGCAGAACTGGGCCGACTTCTCAGTTGGCTACAGGTTCTACGCTAGGGACGGGCTGCACCTCAATGGGGAGGGTGCAGCTGTGCTGGGGGAGAAAATGGCTAGAAGGTTGGAGGAGTGTTTAAACTAGGGACGGGGGGAGGGTATTCCTTTTATAGGAGGGGAAGACAGTGCAGCTAGAGACCTGGGCACAAATAATGAAATTGGGGGTGGGGGTGGCATGGGGGGTGGGGTTAGAACAGGTAATAATTTAAGAAAGAATAGAGGTACAGAGAGATACATAAAGTGCATGTATACTAATGCCAGAAGCCTCGCCAACAAAATGGAGGAATTGGAGTTAATGTTGTTGGAGCATAATTCTGCCATGGTGGGATATCTGAGACATGGCCGGACGAGAGCCGTGACCGGGGGATAATTTACAGGGCTATAGTCTGTTCAGAAATGACCGTACAAATAAGCGAGGGGGAGGCGTGTGTTTATATGTAAAATCATCCTTACAACCCATCCTTCGTGATAATATATATGAATCTAATGAGAATGTAGAGTCCCTGTGAGTAGAGATAAGGGGAGGGGGGAAAAATAATAAATTACTGATAGGGGTTTGTTATAAGTCTCCAAAAATAATGGAAGCAACAGAGAATATCCTCATAAAGCAAATAGATGAAGCTGCGACTCAAGGAGAAGTCATTATTATGGGGGACTTCAACTACCCTGAAATACATTGGGGAACCGAAACCTGCAGTTCCAGCAAAGGTGATAGGTGTCTGACTACTATGAGAGACAATCACCTTTCACCACTGGTTCAGGACCCAACAAGAGGGGGGGCACTGCTAGACCTAATATTACCCCACAGGCCGGACCGCATATCAAATGTAAGGGTTGGGGGTCACTTGGGTAATAGTGATCACAAATTAATAAGTTTTCATGTGTCCTGTAATAAGATGTGTAGTAGAGGGGTTACAAGGACACTAAACTTCAGGAAAGCAAATTTCCAACGGATGAGAGATGATCTTGGTGCAATAACTGGGACGATATCCTGAGACATAAAAATACACAAAGACAATGGGAGACGTTTATTATCCTCCTGAATAGGAGCTGTGCACAATATATACCGTATGGGAATAAACCTGCGAGAAATAGGAAGAAACCACTATGGCTAAATAGAGCTGTAAGGGGCGCAATAAGAGATAAAAATAAAGCAGAGAATTACAGCAAGTAGGTAGTGATGAGGCATTAACTAAATACAGAAGATTAAATAAATTCTGTAAAAAGCAAATCAAGACAGCAAAGATTGAGACAGAGAGACTCATTGCCAGAGAAAGTAAAAATAATCCCAAAATATTCTTTAACTACATAAATAGTAAGAAACTAAAAAATGATAGTGTTGGCCCCCTTAAAAATAGTCTGGGTGAAATGGTGGATGAGGATGAGGAAAAAGCCAATATGCTAAATGACTTTTTTTCAACAGTGTTTACACAAGAAAATCCCATGACGGATAACATGATCAGGGATAAAAATTCTCTGTTAAATGTCACCTACTTAACCCAGCAGGAAGTACGGCGGCGTCTAAAAATCACTAAAATTGAAAAATCCCCGGGCCCGGATGGGATACACCCCCAAGTACTGCAGGAATTAAGCATAGTCATAGATAGACCATTATTTTTAATCTTTAAAGATTCCATAATAACAGGGTCTGTACCACAGGACTGGCGTTTAGCAAATGTGGTGCCGATATTCAAAAAGGGGACAAAAACTGAACTTGGAAATTATAGGCCAGTAAGTTTAACCTCAACTGTGGGTAAAATCCTGGAGGATTTTCTAAGAGATACTATACTGGAGTATCTGGAGAAGAATAACCTAATGACCCAATATCAACATGGGTTTACAAGGGACCGTTCCTGTCAGACTAATCTGATAAGCTTTTATGAAGAGGTAAGTTCCGGACTGGACCAAGGGAATGCAGTGGACGTGGTGTACATGGACTTTTCAAAAGCTTTTGATACGGTGCCACACAAAAGGTTGATCCATAAAATGAGAACAATGGGGATAGGGGAAAATATGTGTAGGTGGGTTAAGAGCTGGCTCAGGGATAGGAAACAAAGGGTGGTTATTAATGGCGCACACTCAGACTGGGTCACGGTTAGCAGTGGGGTACCACAGGGGTCAGTTTTGGGCCCGCTTCTTTTTAACATATATTTATTAATGACCTTGTAGGGGGCATAGAGAGTAGAATTTCAATATTTGCAGATGACACTAAACTCTGCAGGGTAATCAATACAGAGGAGGACAATTTTATATTACAGGAGGATTTATGTAAACTAGAAGCTTGGGCTGATAAATGGCAAATGAGCTTTAATGGGGATAAATGTAAGGTTATGCACTTGGGTAGAACGAACAAGATGTATAATTATGTGCTTAATTGTAAAACACTGGGCAAAACAGTCACTGAAAAAGACCTGGGTGTATGGGTGGACGACAAACTCACATTTAGCGGCCAGTGTCAGGCAGCTGCTGCAAAGGCAAATAAAATAATGGGATGCATTAAAAGAGGCATAGATGCTCATGAGGAGAACATAATTTTACTTCTATATAAGTCACTAGTGCGACCACACTTAGAATACTGTGTACAGTTCTGGTCTTCGGTGTATAAGAAAGACATAGCTGAACTGGAGCGGGTGCAGAGAAGAGCGACCAAGGTTATTAGGGAACTAGGGGGTCTGTAATACCAAGACAGGCTATTACATTTGGGGTTATTTAGTTTGGAGAATCGAAGGCTTAGGGGTGATCTTATTACAATGTATAAATATATATGTGGGGACAATACAAAGACCTTTCTAATGATCTTTTTACTCTTAGACCTGTGACGGGGACAAGGGGGCATCCTCTACGTCTGGAGGAAAGAAGGTTTAAGCATACTCACAGACGCGGATTCTTTACTGTAAGAGTAGGGAGACTATGGAACTCTCTGCCATATGATGTTGTAATGAGTGATTCCCTACTAAAATTTAAGAAGGGACTGGATGCCTTTCTTGTAAAGTATAATATTACAGGGTATATACACTAGTCTCCTTAATATTGCGTTGATCCAGGGAGCTAGTCTGATTGCCGTATGTGGAGTCGGGAAGGAATTTTTTTCCCCAATGTGAAGCTTACTGTTGCCACATGGGTTTTTTTTTGCCTTCCTCTGGATCAACATGTTAGGGCAAGTTAGGATAGGATATGGGTTGAACTAGATGGACTTAAAGTCTCCCTTCAACCTTAATAACTATGTTACTAATGGAAGAGGTGTAAAAACGCTGCGGAATTCGCACGAAGAATTGACATTCTGCGGGAAATAAACTGCTGCATCTCTGCGTGGAATTTTCCGCAGCATGTGCACAGCGGATATGGTTTTCCATAGGTTTACATGGTACTCTACACTGCATGGAAAACTGCTGCGGATCCGCAGAACCAAATCCGCAATGTGTGCACATACCCTTACAGAACTGCACAGCTCAATCTACTGTAAAGTGGCCACAATCGGGTTCTGCATGTCCGCCCCTTTATTTGAATAGGTACCAAATGTGCAGTATCTGAGCAGTTCCTGCCGGCACCGAGCTGATCTATGGAGGTATCGGCAGACGTCGCACCCACACAGATCAGACGTTGCTCACCTATCCTAAGAAAAAGTCATCAACATTAAAGCAATGGACACCTCCTTAACCTCTACCTTACCGATGACTGAATAATACGTCATCGGTAAGGATCTCCTGCTTTGAGGTGGGCTCCGGCGGTTATAAACAGCTGACATGTGCCCGCAATAGGCGCGAGCGGAACTAGTTAAATCCCGCTGTCAAAGCTGACAGCGGGCATTTAAATAACACTTCCGGCCGCCGGACCGTAAGGGAGCTCATCGCCGACCCCTATCACGTAATCGGGGGTCGGCGACGGGTTGCCCTGACAACCAGAGGTCTCGTAGAGACCTCTATTGTTGTTCCAGGCTGATGGCTTTCAGCGCCGCCCGGTGGCCAGCGCTCAAAGCACAGCAGTAAATCTGCTACATATGGGCGATCTGCTCGTCGCCCATATGTAGCAGAGCCGATCGAGTTGTACATGCTTCAAGCCTCTATGGAGGCTATTGAAGCACGCCAAAAGTAAAAAAAAGAAAAAATGTTTATAAAAATAAAAAAAAACCCTAAAAGTTCAAATCACCCCCCTTTCGCCCCAATCAAAATAAAATTAAATAAAAATCCCACATACACATATTAGGTATCGCCGCGTTCAGAATCGCCCGATCAATGAAAAAAAAAAAAGCATTAACCTACCTGATCGCTAAACGGTGTAGCGAGAAAAAAATTCAAAACGCCAGAATTACGTTTTTTGGTCGCCTCGACATGGCATTGAAATGCAATAACGGGCGATAAAAAGAACGTATCTGCACAAAAGTGGTATCATTGAAACGTCAGCCCGGCGCGGAAAAAAAGCCCTCACCCGACCCCATATGACGAAAAATTGCGCTTTTTTATTTTATTTTAAAGCAAACTTTGGAATTTTTTTTCACCACTTAGATAAAAGAGAACCTAGACATGTTTGGTGTCTATGAACTCGTAATGACCTGGAAATTCATAATGTCAGCTCAGTTATAGCATTTAGTGAACCTAGCAAAAACGCCAAACAAAAAACAAGTGTGGGATTGCACTTTTTTGCAATTTCACCGCACGTGGAATTTTTTCCCCGTTTTCGAGTACACAACATGGTAAAACCAATAGTGTCGTTCAAAATTACAACTCGTCCCGCAAAAAATAAGCCTTCACATGGCCATATTGACAGAAAAATAAAAAAAGTTATGGCTCTGGAAAGAAGGGAGCGAAAAACGAAACTGAAAAATCGAAAAAAGCTCCTGGAGTTAAATTTATTAAATTTGTCCCTGGGTTGAGATAGACACTAACTCACCTAGTGACCCAGATTGGGGCAGGAAGGACAACACACACCGCGGCCAACTGCTAGACTGGAGCTAATTAGGGGGGGGGCAGGGGTTTACATAGAAATCATGGGGCCCCAGAGCAAAAGTCCTAATAGCCCTGCACATAATATGATGGCCCTATATACAGTCCTGCACGTATTATAATGGCCCCACATATAAAGCCCCATATGCCGTATCAGATATATGTATGTATGTGTATATATATATATATCTCATCACCACCCGCCCCACTGAGCCCGGCTCCAGCACACGCCAGCCAGCCCCACTGAGCCCGGCTCCAGCACACGCCAGCCAGCCCCACTGAGCCCGGCTCCAGCACACGCCAGCCAGCCCCACTGAGCCCAGCTCCTGCACACGCCAGCCAGCCCCACTGAGCCCAGCTCCTGCACACGCCAGCCAGCCCCACTGAGCCCGGCTCCAGCACACGCCAGCCAGCCCCACTGAGCCCAGCTCCTGCACATGCCAGCCAGCCCCACTGAGCCCGGCTCCAGCACACGCCAGCCAGCCCCACTGAGCCCAGCTCCTGCACATGCCAGCCAGCCCCACTGAGCCCTGGTCCTGCACACGCCAGCCAGCCCCACTGAGCCCTGGTCCTGCACACGCCAGCCAGCCCCACTGAGCCCGGCTCCAGCACACGCCAGCCAGCCCCACTGAGCCCGGCTCCAGCACACGCCAGCCAGCCCCACTGAGCCCAGCTCCTGCACACGCCAGCCAGCCCCACTGAGCCCAGCTCCTGCACACGCCAGCCAGCCCCACTGAGCCCGGCTCCAGCACACGCCAGCCAGCCCCACTGAGCCCAGCTCCTGCACATGCCAGCCAGCCCCACTGAGCCCGGCTCCAGCACACGCCAGCCAGCCCCACTGAGCCCAGCTCCTGCACATGCCAGCCAGCCCCACTGAGCCCTGGTCCTGCACACGCCAGCCAGCCCCACTGAGCCCTGGTCCTGCACACGCCAGCCAGCCCCACTGAGCCCTGGTCCTGCACACGCCAGCCAGCCCCACTGAGCCCTGGTCCTGCACACGCCAGCCAGCCCCACTGAGCCCTGGTCCTGCACACGCCAGCCAGCCCCACTGAGCCCAGCTCCTGCACACGCCAGACAGCTCCACTGAGCCAAGCTCCTGCACATGCCAGCCAGCCCCACTGAGCCAAGCTCCTGCACATGCCAGCCGCCCCACTTAGCCGTGCTCCTGCACACGCCAGTCAGCCCCACTTAGCCGTGCTCCTGCACACGCCAGCCAGCCCCACTGAGCCCTGCTCCTGCACACGCCAGCCGCCCCACTGAGCCCAGGGCATGCACACGCCAGCCGCCCCACTGAGCCCAGGGCCTGCACATGCCAGCCAACCCCACTGAGCCCAGGGCCTGCACACGCCAGCCGCCCCACTGAGCCCAGGGCCTGCACACGCCAGCCGCCCCACTGAGCCCAGGGCCTGCACACGCCAGCCGCCCCACTGAGCCCAGGGCCTGCACACGCCAGCCGCCCCACTGAGCCCAGGGCCTGCACACGCCAGCCGCCCCACTGAGCCCAGGGCCTGCACACGCCAGCCGCCCCACTGAGCCCAGGGCCTGCACACGCCAGCCGCCCCACTGAGCCCAGGGCCTGCACACGCCAGCCGCCCCACTGAGCCCAGGGCCTGCACACGCCAGCCGCCCCACTGAGCCCAGGGCCTGCACACGCCAGCCGCCCCACTGAGCCCAGGGCCTGCACACGCCAGCCGCCCCACTGAGCCCAGGGCCTGCACACGCCAGCCGCCCCACTGAGCCCAGGGCCTGCACACGCCAGCCGCCCCACTGAGCCCAGGGCCTGCACACGCCAGCCGCCCCACTGAGCCCAGGGCCTGCACACGCCAGCCGCCCCACTGAGCCCAGGGCCTGCACACGCCAGCCGCCCCACTGAGCCCAGGGCCTGCACACGCCAGCCGCCCCACTGAGCCCAGGGCCTGCACACGCCAGCCGCCCCACTGAGCCCAGGGCCTGCACACGCCAGCCGCCCCACTGAGCCCAGGGCCTGCACACGCCAGCCGCCCCACTGAGCCCAGGGCCTGCACACGCCAGCCGCCCCACTGAGCCCAGGGCCTGCACACGCCAGCCGCCCCACTGAGCCCAGGGCCTGCACACGCCAGCCGCCCCACTGAGCCCAGGGCCTGCACACGCCAGCCGCCCCACTGAGCCCAGGGCCTGCACACGCCAGCCGCCCCACTGAGCCCAGGGCCTGCACACGCCAGCCGCCCCACTGAGCCCAGGGCCTGCACACGCCAGCCGCCCCACTGAGCCCAGGGCCTGCACACGCCAGCCGCCCCACTGAGCCCAGGGCCTGCACACGCCAGCCGCCCCACTGAGCCCAGGGCCTGCACACGCCAGCCGCCCCACTGAGCCCAGGGCCTGCACACGCCAGCCGCCCCACTGAGCCCAGGGCCTGCACACGCCAGCCGCCCCACTGAGCCCAGGGCCTGCACACGCCAGCCGCCCCACTGAGCCCAGGGCCTGCACACGCCAGCCGCCCCACTGAGCCCAGGGCCTGCACACGCCAGCCGCCCCACTGAGCCCAGGGCCTGCACACGCCAGCCGCCCCACTGAGCCCAGGGCCTGCACACGCCAGCCGCCCCACTGAGCCCAGGGCCTGCACACGCCAGCTGCCCCACTGAGCCAAGCTCCTGCACACGCCAGCTGCCCCACTGAGCCCGGCTCCTCCACATGCCAGCCGCCCCACTGAGCCCAGCCCCTGTATTCACTCACTCACCAGGTCCCAGACATGACTGTCGCTCCAATCCTGGCAGGCTTTCAGTCCTTACAGGTGGGGGTGGGTAAGCCGGATGTCCTGAGCCTCTCGTCTCCTCTCCTCAGTGCTGCAGCCTGGAGCAGCAGAGCACGCTCTCTCCACCAACAAGAACGTCCTGACGTGCAACGTCAGACGTTCTTATTCTTAACCCCCTCCTGTGCCACTGGTATGTAATGATGCAGCTGCGTACTGTGTAAAACCGCCGTGCCCGCAGATTTAAAGGACCGGCGGCAGGAATCTAAAAGGGTCCAGTGACTTCATCGGCGGTGGACGGATAAGCGGGCGCCGCCACTCCAGCGGCCCACAGAGGCACATATCTGGCGGCCCAGCGGGAAAATGCCCGGTTTGCCAGATTACCAATCCGGGCCTGAATGCCACTATGGATCTCAAATACCTCTTTAATTCTGTGATAATATCTATCGACATCCTCATCATCCTGCTGTATAGTCCTATTAATTTCTGTCCAATTTGCTGTACCTGTGTTCCTTCTCCCAGTTGTTCAAGATTAAAAAGACAATGTCAGCGATACAGAATGTTTACTCTCTATTTGTTATAATATATGAGTTAGGCCTAGAAGTTACCAATAAGGACACATTGCACATTTGATCTGAAGACTGTTCTCTCTGGATACCTGATGAAAAAGGACCATATCCAGTTTCATTCAAAAGATACGTTCTTGGTACAATCTTAATAACTTTCCAGCCATCAGATGAAATGGACAATAACAATCCTGCCTTACAATGAGGACAAGAATCAGGTTTGTGGAAAAAATACATTTTTTTTTATTTTCACGCCCGGGCGGTTTAAACTTCTGTGAAGCACTGGGGGGTTCAAAGTGCTCACCACACATCTAGATAAGTTCCTTGGGGGGTCTAGTTTCCAAAATGGTGTAATTTGTGGGGGGTTTTCACTGTTTTGGTACATCTGGGGCTTTCCAAACGCGACATGGTGTCCGATCTCAATTCCAGCCAAAAACGTCAAATGGCGCTGCTTCCCTTCCGAGCTCTGCCATGCGCCCAAATAGTGGTTTACCCCCACATGTGGGGTATCCGCTTACTCAGGACAAATTACACAATAACTTTTAGCGTCCTGTTACCCTTGGGAAAATAAAAATTGGGGGTGAAAAGATCATTTTTGTGGAAATATGATTTTTTAATTTTTACGTTATACACTTCTGTGAAGCCCTTGGGGGTTCAAAGTTCTCACCCCCTTGGGGGGTCTAGTTTCCAAAATGGGGTCACTTGTGGGGGGTTTCCACTGTTTAGGTACATCAGGGGCTCTCCAAACGTGACATGGCGTCCGATCTGAATTCCAGCCAATTTTGCATTGAAAAGTCAAACGGCGCTGCTTCCCTTCTGAGCTCTGCCATGCGCCGAAACAGTGGTTCCCCCCCACATATCAGGTATCAGCGTTCTCAGGACAAACTGCACAATAACTTTTGCAGTCCAACTTCTCCTGTTACCCTTGGTAAAATAAAAAACTTGAACCTGAAGTATTTTTTTTGTGAAAAAAAGTTAAATGTTCATTTTTTTTAAATATTCAAAAAATTCCTGTGAATAATCTTCTTGAATGTGGTTTTGAGCACCCTAATGGGTGCAGTTTTTAGAATGGTGTCACTTTTGGGTATTTTCTATCATATACACCCCTCAAAGTGGCTTCAAATGTGATGTGGTCCGTAAAAATAAAATGGTATTGCAAAAATGATTAATCGCTGGTCAACTTTTAACCCTTATAACTTCCTAAGAAAAAAAAAATTGGGTTCCAAAATTGTGCTGATGTAAAGTAGACATGTGGGAAATGTTACTTATTAAGTTTTTTGTGTGCCGTATCGCTGTGATTTAAGGGCATAAAAATTCAGAGTTGGAAAATTGCGAAACTTTCAAAATTTTCACCAAATTTCCGTTTTTTTCACAAATAACCGCAAGTTATATGAATGAAATTTTACCACTAACATGAAGTACAATATGTCACGAGAAAACATTGTCAGAATCACCAGGATTCATGGAAGTGTTTCAGAGTTATTACCTCATAAAGGGACAGTGGTCAGAATTGTAAAAATTGGCCCGGTCATGAGCGTGCTAACCACCCTTGGGGGTTAAGGGGTTAATATATATATGGGATAAAGTCCCATAATGATGTTACATAAAATTCTTAAACACAAAAAGACAAACAAGATAAGGACTCTATACACAAAATAAATCCTGGAGCACAATGGATTTCTACCCACCTGCAAGAAATCTTGACAAATATCTGTGGAATTCATATGTCAACAAGAAGACACCAGTAGCAACAATACAATTGCTGCTACTAATATCCAGGATCTAAATGATCCTCACTGATTACACTATGTCCTAGGTATTTACCAGCTTGTATCTCTATATCCTGCCACCTCCATCCAATGAAGGCCTGTAAGGGGCGAGTGTGACAACACAGTGTAACAAACATGAAAGTCCCCAAGGACTATGGTCACTGATATGACAGATACACTAGTCAAAAGTCCTTGTAAGTATATGTAACACACAACAATTTTCACAGTTAGGAACTGGACATGCATACATACACAGAAACATATAAGACGAGATAAAAGTTCCCTCGTACTCCTAGACCTGAAGTGCTGAGATAAAGTCTAATGACACCGCCTCTTTATATCCAGAGACCTTCCCGTTCTTAATATCAGGTATTCAGAACACCACTGGTGCAGACTCTCCTCAGTGATAATTATAAGATCTTAATCTGACTTTGTGTCCACTTTTTAAACGAGGAGGGTTCAGTCACTCTGTGTTATTAAAAGAAAAACATATAACAAAACTACATAGAATATTCTCTATGAGGATCAGGTGGCGTGTACCTAGGTGATTTATACCACTAATGTATAATAACCTATGATTTGTCTCCAGTCCACAGGTGACTCAACCACGCCTACTGGACTCCCTTATACAGTCAGGATTTTATTTCAATCCTTATACATTCACACAAGATAACATTCAAGGAGTCTCATGTGTAACATAAAACATATATTTATGGCGTTTTAGTTCTAGAATTTTAAAAGACAGACAAAACAGCACACTTAACAGAAAACAACATTCAACAAAGTACAGAAGACAAACAATACCAGCAAAAATTCTTCTTATACTGGATTCCTTAACCCCTTTGTAGCCCAGTTTTTAAAACAGCACCCCCTGACATAATGAAAACCTCTGGCAGGTAGTTTATTAACCCATCAGGTGATTTTTAGGAATAAATGCAAAGTGGTATAGCAGGATACAGCAAGTTGTCAGCTATAGTGGACAGCCGACAGCTCCTGGATCATCACCTGTACGGGGATGATATTCTCTTATATCTCAGGTCAGTAAAAAGACGTATTGGCTGTGTGATAAAACACTCCGGGATCGGCTTTGCTGGGGTCAAAGGTCACGTGCGTTCCGCATGAAACCCAGGCGCAGAGCTGGGATTCGGGTGTAACTGACCCTGGGACAGGTTTATTAATAGTGAAAGCAATGCAAAAGGAAATAAAACATAAATCCTAGCCTGTCGGGAACTAACTAAACAATGGACAACCTAACTACCACCTGGCGGGCTTCTCCCATCCAGCCAAACCACAGTTGCAGTGGGCACTGCTTTCACTCACGTGTGTCTCTCACACAGACAGGCTCTCTGTGTTCCCAGGCTGAGACACTCACACAACCACCTGGCCTCCTTTTATATCCACCTCCCATTATCTATTAGTAAGCAGGTGCGATACTGACCAGACTAGGCCACATAGGAAAGGTATCTGGGCGAGATATACCTGCCCTCATCCACTATTCCCACATGATTCTCACATATCCCCCCCCTCTACTCAGACCACTCCGGTCGAGCAATGACACCCGCCAAACAGTGCACTCGGGACAGGGCATCTGCATTCCCCATCTGTACCCCTGGGCGGTGCTCCACCGTAAAAGTGTAGGCCTGCAGGGCAAGGAACCACCGGGTCACCCGGCTATTCCGCTCCTTGTTCAAGTGCATCCACTTGAGAGGGGCATGGTCAGTGATCAGCCTGAACTTTCGGCCCACCAGGTAATATTTGAGGGCCTCTAGAGCCCACTTAATGGCGAGGCACTCTTTTTCTACGACTGCATACCTTTGCTCGTGTTTATTCAGCTTCCTGCTGAGATAGAGGACTGGGTGTTCCACTCCATCCCTCACTTGTGAGAGTACGGCCCCGATACCGGTATCAGAGGCATCCGTTTGTACCACAAACTTGCTGCGGAAGTCCGGAGTCACCAGTACGGGCTGAGAGCAAAGTGCCGGTTTTAGGCTATGGAAGGCTTCTTCAACCGCTAAACTCCATTTAATCATGACGGAGTCTTTCCCTTTTGTAAGATCCGTCAGGGGGGTAGCGATGGCTGCAAAATTGGGTATGAACCGGCGATAATAGCCGGCGATCCCCAGGAAGGCTTGCACCTGCTTCTTGTTGACAGGTTGTGGCCAGTCCTGAACCGCCTGAATCTTATCAACCTGGGGTTTAACAACACCCCTCACAATTACATACCCTATATACCGGGCTTCTTCTAGCCCGATGTGACATTTCTTGGGGTTCGCGGTTAGACCTGCCTCCCACAGGTCGTCAATCACAGCTTGTACTTTCTGGAGATGAGTCTCCCAGTCCAAGCTGTAAATGACAATGTCGTCCAAATAGGCCGAAGCGTACTGCCTATGTGGCCTCAGGACTCGATCCATCAGTCTCTGGAAGGTCGCCGGTGCTCCGTGCAGTCCAAACGGCATATACACATACTGAAATAGACCTTCCGGCGTAGCAAATGCCGTCTTTTCTCTGGCAGCCTCCGCCAGAGGGATCTGCCAATACCCCTTTGTTAGGTCTAGGGTCGTAATTAGAGTTGAGCGATACCGTCCGATACTTCAAAGTATCGGATCGGAATGGATCGGCCGATCTTAAAAAAAAAAAAAAGTATCGGTATCGCCGATTCCGATACCGGAAGTCCCATTCAAGTCTATGGGACTTCCGGTATCGGAATAAGAAAAACCCTGTTTTTGCCTTGTACAGCCTCTCTGGGGTCTGTACGGGCCTTTCGGGGGGCTGTGCCGGCCTGCCGGTGGTCTGTGCAGGCTCCGGTGGGCTGTGCCGGCCTGCCGGGGGCCTGTGCCGGCCTGCCGGGGGGCTGTGCAGGCTTCGGGGGCCTGTGCCGGCCTGCCGGGGGGCTGTGCCGGCCTGCCGGGGGGCTGTGCAGGCTCCGGGGGGCTGTGCAGGCATCGTCCGATGGGACTACAAGTCCCATCGGGCGATGCCTGCTACCATGACAGTGATTGACACATTAGCCAATGATGGGACAGTAGTAGTCCCATCATCCGGCTAATGTGTTGAATGAAAAAAATAAAAAAAATTACATGCTACATACATGCTACATACATACAACATGCATACTACATGTAACATACATACTACATATATACTACATGCAACATGCATACTACATACATGCTACATTCATACTACATACATGCTACATTCATACTACATATATACTACATGCAACATACATACTACATATTTACTACATGCATGCAACATACATACTACATATACTACATGCATGCAACATGCATACTACATATATACTACATGTAACATACATACTATATATACTACATGCATACTACATACTACATACATGCAACATGCATACTACATATATACTACATGTAACATACATACTACATATATACTACATGCATACTACATACATGCTACATACTACATGCATGCAACATGCATACTACATATATACTACATGTAACATACATACTACATATATACTACATGCATACTACATACATGCTACATACTACATGCATGCTACATACATACTACATACATACTACATGCATGCTACATACATACTACATACATACTACATGCATGCTACATACATACTACATGCATGCTACATACATACTACATACATACTACATGCATGCTACATACATACTACATGCATGCTACATACATACTACATGCATGCTACATACATACTACATGCTACATACATACTACATATATACTACATGCATGCTACATACATACTACATGCTACATACATACATACTACATGCATGCTACATACATACTACATGCTACATATATACTACATACATACTACATGCATGCTACATACATACTACATGCATGCTACATACATACTACATGCATGCTACATACATACTACATGCATGCTACATACATACTACATGCTACATACATACTACATACATACTACATGCATGCTACATACAATACATTCATACAATACATACATAGACATACAGTACATATAACAGAGTAACATACTTACCAATACTTGTCACATTGTTCCCCAAAGCCATTGTCTTTTACGGAATAAATATTAACATAACAAACCACAAAAATACTCACCCATGATCCGAAGCAGTCCACGAGTGTGTCCCACGACGATCTTGGGTAGAGAACTGCAGCATCAGCTGATGCTGCCGTTCTCTACGGGCTGCAGGAATCCAATGACGGAAGGTAGGTATCCTTCCGCACTGTATTCCTCCGCCACTTAAAAAAAAAAAAAAAAGTCCCTAGTCTCACTTTATGCCATTGCTGTGTGGGAATTTCCCACGCAGCAATGGCATAAAGTGAGACTAGGGACTTTTTTTTTTTAAGTGGCGGAGGAATACAGTGCGGAAGGATACCTACCTTCCATCATTGGATTCCTGCAGCCCGTAGAGAACGGCAGCATCAGCTGATGCTGCAGTTCTCTACCCAAGATCGTCGTGGGACACACTCGTGGACTGCTTCGGATCATGGGTGAGTATTTTTGTGGTTTGTTATGTTAATATTTATTCCGTAAAAGACAATGGCTTCGGGGAACAATGTGACAAGTATTAGTAAGTATGTTACTCTGTTATATGTACTGTATGTCTATGTATGTATTGTATGTAGCATGCATGTAGTATGTATGTAGTATATATGTGGTATGTATGTAGCATGTAGTATATATGTGGTATGTATGTAGTATGTACAGTCATGGCCAAAAGTATTGACACCCCTGCAATTCTGTCAGATAATACTCAGTTTCTTCCTGAAAATGATTGCAAACACAAATTCTTTGGTATTATTCTCTTCATTTAATTTGTCTTAAATGAAAAAACACAAAAAGAATTGTCCTAAAGCCAAATTGGATATAATTCCACACCAAACTTAAAAAAGAGGGTGGACAAAAGTATTGGCACTGTTCGAAAAATCATGTGATGCTTCTCTAATTTGTGTAATTAACAGCACCTGTAACTTACCTGTGGCACCTAACAGGTGTTGGCAATAACTAAATCACACTTGCAGCCAGTTAAGATGGATTAAAGTTGACTCAACCTCTGTCCTGTGTCCTTGTGTGTACCACATTGAGCATGGAGAAAAGAAAGAAGACCAAAGAACTGTCTGAGGACTTGAGAAACCAAATTGTGAGGAAGCATGAGCAATCTCAAGGCTACAAGTCCATCTCCAAAGACCTGAATGTTCCTGTGTCTACCGTGCGCAGTGTCATCAAGAAGTTTAAAGCCTGTGGCACTGTGGCTAACCTCCCTAGATGTGGCCGGAAAAGAAAAATTGACAAGAGATTTCAACGCAAGATTGTCCGGATGTTGGATAAAGAACTTCCACTAACATCCAAACAAGTTCAAGCTGCCCTGCAGTCCGAGGGTACAATGGTGTCAACCCGTACTATCCGTCGGCATCTGAATGAAAAGGGACTGTATGGTAGGAGACCCAGGAAGACTCCACTTCTTACCCCGAGACATAAAAAAGCCAGGCTGGAGTTTGCCAAAACTTACCTGAAAAAGCCTAAAACATTTTGGAAGAATGTTCTCTGGTCAGATGAGACAAAAGTAGAGCTTTTAGGGCAAAAGCATCAACATAGAGTTTACAGGAGAAAAAAGAGGCATTCAAAGAAAAGTACACGGTCCCTACAGTCAAACATGGCGGAGGTTCCCTGATGTTTTGGGGTTGCTTTGCTGCCTCTGGCACTGGACTGCTTTACCGTGTGCATGGCATTATGAAGTCAGAAGACTACCAACAAATTTTGCAGCATAATTTAGAGCCCAGTGTGAGAAAGCTGGGTCTACCTCAGAGGTCATGGGTCTTCCAGCAGGACAATAACCCAAAACACACTTCAAAAAGCACTAGAAAATGGTTTGAGAGGAAGCACTGGAGACTTCTAAGGTGGCCAGCAATGAGTCCAGACCTGAATCCCATAGAACACTTGTGGAGAGATCTAAAAATGGCAGTTTGGAGAAGGCACCCTTCAAATATCAGGGACCTGGAGTAGTTTGCCAAAGAAGAATGGTCTAAAATTCCAGCAGAGCATTGTAAGAAACTCATTGATGGTTACCGGAAGCGGTTGGTCGCAGTTATTTTGGCTAAAGGTTGTGCAATCAAGTATTAGGCTGAGGGTGCCAATACTTTTGTCCGGCCCATTTTTGGAGTTTTGTGTGAAATGATCAATGTTTTGCTTTTTGCTTCATTCTCTTTTGTGTTTTTTCATTTAAGACAAATTAAATGAAGATAATAATACCAAAGAATTTGTGTTTGCAATCATTTTCAGGAAGAAACTGAATATTATCTGACAGAATTGCAGGGGTGTCAATACTTTTGGCCATGACTGTAGCATGCATGTAGTATATATGTGGTATGTATGTAGTATGTATGTAGCATGTAGTATGTATGTAGCATGCAGTATGTATGTAGCATGCAGTATGTATGTAGCATGTAGTATGTATGTAGTATGTATGTAGTATGTATGTAGCATGCATGTGGTATGTATGTAGCATGTAGTATGTATGTAGCATGCATGTAGTATGTATGTGTTATGTATGTAGTATGTATGTAGCATGCATGTAGTATGTATGTAGCATGCATGTAATATGTATGTAGCATGCATGTAGCATGCATGTAGTATGTATGTAGTATGTATGTGGTATGTATGTAGCATGTAGTATGTATGTAGCATGCATGTAGTATATATGTGTTATGTATGTAGCATGCAGTATGTATGTAGCATGCAGTATGTATGTAGCATGCAGTATGTATGTAGCATGCAGTATGTATGTAGCATGCAGTATGTATGTAGCATGCATGTAGTATATATGTAGTATGTATGTGGTATGTATGTAGCATGTAGTATGTATGTAGCATGCATGTAGTATATATGTGTTATGTATGTAGCATGTAGTATGTATGTAGTATGTATGTAGTATGTATGTGGTATGTATGTAGCATGCATGTAGTATGTATGTAGTATATATGTGGTATGTATGTAGCATGTAGTATGTATGTATGTAGCATGCAGTATGTATGTAGCATGCAGTATGTATGTAGCATGCATGTAGTATATATGTAGCATGTAGTATGTATGTAGCATGCATGTAGTATATATGTAGTATGTATGTAGCATGTAGTATGTATGTAGCATGCATGTAGTATATATATATATATTTTTTTTTTTAACATTTAACACATTAGCCGGATGATGGGACTACTACTGTCCCATCATTGGCTAATGTGTCAATCACTGTCATGGTAGCAGGCATCGCCAGATGGGACTTGTAGTCCCATCGGACGATGCTTGCACAGACCCCCGGACATCAGCACAGCCCCCCGGCAGGCCGGTACAGACCCCCACAGGGTGCACAGACCGCCGGCACAGCCCCCCGGCAGGCCGGTACAGACCCCGGGTAGTCCACACAGCCCCCCGGCAGGCCGGCAGAGACCCCCGGAAGGCCCGAAATGACGGCGCATCATGATGCGCACACACCGCGCATCATGATGACGTCATTTCGGCTGTCAATCAACTTTGAACTTCCGATTCCGATGCCGACTTCCGATATTGAAAAAATATCGGAAGTCGGTATCGGAATTCCGATACAGCAAGTATCGGCCGATACCCGATACTTGCGGTATCGGAATGCTCAACACTAGTCGTAATATATCGGGCTTTACTTAACCGATCTATTAACTCGTCGACCCGGGGCATAGGGTAGGCATCAAATTTTGAGACCGCATTCAGTTTCCTGAAGTCATTGCAGAACCGGATTGTGCCGTCCGGTTTAGGAATTAACACAATCGGGCTGGACCAAGCACTGTGCGATTCCTCAATGACACCTAACTCTAACATTGCCTTCACTTCTCGGGAAATGGCTTCACGGCGCGCTTCCGGAATTCTGTAGGGTTTCACGTGAACAGTGACACCAGGTTCCGTTATGATGTCATGTTTCATTAGCGTAGTCTGCCCGGGTTTTTCTGAGAAAAACTTTTGGTTGTGAAGTAAAAACTGCCTGACCTCAGTCTTTTGCCGCTCCGAGAGAGTCTCTGCAACCCGTACCTCCGGTACGGTATGTGAGCAGACGGGACGGGCCAGCTCCGCTGACAAGGCAGACCGATCCTTCCAGGGCTTTATCAGATTTACATGATAAATCTGTTCAGGTTTCCGTTTACCTGCATGGTATACTTTGTAATTTACTTCACCAACTCTTTCCTTGATCTCAAAGGGGCCCTGCCACTTTGCCAGGAACTTACTGTCCACCGTGGGGACCAGGATCAACACCCTATCTCCGGGTGCAAACGTACGGATCTTGGCGCCCCTATCATAGATTCTTTTTTGGGCTCCTTGGGCCTGTATCATGTGTTCTTTGACGATAGGCATAACAGCCGCAATACGCTCCTGCATTTGTGTGACGTGATCTATCACTGTTTTAAACGGAGTGACCTGACCCTCCCAGGTTTCTTTTGCAACGTCTAATAATCCGCGAGGACGTCGGGCATACAATAACTCGAAAGGCGAGAATCCCATGGAAGACTGGGGTACTTCCCTGATGGCAAAAAGTAAATACAGAAGTAAATAGTCCCAGTTCTTCCCATCCTTATCACCTTTCTCAGCATCTGCTTCAGAGTTTTATTGAACCGTTCGACCAACCCGTCTGTTTGAGGGTGATACACGGATGTGCGTAACGGTTCGATTTGTAACAACCGGCAGAGCTCCTTCATTACCCTGGACATAAAGGGGGTCCCCTGGTCGGTGAGTATCTGTTTCGGTATACCGACCCGACTAAACACATGCACCAGTTCCTTGGCAATCGTCTTGGTGGCCGTGTTACGCAAAGGGATGGCCTCTGGGTAACGAGTGGCATAATCCAAGATGACCAGGATATGTTGGTGTCCACGTGCAGACCGTGGAAGGGGCCCAACTAAATCCATCCCAATCCTCTCGACGGGACTTCAATAATAGGTAGGGGTACCAAAGGGCTACAGAACCGGGGCTTAGGTGCAGAGGCTTGGCAGTCAGGACAAGACTCACATTATACACGAATATCGTGATGCATGCCTGGCCAAACAAAACAGTGTAATATCCTTTCGGTGGTTTTCTGGACTCCCAGGTGACCTCCCATCACATGTCCGTGGGCCAGGTCCAGCACCTGCCGCCGGTAGGGTTTTGGCACGACTAATAGTTGCACCGTATCTTCCCCCTTTTTCTCTATCTGATAGAGTAAATCATTCTCCAGAACCATGTAAGGATATGCCAGCCTAGAGCCAGGTTCTACGGGTACCCCATTCATCACTTTTACATTTGTCCTAGCCTGAGAAAGGGTAGGATCCTTTATTTGCTCGCTTTGGAAGTCATCTTTCTGAACTTCTAAATCCGGCAAACGGGGAGGTGGACGGCTGTCGGCCTCCTCCTCTTCCCCGGTCTCCTCCGTATCACCTGTCATGACTGAAAACGGGAACTGCAGGTCATTTCCCGCAGACTCTTCCCCAGAGTCTTCCGGGGAGACCTCTTCCAGGGGTTTGGGACCCACACGCGCCCTGGGAGAAGAATCATGTACACTATTACCCTGGGGTATCAACTGATTCTCCCACAATTGCCAGAAGTGGGGAAAATCCCGGCCCAGGATAACATCATGCAATAACGCCGGGACGAGTCCCACTTTATGTTGCACAGACCCATAGGAAGTAGTAATGCATATGACCGTGGTGAGGTACGAACAGGTGTCTCCATGCACACACGTTACAGAAAATTTGTCTGATGGTCCAGTCGGGGCTGACACTAGACTGGCCTTCACCAGAGTCACCACACTTCCCGAGTCTAACAATGCCACCACATTTTTGCCATCAACAGTTAAATCACCCAAGTGTTTTTCCACATCCTTTTGACCGGCATTCACACTCACTACCCTTTCAACCATAGACATGCGGTTTTTAGAGTCTGTGACGTCGCACTGCATGGGTTCAGTAGTGACCGGACAGTTTGCAGCAATATGTCCCATCTCTTGGCAGCGGAAACACCTAACGGGCCCCTTGCTTAGACCATAGTTCGTTACTCTCGGCCTCGCAGTGCGGGCAGTCCCGTTTTCCTCCCCCACTGTCTTAGGGATTTTTCCATCTCCCCTACTCCCTGGAACAGTCTAACCGGTTCCACGTGGAGACGATGAAGAACGAGGTGGGGTAGCGTCGTCTCGGAGTCCTTCCGCCACGGAGTAACGTTCAACCAGATCCACCAGTTGATCTGCCGTCGTAGGATTTCCATGGCTTACCCACTTCCTCAGTGCTGGCGGTAGAGCTCTCAGGTACTTGTCCATGACGACTCTCTGGATTATCTCTGGCGCTGTCAGCACCTCGGGTTGTAGCCACTTCTTCGTCACGTGGATCAGGTCGAACATCTGGGACTGCGGTGGTTTATCCGGCTGATAAGTCCATTGATGCACTCTCTGTGCACGGACAGCGGTCGTCACTCCCAGCCGGGCCAAGATCTCGGATTTCAATTTGTCAAAGTCCTGCGCAGCTTCAGGTTCCAAGTCATAATACGCCTTTTGGGCCTCACCGGAAAGAAACGGGGCAATCAGGCCGGCCCATCGTGCCTCCGGCCATTTTTCTCGCACCGCTGTCCGTTCAAACGTGGTCAGGTATGCCTCGACGTCATCTTCGGTCGTCATCTTCTGCCAGTACCGACTCACGTGAATCACTCTCGACTCGGCTTCCAGATTAACCTCCTGTAGGGTTGCCAGGCGCTGCGCCACCTGCTGGAGAAGCGAACGATCGGTAGCTGTCATGTCCACCAACTCCTTCAGCTGGGCCATCATCACCCGATTAGCTTCTTGCTGGACGGCGGTGGACTGTACCAGCGCTTTCACCACGTCCTCCATGCTCATGCTTGCAACGTGTTGCCCGCGTTCTCCACCACAATGTGATAAAACACTCCGGGATCGGCTTTGCTGGGGTCAAAGGTCACGTGCGTTCCGCATGAAACCCAGGCGCAGAGCTGGGATTCGGGTGTAACTGACCCTGGGTCAGGTTTATTAATAGTGAAAGCAATGCAAAAGAAAATAAAACATAAAACAAATCCTTGCCTGTCCGGCACTAACTAAACAATGGACAACCTAACTACCAACTGGCGGGCTTCTCCCGTCCAGCCAAACCACAGTTGCAGTGAGCACTGCTTTCACTCACGTGTGTGTCTCTCACACAGACAAGCTCTCTGTGTTCCCAGGCTGAGACACTCACACAACCACCTGGCATCCTTTTATATCCACCTCCCATTATCCATTAGTAAGCAGGTGCGATACTGACCAGACTAGGCCACATAGAAAAGGAATCTGGGCGAGATATACCTGCCCTCATCCACTATTCCCACATGATTCTCACAGCTGTCATTAAGGGGTTACTCTAACGAGAATCGCCCTTGATTCTCCCATCTAGATCAATTTAACGTGCACACAGTTTTTTTATTCCACAGTAGCCTTCTCACACTGGCTTTGTACCCATTCAAAAATAAAATAAAAAAATAAAGATTATTGTTATTCAGCGGAATATCTTAAAAGAACAAACAAGAAACCCCAATCACTATGGAGCTTAGCATCTTAGAGGAGTTATTGTAACTCCAATTGCATGTAAACTTCCAACTTACAGGAGCCTCTCACAAACCCCAATTGGAAAAGTTCACAAGTTCCCTATTCAATTCCTAGAATAACATTCATCCCATTCAAAAATAAAAAAAATAAAGATTACTATTATTCTTCGGAATATTTTACAAGAACAAACAAACCCCAATCACTATGGAGTTTTGCAACTTACAGGAGTTATTATAACTCCAATTGCATGTAAACTTCCAAATTACAGGAGCCTCTCACAAACCCCAATTGGAAAAGTCCACTATCACAGTCCCCATTCAATTCCTAGAATAACAGTCATACTGAATTATCAAAATTACTGAATATAATGAAAATTAAATGTTCTTACCTGTATTCAGATACAGACGATTCCCAGAGATCC
Source organism: Dendrobates tinctorius (assembly GCF_039654945.1). Lineage (NCBI taxonomy): Eukaryota > Metazoa > Chordata > Amphibia > Anura > Dendrobatidae > Dendrobates > Dendrobates tinctorius. Next base: position 1,468,242 of record NW_027361931.1, on the reverse strand, counting down.
TTAGACTATACGAAATCCGTCACTTTCCCTCAGTCCAGGATAACTGATAATGCCCCTGTTGACGCCTAATGTCAAGGCGGAGGACTTACTTAAGGAGTTCCAGACTCCCCCGTGCGCGGTTTACATTACTCACCGGTGAGGGAAAGGTGTTGGATTTCCCGGCCATCGCATCAAATGTCAGTGGAGTTTCAGTCTTCCAATTAGAAATCGTCCAGACCTGAATAAGTAAGATGTTTCTTTATTTGTCATGCCGGCACGAAGAGAGAATGACAACCACACCAGGTGTGGGCCGTCCTCTGCCTCAATACAGATTCTTAGAGTTTAAGTAGAAGTGCCGAAAGGGCGTTCAAAACTACTACGTTTGCAAAACTAGTACATACAATATGCTTTGCTGTTAGCAATCCTTATCTACGTTACCAGAGAAGTAAAGGTATGACTTTTTATTTTGTACGTTAGCTAAGGATAGCAAACTAAGCATTACACCCATGTATTACATCAGCTGAAAAGAGTTTCTAAGCATGGCATATATGCAATCGTGTGTGTGTGTGTGTGTATATATATATATATATATATATTTATATATATACTCACACACATACACGTGTATATATATATATACACGCACATAAAAGAAAGGACTTTATTACAATTATAACAATATTCATCACCTGTCCACTGAGAAAATATTAATCCATTTGTTCCACGACGGGTCTAGCTCTGCTACATCTAGATTGCATGCTGCATGGTTGTATGATGTGACTATACAGCCTTCCATCCAGCAGAGATACTGAGCAGCATCTACTAGTGCTGTTCACTGTGTTGAGGTGAACTCTTATAACCTGTCTGACATCACTGCGAGCACGAGAAAGTTATTATGCTCGCGGTGCCATCAGAAAGGTCCTGGGAGTTCACCGCCAATGAACTCACTTCATCTATCTGACGTCAGCGTGCGCGCCATAGGAACATTTCTAACGGCGCTAGAGTGGACGTCAGTTGAAGGTGAAGTGAGTTTGTTGGCTGTGAACTCCCAGGACATTTCTGACGGCAGCGCGAGAACTTTCTCGTGCTCGCGGTGATGTCAGATAGGTTACAGAAATTCACTGCAAGGAAAAAATAAATTTTCCCAACAGAAATGTTATTTAATCCCCAAATTTTGCCTTTTCATAAGGGTAACAGGAGAAATTGCTCCATACAATTTGATTCGTCTGAATCACGTATTTCAGAGATTTAAACGGAAACCCAGGTGTTAGTTCTCAGTGTATAGCGCAGTGTATAACGCAGGATAAATGTGCGCTAAGCCTTAGTGCGATCTTTGGGAGGCATAATGAACAAATCAACAGCGGTGAAGAATTGGTTTTATTTTTTGCGGTATGAGTGATTAGGCGACTTTATTCTTCGGGTTGGTGTGATTACAGCGATACCAGATTTATATTGGGTTTTTATATTTGGCTGCTGTCACACTAAAAAATGCTTTTTATTTCAAAAACTAGTTTTCACATCACCATATTTTGAGAGCTATAATATTTCCATATTTCTGCTGACAGTCATGTGAGGGCTTGTTTTTTTGCGGGATAAGTTGACGTTTTCATTGGTACAATTTTCAGACACATGACATAAGAACAAAAACCAGCAATTCAGGATTTTTTTTTGGGGGGGGGGTTATGTCATTTCCGTGTGTGGTAAAATTGATAAGGCAGTTTTATTCTTCGGGACAGTACAATTACACTTATACCTCATTTATATTTTTTTTTATGTTTTGGCGCTTTTACACAAAAACTATTTTATAGAGAAAATAATTATTTTTGCATCACTTTATTCTGAGAGCTATAACTTTTTTATTTTCTGCAGATGGAACTGTATGGTGACTTGGTTTTTGCGGGACAAGATGACATTTTCAGCGGTACCATGTTTATTTATATTCGTCTTTTAGATTGCGTTTCATAGGTCGGTTCTTGCGGACGCGGCGATACCAAATGTGTACTTTTATTGTTTAGATTTTTTTTCATAAAAATGTTTGCGTACAATATATTTAGATTTTTTTTTTTAATTATTTTTACACACCCTTTTTTTTTTTTTTACTTTTTTCTAACTTTTGTAAACTTTTTTACTTTGTCCCACTTTGGGACTTTCAGTTGCAGCAGCATCTCTATGCTTTGCAAACTGTCAGCACTGCACTGTCACATAAAGTTGCTGATTATGCACTGCGCATGATCTAGCAACTTTGCTAGCACTGGTGACCTGGATGTCGTCAAGACTAGTGATGAGAGAATAGTGAAATGTTCGGATTCAGGAAAATTGGCACAAATAATTTTTTCAATGTCCGTGTATGTGTACTGAATAACGAATCCAATGCAAGTCAACGGGAACGCCGAATATTTTTCTGCTGGACCCAACAAACAGGTCTGGGGGCTGAGATAAAAAAGCTGAAATGGATGGGAAAGAGCTAAAACTAAATGGGAACAGCATGGAGAAGATGCCAGCATGCCTTTCTGACTTACATATGGTAACTGGGAATAATGTTGTCAGACTATTGCGCCTTTTTTTGGATTTATAAGAAGACCTACCAAAACCAAAATGTTTTAACCCCTTAGTGACAGGGCCAAATTTTAAAAATCTGGCCAGTGTCACTTTACGCATTTCGTCAGGAAGGAGCTTAGCGCTCTGAAATGCACGTCGGGGTTGGCCGGCTTCCCTCTGCTCCTACAGCATTAAGGTAACACATCCTGCTGGTCCTGCCAGATTGCCTTTGGGCGGTCTGCCCACTGTTTGACATAAGCACTTGCTTTATGATTGTGACTATGTCGCTGTACTTGCATATTGGTTTATATAAGCCCTATGGGATTATATGCTGTACTATGCTGGGTGGGTTATAAGTCCGGCATCTGTCTGCCATTGGGTGTACGCACTTCATCCCACCTTTATCCCATGTACCTTGCTGTCCATTATTTTATAGAACATATATAATAAAAGTGAAGTTTTATGGGACTATTTGACTGCCTGTTTTTCTATGTGCTCTCTATACTCGTAAGGAAGGTAAGAAAATTTCTAAAACAAGCTACAGGGAGGAGATTGGAACAAAACAATATCCTCTAAACTGCATACTCGCAAATGCCAGAAGCCTGACAAACACGATGGAAGAACTAGAAGCAGAAATATCTACACTATGACATAGTGGAAATAACCAAGACATGCTTAGATGAAAGCTATGACTGGACAGTTAACTTACAGGGTTACAGTCTGTTTAGAAAGGATCGTAAAAAAATCGGAGAGGAGGAGGGGTTTGTCTTTATGTAAAGCAAGGGCGTATTTGCCACTAGGCACTTGAGGGCACGTGCCTAGGACGCCAGAATGCGGGGGGGGCACCACCTGAGCAAGGTCTTTTTTTCCCTTTCTTTTTTTCTTAGTCTGGGGGGTCGGTCCGCCCACCCACCTCAGTCTTCCGGCTGCTGCGGGCACCGTCACCATTTATCAGCTCCGCCCTTGATCACATAACGATGACCTCACCACAGGTCTTTCAGCTCTCCCTGCAGCAGCTCCTTCCTGGTTGTGTTGTGTGCAGCTTGTGTTCTCTGGTATCAGCCAGCAGCAGATTTCCAGTTCCCGCCATTCTGGTGAGATTACAGGAGGGTTTGTTGGAATTTTGGTGCTTGTGGTAAATCTGGGAGAGGAGAGTGAGGTGTTATGATTGGGTCACCGAGGAGGACAGCAAGACCAAGCTAAGCCACAGAAAACCAGAGAGGTTGGTAACTAAGCGGATTGCAGCCCCCTGATCCTATCCACACAACTAGCAGTAGCCATGGAGCATGCCTACGATGATCCTAGATGCCTCGGCACAGCCGGAGAGCTAACTAAGCCTAAAGCAAGAAAGGGGAAATCTAAACTGCCCCAGAGCAGCCCCCTAAGGAATAGATAGTCCCCAAACATATATTGTCGGTGAGACAAGATGAAAACACAAACGCAGGTAGGAAAATAGACTGAGCAAACGATGGGGCCCACACTGACTAGACAGGACAGGAAAGGCACTGTCTGCAATCACGCAAAAAACCCTGCAAAAAAGTCCAACTCGTCTGATAGAAAAATACTGAAGTTGCACGACTTCGCCCACTATATCAGCACTCTGGTATATTCTGAAAGCAGAGCAAAAAGAGGCCAATCTAATAAGGTACAAAAACAAACTGGCACAAGCAGTAACATATAGATGGTGATTCAGCACAGCCCCAGCCGGAGCTGGCTGACCCACACAAAACTGAAATAGACAAAACCAGATCAAATGTGAACAGAATAACAAAAGAACACTTAGCTGAGCATGCAGGGACTGAGCTGGAAACTAAGATCTCAGGAGGCAGGAAAAAAATCACCAGCAGGGATAGAGGGAGTCGGCTGTCTTAAATCCAGTCTGAAACACCAGATCTCCAATCGTCTTCATTACCAGGTCGCAAGCCCCTGCTAATCAGATCAGCTTCACTACCTCCAGTAACCACCAGAGGGAGCCCAGAAAGACAACCCGCAACCCCTCCGTCAATATGACCAGTTCCACTACCTTCAGTAGTAACCAGAGGTAGGCCAAAAAGCGAATTCACAACAGTATCCCCCCCCCTTGAGGAGGGGTCACCGAACCCTCATCCACGCCACCAGGCCGATCAGGATGGGTCCGGTGAAAAGCACAAATCAATCTGTCGGTGTGAATGTCAGAAGCAGAGACCCAAGAATTATCCTCCTGGCCATAACCCTTCCATTTGACCAAGAGCTGGAGTCTCAGTCTAGCCAAACGAGAATCCAATATTTTCTCTACCTCATATTCCACATTGCTTTTAACCAATACAGGGTCAGGAGGCGCCGCCATAGGAACTACTGGCTCCACAAACCTCTTCAACAGAGATTTATGAAGCACATTATGGATCTTAAACGTAACTAGAAGAGCCAATCGAAAAGAAACAGGATTAAGAATCTCCAAAATCTTATAAGGTCCAATGAATCTAGGCTTGAACTTTGGAGATGCAACCTTCATAGGAATAATCTTTGACGACAACCAAACCATATCACCCAACCATATCACCCACTTTAAACCGGGGACCAATGGTCCTATGCTGGTTGGAAAACCGTTGGGCTTTTTCCTGAGAGAGGGACAACTTATCCACCACTTGGTCCCAATTCTGCTGCATTCTCTCTACCACAGTGTCCACACTTGGGCAGGTCGAAGATTCCACTTGCCCTGAAGAAAGTCGAGGATGAAACCCAAAGTTACAGAAAAAGGGCGACATCAAAGTGGCAGAACTAGCTCTATTGTTTAGCGCGAATTCGGCCAAGGGCAAAAATGAGACCCAGTCATCCTGATCAGCAGATATAAAACATCTCAAATAGGACTCCAAAGTATGGTTTGTTCTCTCAGTCTGGCCATTGGTCTGAGGATGAAATGCAGAGGAGAAAGTTCACTGAATTCCCAGTTTGGAACAAAAAGCTCTCCAAAATCTGGAAACAAACTGGACTCCTCTGTCCGACACAATGTTCTCAGGAATCCCGTGCAACCGATCCACCTGTTGTAAAAACAAGGGCACCAACTCTGAAGAAGATGGCAACTTTGGGAGTGATACAAGATGGATCATCTTAGAAAATCTATCACAAATCACCCAGATAAGTCATTCTCTGAGAGACAGGAAGATCAGAAATAAAATCCATTGAGATATGGGTCCATGGCCTCTTGGGCACCAGCAAGAGCATCAACAACCCACTAGAACGAGAACAGGGTTTGGACCGAGAACAATTCCCACAGGACTGCACAAAATTCCTGACATCACGAGATAAGGCAGGCCACCAAAAAGACCGACTCACCAAATCTCTGGTACCAAAAATACCTGGATGACCAGCCAACGCAGAGCAATGAATTTCAGACATTACTCTCTTCCTCCACTGGTCAGGGACATACAATTTTCCCATAGGGCAACGTTCAGGTTTGTCCTCCTGAAATTCCTCCAGGGCACGTCTCAAATCGGGTGAGATGGCGGAAAGAACTACACCCTCATTTAGAATTGTAGTAGGTTCGGTCACAATAAGAGAATCCGCAAAGAAACTCCTAGAAAGGGCGTCCCCCTTAACATTCTTAGTGCCCGGAAGAAAGGAGACCACAAAATTAAAACGTGTGAAAAACAAGGCCCACCTAGCCTGTCTAGGATTCAAGCGTTTGGCTGATTCAAGATAAATCAAATTCTTGTGGTCAGTGAGGACCACAACTTGATGTCTAGCTTCCTCCAACCAATGTCTCCACTCTTCAAATGCACATTTCATGGCCAACAATTCCCGATTCCCCACGTCATAGTTACGTTCAGATGGGGAGAATTTTCGAGAAAAGAAGGCAAAGGGATTCATTTTATTCATTTTTGAAGTCACCGGATCTTTTTGGGACAAAATGGCTCCTGCACCAATCTCAGAAGCATCTACCTCCACCTGAAATGGGAGTGAGACATCAGGTTGCTGTAGAACCGGAGCAGAAGTGAATCTCTGCTTAAGCTCCTGAAATACTGAGACTGCCTCTGGAGACCAATTCACCACATCAGCACCCTTTTTGGTCAGATCAGTCAGTGGTTTGACAATACCAGAAAAATTACTTATAAATTTACGGTAGAAATTAGTAAAACCCAAAAACTTCTGGAGAGCCTTCAAAGAAGTGGGCTGAACCCAATTATAAATGGCCTGTACCTTGGTCGGGTCCATTTCAATAGCCGACGGGGACAAAATGAATCCCAAAAATGAAATCCTCTGTACACCAAAGAAGCACTGCGATCCCTTAAAAAACAGGGAATTTTCCCTCAAAATCCAGAACACAGTCCGGACATGTTCCACATAAGAATCCCCATCACTGGAAAAGATCAAAATATCATGCAGATAAATGATCAAACATTTATCCACAAAGTCCCGGAAAATATCATTCAAAGGATTGGAAGACAGAAGGGGCATTAGTGAGCCCAAAAGGCATCACCAGGTTATTCAAAATGTCCCTCTGGAGTATTAAACGCCGTCTTCCATTCATCCCCATGCTTGATGCGAATAAGATTATATGCCCCCCTGAGGTCAAGCTTGGTAAACCAACGGGCACTTTAAACTCTGGAAAATAAATCAGAAATCAGAGGTAACGGGTACTGATATTTAACAGTGATTTTGTTAAGGGAACAATAGTCAATACAAGGCCTTAATGAACCATCTTTCTTGGCCACAAAAAAAACAGCACCTAAAGGTGAAGAGGATGGTCTAAAATGACCCTTCTCCAACGACTCCTTGATATAAGATCGCATAGCATCATGTTCGGGTACCGATAAGTTGAAAAGCCGACCCTTGGGAAATTTACACCCGGGCATTAACTCAATTGCACAGTCATAACTCCTATGAGGAGGCAAAGACGCAGACTTACTCTCACTAAATACATCAGAAAAATCAACCAAATCAGGAATATCATGAGACTGCGGAGAGGTGGAGAAAACAGGAGTGTCATTAAGAACACGCTGACAACCCCAACTCACCACAGACACAGATTTCCAATCCAAAACAGGATTATCAGTTTGCAACCAGGGAAAACCCAGAACAATAGTATCATGCAAATTGTGCAACACCAAAAATTTACAATTTTCTTGGTGGTCCAGAGCAACCCGCATTATCACCTGGGTCCAAAACTGGGATTTATTCTCTGCCACAGGAGTAGCATCAATACCCCTCAAAGAGATAGGAGTCCGCAGGGGTATCATGGGAAAACCACAACGTTTAGCAAAGTCTAAATCCATCAGATTCAAAGCTGCTCCTGAATCTACAAAAGCCTTAGCGGAAAATGTAGACAAGGAGCAGATCAGAGTAATTGCCAAAAGGAACTTAGGCTGTACACTGCCCACGGCAAATGTGTGAGCAAAGTGTTTTTCTCATTTAGGGCAGACAGAAATAGTATGAGAGGCGTCTCCACGGAAAAACACAGCTTATTACGCCTTCTAAACTCCTGACGTTGCGTCGTAGACAAAACCCTATAACATTGCATGGGTTCAGACGTTCGTTCAAAAGGTGGCAACGCCTCTCGTGTAGTTTTACGTTCATGTAAACGCCGATCAACTTGAATGGTTAATGACATAGAATCGTCAAGACCAGAGGGAACATGATATCCCACCATAACATCTTTTACGGTTTCTGCCAAACCCTTCCGAAAGAGAGTTGCTAGGTCATCGTCATTCCATTTAATAAGGACCACCCACTTTCGGAATTTTTGACTATAACTGCAGAATCCTGACCCTGGTTCAATGCCAATAAGGTTTTCTCAGCTTGATCAATAGCATTAGGTTCATCATACAACAACCCCAAGGCTTGAAAACATGCGTCCATATTAGTCAAAATAGGATCTCCAGGTGTAAGAGAAAAAGCCCAATCCTGGGGATCGCCGCGCAGCAAGGAGATGACAATTTTAACCTGCTGCACAGAGCTCTCCGATGAGTTAGGCTTCAAGGCAAGAAATAGTTTGCAATTCTTAAAATTCAAAAATTTAGACCGATCCCCAGAAAACACATCAGGAGTAGGGATTTTTGGTTCAACAGCAGATGATTGAGCGAGATAGGCAGAAATTCTCCGCACTTCAGCAGCGAGCTGCTCAACATGACCAGACAACTGCTTAATCTCCATTAAAGAAAAAAAAATCCTCCTACGGCCCCAGAGAAAAAGAGGAAAAAATATATAAAAAAATTCAGCCACTACTTTTTTTTTTTTACAATTCTTTCCTTCTTTTGAGTACCCTAGAGTCTGCGGTTTGGCTGGTGATTCTGTTATGATTGGGTCACCGAGGAGGACAGCAAGACCAAGCTAAGCCACAGAAAACCAGAGAGGTTGGTAACTAAGCGGATTGCAGACCCCTGATCCTATCCACACAACTAGCAGTAGCCGTGGAGCGTGCCTACGATGATCCTAGACGCCTCGGCACAGCCGGAGAGCTAACAGCCTAAAGCAAGAAAGGGGAAATCTAAACTGCCCCAGAGCAGACCCCAAAGGAATAGATAGCCCCCAAACATATATTGTCGGTGAGATAATATGAAAACACTAACGCAGTTAGGAAAATAGACTGAGCAAACGATGGGGCCCACACTGACTAGACAGGAAAGGAAAGACACTGTCTGCAATCATGCAAAAAACCCTGCAAAAAAGTCCAACACATCTGATAGAAAAATACTGGCGTCGCACGACTTCGCCCACTATATCAGCACTCTGGTATATTCTGAAAGCAGAGCAAAAAGAGGCCAATCTAATAAGGGACAAAAACAAACTGGCACAAGCAGTAACATATAGATGGTGATTCAGCACAGCCCCAGCCGGAGCTGGCTGACCCACACAAAACTGAAATTGACAAAACCAGATCAAATGTGAACAGAATAGCAAAAGAACTCTTAGCTGAGCATGCAGGGACTGAGCTGGAAACTAAGACCTCAGGAGGCAGGCGAAAATCACCAGCAGGGATAGAGGGAGTCGGCTGTCTTAAATCCAGTCCGAAACCGCAGATCTCCAATCGTCCTCCTCATTACCAGGTGTCAAGCCCCTGCTAATCAGATCACCTCCACTACCTCCAGTAACCACCAGAGGGAGCCCAGAAAGACAACTCGCAACCCCGCTGTCATTATGACGAGTTCCACTACCTTCAGTAGTAACCAGAGGTAGGCCAGAAAGTGAATTCACAACAGTGAGGGGTGAGATCAGAACTGTTCCTGTGGAGGACCTGCTCCATATGACTGCGGCTCATCAGTGTTTTGGACGTACAGCATTGTTAGAGTAGGACTGGCAAGTGTAAGAACCTTGACGCGGTGTGCCAGCTTACATATTATAGCCAGAATATCAACCAATACCTTGCATATATTGATATGTTTTTGTGCACTTTATATTTTTTTCAGAGTGCAGTTGGGCCCAAATGGTTCTGTAAACTGTGGCCTCTGTTCACACGGAATGCATTATAGTTAGCACTGGGCAGCCCGCTATATGGCGTTGCTAAGAGGCTGTGAACCAGATGCTCTGCATTCCTTGTGTGATCATTGCCACATACAGATTATATATTTTTTGCACTAGTGTGCCACACGGCCAATCCCTGATTGAAGGCTGGCTGTCTCATTTGGTATTATTACACCTGTGCAGTTGCCATTTTACTTGGGTCCGCTGCCCACACAGCCTCCCCAGGGCCAGCATCTGAGGCCCACACAGCCTCCCCATGTCCATAAGACCCATATAGCCTCCCCATGTCCATAAGACCCATATAGCCTCCCCATGCCCATAAGACCCATATAGCTTCCCTATGTGCAACCAAACATCCCATAAACATAAATAAAAAAAACATACCTTTCGATTCCCATGGCACTTTGCTATGCTTCTGTCTCTGATGCGCTGACTCTCCGCAGTACACAGCTGACGCGATGACATGACAATGAATTGGGGCGGGAGGGGAATGTAAATATAATGAGTTAGGGTTAGAGCGGGAGGTACATAGTGGGGGGCATTGAGGATGAAGTGACTGGCAATGAATTGGGAGAAAGAGTACAGGTGCTAATTAATTTATATATTAAATGGGGAAAGTGGCTTTTATAGTTAGTGGGGGCACAGTGTGCAGATTATAATTTATATTTGGAATGGTGGGTTGCATAATAAGCAGTTATATATTGATTGTGGGTGCACATCTGTATTCAGAGGTGTAGTGTAGAAGAAAAGGAAAAAGTGGGGAATGTGCTCTGGAAACGGTGCTCTAGGTAATGGTTATTTTATGCAGAGACGAGTCCTGGCTGGAAGAAGTGACAGCGGTCAGTGCTGGATGCAAAAAAGCAAAGATGAAGTGCTTCAGTTAGAGACGTCATTGGTGCGTCAGTGTGTTACCTGTACACAGACACTATACACAGAGCTCCTATGTACATTATCACCGGTGATCACTGTATTATCTGTTCACTGACACTATATACACAGCTCCTGTGTATAATGTCACCAGTGATCACTGTATTACCTGTACACTGACACTTTATACAGAGCTCCTGTGTATGTCACTGGTGATCACAGTATTACCTGTACACTGACACTATACACTGTATACTATATAGAGAGCTCCTGTGTACAATGTCACCAGTGATCACTGTATTACCTGTACACTGACAAAAATACAGAGTTCCTGTGTACAATGGCACTTAGTATTGTTTTTTTTGTGGTGGTAATATGTGGTCTGGTCATGGTGTAGCGGCATTTGTTCCTTGCATGTGGTAATAATGGTCATTAAAAAAAAAATGTATGTGACTCATTCCCTTAATGAAAAATACATAAAAATATATTTATTTTTAATAGTTTAGAGTAGGGCCCGGCCAAAAGAGTCTACCGTTTCATGGTGGCAGCTTAAAAATTCATTTGGCCACAAAAAAAGCTGCTGGTTATGAACGTGATCTGGCGTTTGATGGGAACTGTTAATATCTGATAGGTGAGGATGTAGTGAAGAAATTGAGTTTTTCCAAGAGTGGGCAGTGGGATGGTGGGGGTGGAGTGTGGGCGGAGTCTCAAGGGGACCTGAAAATTCATTCATTCTCCCATAGGGAATGAATGAGGCTGAATGCAGTGTTGCCGTAAGTGCTGCGTTACGTGGCAGATGCGGAAAAACTGCCGTATCTGCCACGAATGGCAAAAGTCGATGTTGTGAAAGTAGCCTAAGTCACTGCCGACAGTGTCTGCATTACTCAATGTCACGAAATGGGGGGTGACCTTTCGCCGCACACGACTATCACAGCGCAGGGGGCTTATCTTAGTTATCCGACCACTGCCAACAATGTGATGAAAAACAGCAAGCTAGTCTTGACCTATCAATTTACTGCAGGGGGGCTTATTTTAGTTATCCCACCGCTGCCAACAATGTGTTACAAACTGCCGGGATTTATGTGTATCTCACTTTTTGGTTCTGCTTTGGAACTCTCAGCTCTCCAGCACCCCCTTTACCCTCAGGCTAGTCAGGGAACTGCACTTAGGATATTTGGTCGCCTGATGGGCCGCTTGTTGTGCACTGGCCATTAGGCACGCTGCAGCAAGGGAATTATAAATGCTCTGGCCGCCGCCACACAATCAGCTTATAAAACCCGTTCCATCACTGCTAGCGCTACCCACCTAGCCCAGAATACACTTCGCTGCACCAGCTCCGATTTCTATATTAATATTTAAATTAATAAAGAGGGTCCGAACCCATCCCAAATTAGTAGCCAAATTAGCTTCAGGCATGTGTAGATTCGTGATAGAACATGTAGATGAACTAGTAATTTTAGATTTTACTCCCAAAAGGTAGGCAGTGTTTACAGAAGGTATAAAAAGATTTTACAATACGAGACCATTTAACGTATGTACAATGCAATTACAAATAAAACAAGGTTAAAGAAGAAAACCACTCACATAAGCTTAGAGCATTCCAGGCTTGCCAGGCTGGGGTAGGGGCGACACATCAAAATGCATGGAGGGTCTTGATGCAACAGCATCCAGGCAGCAACTCTAGGCTGGGCTTAGTTGCAGTAACTTATACTTCTGGGCTTGTGACATCACTAAAGGGGCTGGTTTACCTGCACCCTCCCCTTTTCCAGAGTTCTAGATTTGGTTCTGAAAACTTCTAATGATCAGAACTTGGCTGGAGAACCTAGCAGAATAATGGCAGAAGCCGCACTCATCTGGTCTTGAATTTACCTTAATTTTGACACCAAACACTGGCTGTCTATTCAGCTCTGTTCATGAGAAATCCATTTCTCAGGCTCTTTTGGTGCTATAGTTTAGCAAAAAACACTGTAGCGAAGCATGTCCCAAATATGTATCTGTCATATTTCTATCATAAACTCACGTCGTGTAATGACCAAATGATTAGATTCTAGCTATAGACTATGGCAGAGCCAGCACATGGGGAAAGACAAAGGAAGCTCTCTCTTGGCTAATTAACATTCCTTCGGGAGGGGGAAGAGGAAGGAGTGAGTGAGCTGGAGTTTCAGGTTACAGACTTTGAGTGTTACATGCAGGCAGACGAGGAATAGAGCTGCAGGCATGACATGCAGGGGGAAGGAAGGGGGGTCTGTCACAATCCCGACGCTGACACCGGTATGTCACGGATGGAGGGACGTGACTTACTGCCAACACACGGCTATCATAGGCACAGGGGGGCTTATCTTATTTATCCCACTGCTGGCACCATGTGATAAAAAAACAGCAAGCTAGTCTTGCCCTGACAATTTAACCGCAGGGTGGTTTATTTTAGTTGTCCCACTACTGCCCACAATACTTCACGAAACTTTTCAGTTCCACTTTGGAACTCGCAGCTCTCCGGTGCGCCCCTTACCCTCAGGTCAGTCAGGGAACTACACCTGGGATAAGTGGTCGCCGGCCAGCTGCTTCAATGAGGACTGGCCACCCGGCACGCTGCAGTGAGGGAATTATAAATGCTCTGGCCGCAGCCACCTGATTAGCTTATAAAATGCCTTTCCGTCACAGTCAGCAGTACCTGGGACCCAGACCACACTTCGACGCCACCAGCTCCAGATTTCTCTTATTAATTTATAAACTGAACAGAGGGGTTCAAAGCCAACCCAATTCAGTAGTGTAATTATCTTAAAGGCACGTAAATTCGTTCTTAGAGCATGAAGTCAGACTAATAAAGTTATAATTTATTCCCAAAGGCGGGCAGTGATTACAAAGATAAAAATTTTTTACAAAGTTGAGACATTAGATATGTACAATGCAAATATCAAATGGGATTAACAAAACAGAGATTAACACTTACATTTGCTTAGATGGACTTAGGCTAAACTTGTGGGGAGGCGGGGCCAGACATCTCCCTGCATCTGGGATACTAGCAGCACGGAGTCTCCAGCAAGAGTGACCTCCCAACTGAGTGAGTGTACTCTATAGTCCTGGGTCCTGACATCATAAAAGGGTAGTCGGTGATGGTCCTCCTCCTGCTCTTGGAGTTACAATCTGACTACTAAACTTATAATAACTATATCTCGCAGAGGGTACCTCGTATAAACACGCACATGGTATCATTTTCTTTAGCTTGACGAAGGGCATAATTCAAAGCCAAACATGCAGTAATTATGTCACACCGTTTAGGAGGAATCCATTTCTCGGATTCCGTCGGGGCTAGACCTTAACAAGAACCACCGCAGTGAAGTTGGATTGGAGCATGTCGCAGAAATGTCCGTTTCATTTTTCTGTCACGAACGAGGTCCAAGCTATGGCTTTGCTAATATCTCCCATACTTGAATTCACCGCATGGTAGAGAACAAAGGACATTCTTTCCACTTAGCTAATTAACATTCCTTAGCTGGGGAGAGGGGAATGTTGGCACAGGAAGTGTTTGGTGTCCTGTTACAGATGCAGGCACAGAGCTTCAATGTGTGTATGTGTGAGCTGTGGGGGAAAGAGGAGGGGCCACAGCTGCTGACAGGCAAATTCTCATCTGTCGTGTAATAATCAGGGAACCTTGGGTCATACCTTAAATATCATTACAGGGTCAAACTCTCACCACTGGTATAGTTCAGTATGTGCGGAAAGTTCTGGAAAAGTGTAGAGAGTGGAAGATTCCGGAAGGTGTGCTAATAAGGGAAATCATAGATCATATTCACATTATCATGACACCTCCCCCTTCTAGAGTGCGCTAAGGAGGCAGAACCCTGCGGTACTCCACCATGCGCACCTCAGCGGGTTCGCCCCGGCGGGACAATCCATCGACATTTCCATGCTCGCTGCCCGTTTTGTCTTGTACAGTAAAGTCGTACTGCTGGAGGGCAAGGCTCTAGCTTAGCAACCTTCCGTTGGTTTCCAGACACTGTCTGCAGCCAGCTCAGAGGCTTGTGGTCAGTTACCACCGTGGAGGTGCGCCCGTACAGGTAGGGCTTCAAACGTTGCTGTGCCCAGACCATGGCCAGGCACTCCTCGATGGTGGAGTATGCCACTTCCCTCAGCAGAAGTTTCCAGCTCCGGTACAACACGGGGTGCTCTTGGTTCCCTGAGTCGACCTAGCTGAGCACAGCACCGAGGCCAAACGCGCTGGCATCAATTTGTACTAGGAATGGGCGACTGCTGTCGACTGCTTTCAACACTGGAGAGCTGCACAGGGCTGCTTTCAAAGCTGTGAAGGCTGCCTCACAGCTGTCTGTCCAGTCAACTGTTTGGGGTAGCTTCCGCTTGGTGAGGCCCGTTAAGGGCTTTGCAAGGGTTCTATAGTCCTATAGGATCCGGCTATAGTACCCTGCAGTGCCCAAGGCAGGACATCGCCTGTTTCTTGGTCCTGGGGGTGGGACAGGACACGATTGCGTCCACTTTCTCAGGCTCTGGACTCATGGAACCCCCGCCTACCCGGTGTCCCAGGTAGTGGACCTGGCTCATGCCCCTTTGGCACTTTCCCAACTTGATGGTCAGGCCAGCCTGGAGAATACTCTTGAGCACCTCCTGGAGGTGCTGAAGGTGTTTTGCCCAGGTGGAACTGAAGACGGCAATGTTGTCCAGGTACGCCACGGCGTACTTCTCCAGTCCTCGAAGCAAGTGGTTGACCATCCGCTGGAAAGTGGCAGGGGCATTTTTCATACTGAAGGGCATGACCGTGGACTCGTTCAGTTCAAAGGGGGTGATAAAGGTCGATCTCTCCTGTGCTGAAAGGCTCAGGTGAATCTGCCAGTATCCCCGACTCAAATCCATGATGGATATGTATTTTGCGTTTGCCAACCGCTCAAGCAGATCCTCGATGCGCGGCATCGGTTGTGCATCAGAGGTTGTGATGGCGTTGAGCCCCCTGTATTCCACGCAGAACCGGGTGGTCAGATCCTTTTTGGGCACAGGTGAGGCCCATGCCCTCTTGGACCGTTGAATCACCCCCAGCTGTAACATCTCATCGATCTCTTGGCGCATAACCTGCTGCACCTCCTCAGAGATCCGATAAGGTGTTCACCGTAGTGGGGCATGATTCCCGGTGTCCACCTCGTGGACCGCTAACTCAGTCCTTCCAGATTGGTTGGAGAACACGGCCTGGAAGAGTTCTAGCGTGGTCCACAGTTGCGACCACTGGGATTCGGATAGTGAGGCACTTACCTCCATGTCCTCGATGGACCCATCGGCCTTGGCTTGGGCCAGCATGTCCAGGAGGAGGCTTTTCCTCCCCGTCCTCGGGCAGGTTGCAGACCGGTAGGACGCAGGCTTCATGTTCCTGATGAGCCTTCATCTTGGTGATGTGAAAGGCCTTGCACCTACCCCGAGCGTGGTCAAGCGTGACCACGTAGGTGACCGGGCTGGGCTGTTGGTGAACAACGTACGGGCCTTCCCAGTCTGCCTGAAGCTTATCCTTTGGTACGGGGACCAGCACGCACACCTTTTGACCCACCTGGTAGGTCCCTCCCTGGCGTTCTGGTCGTACCAGTGCTTCTGGTCAGCCTGAGCCTGCGCCATGTTGTCATGCACCAACTGCTAGTACTGTGGATGATATGCACTATGGCCTGTAGCTTGCCACTGACTGGCGCTGACTATAACTATTTCCCTATCCACATACGTAATATCAGAGGGAGGGGAATCTTAATGAGTAATTTGCAAGTCCATGCATCCGTCATCATTCACACAGGTAGCAACTATAGTCTATACTAGCGCATGGCCGAACAGCCATGCGAACCTTTTATATCCTGGACCTTCTGGAAGCTTCCAGATCCCTGAGATGGACCAATCAGATCTGGAGAAGGACCTGTGCATGTGACTCCTGATCTCCAATGGGAGATCGTCTCGTGAGCATGCTCATTGGTGCGACGGAAGGACTTAGCCTCTGGAGTGGCTTGCTGCTGATCAGCCTGCGTTGCTATTGCTGGCCCAGAGGTGGCAGCAACAGCCAGACCCACAGAGCTGGTCTGAGAGGAGCGTCGGGAACGACGGGGCTGCTGAGCAAGCTCCTCTGCGGTCGATGGAGAATGGGAGACCGCTGAATGTGAGGCTCTGGATTCCTGCTGTGTCGTTGCAGGATCCCAACGCCTAACATTACCCCCCCTCCTAGGGCCCCCTCCCCTCTGAGCCTTCCAATCCACCAAATGAAACTTTTCCCCACGCACCACCCTGCGTCCCACAATGTCGTTGACCTCAAAGTCGTCCGAAGACAAGTCTGATGTCCTGGCAGATGACTCGGAAAACCGGGACATGTGAACAGATTTGAGAAGGGACACATGGAAGGCGTCAGAGATGGCCAAGTGTGGTGGAAGAGCCAGACGATAGACCACCGAGCTGATCCGCTCGAGGACTTTGAAGGGACCAATGTGTCGCGGCGCGAACTTGGTGGACTCGACCCTCAGCCAGATATTTCAGGCAGAGAGCCACACTAAGTCGCTAAATAATAAATAATAGTAAGTGCGTTCGCCGCCCGGGGTCCACGGTGCAGAAAGTGTTACGCTGCTGCTATGTAATGGCAGACGCACAATATGGCGGTATAACGCACACGGGTTGAACGTCACCCGGTGTGCGCTGGGCGGTCTCTGTTACTTCACAGAGGCGCCGAAGCGTTAAACACAAATGCCGAGCCTGTTGACGTCACAGAACTCAGCGGAATGCACGCACGGTATATGGTCACAGGACTTGGGCCCAAGACACAGGGTCAGCATCCCTCTAGACCTACCGTGCGTGCGTGGTCGCAACCGCGGACGCCAATAAGTACTGACTGCAGCGCGGCGACAGACACTGCCGCTGTATGACAATGCCTGGTAGCAGGCACACTGTCGGACGCTAGTACTGTGGATGATATGCACTGTGGTCAGTAGCTTGCCACTGTCTGGCGCTGACTATAACTAGTTCCCTATCCACATATATAATATCAGAGGGAGGGGAATCTTAATGAGTCATTTGCAAGTCCATGCATCCGTCATCATTCACAAAGGTTTCAACTAGATAGAGTCTATACTAGCGCATGGCCGAGCAGCCATGCGAACCTTTTATATCCGGGACCTTCTGGAGGCGTCCAGATCCCTGAGATGGACCAATCAGATCTGGAGAAGGACCTGTGCATGTGACTCCCGATCTCCAATGGGAGATCGTCTCGTGAGCATGCTCAGTGGAGTGACAGAAGGACTTAGCCTCTGGAGTGGCTTGCTGCTGATCAGCCTGCGTTGCTATTGCTGGCCCAGAGGTGGCAGCAACAGCCAGACCCACAGAGCTGGTCTGAGCAGAGCGTCGGGAACGACGGGGCTGCTGAGCAAGCTCCTCTGCGGTCGATGGAGAATGGGAGACCGCTGAATGTGAGGCTCTGGATTCCTACTGTGCCGCTGCAGGAAACCGACGCCTAACTCACTCGATACCAGCTGCGTCACCTGCATTTTCTTACAGAGAGCCTTCATTAGGCGAGATATGAATTGGGTCCCTTGATCGGTAAGCATCTCCCTGGGAAATCCTACCCTTGAAAAGGTGGTCAACAGTGCGTCCGCCACCTTATCCGCACTGGTTGAGGACAGAGGTACTGCCTCTGGCTACCGGGTAGCGTACTCTACAACGGTGAGGATGTATCGCTTTCAAGAGCTGCTGGGGACGGCCAGCGAGCCCACGATGTCCACCGCGATTCTCCGGAAAGTCTCCTCTATCTCTGGCAAAAGGATCAGGGGAGCCTTAAATGGAGGAGTGTCGCGATCCGGTGCCTCGCATCTTCATACGATGCCGTCATCTTCTTCCCTTCTTGTAGTGGCTTCGGCGCAGATGCACTGCTCTGCCCTGTTGAGGGCAGAGCAGAATACTGCAGTGCGCAGGCGCCAGACCTCTCTAGACGCCTGCGCACTGCAGGACTCTGCTCTGCCTTCAACAGGGCAGAGCAGTGCGCTTGCGCCGGAGCGACGACAGGAGGGGAAGAAGAAGACTGCATCATATGAAGATGGGACCGCGACACCCATCGGACCAGACCGCCCCCTCCAGTGAGTATAATCTAACGTGTTTTTCTTATCTTTCACATTACATCGGGGGCTTATCTACTCCATTCTGTAATGCTGTAGATAAGCCCCTGATATCAATGCCGGCAGCTGATATTCCAAAAAAGGGTGACAGATTCCCTTTAAGAGTAGGCCCCACCTTCCCCACTCTTTGACAGGTGATACAGGAGCGGCAGTATTCAGTCACCTCTGTCCCCATCTTGGGCCAATAGAAGTGTTGAGACAGCTGGGCCTTAGCTTTGCTGATCCCCAAGTGTCCAGCAAGTGGAATCTCATGGGCAATCCTTAACAACTTAGCCGTAAATTGATAGGGGACAACCAGCTGTCTTTCCGTCAACCACTCCTTTTGGGATTCTCCAGGTACTGTTTCCCGATACAACCTTCCTCGTTCCCAGAACACCCTCTCCTTATCAGTCGCGGAGGTGGGAGTCTCGGCGAGGTATCTCACTTTCTCCAGGCACGCATCTGAGTGCAGAGCGGCCTGGAACTTATGGCTGGAGGCAGCCAGAAGTGACATCACGGTCCCCTCTTCACTGGGACCCTCTGGGACCTGCTGTGGGTCCACCTCTGGTTCAGTCACTACTCTAGCGGAGGAGGGTCCAGAAGGCAGGGCGCTACCTGTGTTCCGGGCACTCTGACTGTGGGTGACAGCAGCTACGTAGCCTGTCTCCCCGGGGTTTTAGACAGACCCATCAGCCGGCGCTGCTATGGGCATTACCTCCCCATCCACCCTCAACACTTCAGGAGCAGTGCTACTTATGGGCCAGTTACCTTCCTTGGTGGCACTGGTCAGTTGCATTGCATCACCTTCCTCACGGTTCCCATGGATCTCCCCATTTCCTGTAGCACCGATGCTCACCCCTGCTAGGGGTTCCTCAGCCATCTCACTCCGCAGAGCGACGTAGCTGAGCTCTCCTGTACCTGTGGACATATCAACCTTTGTAGAAAAATGGTTATCAGGTTCAGCTGGCACATTTACACCACTATCAACATCATTCCTAGGGAGAAAATGGTTATCAAATGCATCATTACTTGATAAAGCATTGTCAGGTAACACATTCAGTTTCCCGTCATCATCATCTGGGTTAACGTTACCCTTATCAGATTGGGGAGGGGTGTCAGGGATCTAGTATGCAACCATCCTCCCCAAATTAATCCCCAACAAAACATCAGTGGGCAGGTTTTCGGACACCCCCACTTCCTTCACCCCGCTCCCAGCACCCCAATTAATGAAAACCCGGGCCATCGGCAAGGGGCAGCGGACGCCCCCAATACCGATGACGGTTAGGGTTTTCCCATCAATCATCTCTTCAGGGATCGCCATTCAGGGTGGGATGAGGGTTCGTTCGGCCCCGGTGTCCTTGAGGCCTCTAGCGAGACTGGCCCCTACACGGATGTGCTGCACATTGTCATCCACCCCCCAAAAGAACGGATGTGTTGGGCCCGGGGGCCTTGGTTGGGGGGTTCTTCTGCATCTCCGGACAGGTGGTACTGATATGACCAGTCCGATTGCAGGAAAAACACTTACGAGAGTCTGAAGTAGGCCTGGTGTTGGCAAAAGAGACAGGGCCTCCGGAGGGTCGGCTGGCAGGGGCACTGGGGTTGGTGGCAGGCTTACCCCCCCTCCAGCTGGCGGTGACTGGCTTCTGTGTCTCCGGTTTCCAGTTGGCCTCATAGGTGTCGGCGATCTGCGCTACTTTGTCTGCACTCGTTGGCTCTCGGTCCAGTATGAACTGTTGGACCTCAGCTGGGCAAAGATGTAAGAACTGGTCTTTGATCATCAGGTCTTTCAGCTGTTCAAAGGTGGTCACTGACAGTCCGTGAATCCACTGGTCAAATTGGGTCCTGAGTCCTTGCACCACATCACTATAACTGTTGTGTGGGCCACGTTGGAGGTTCCAGAACTTCTTGCGGTATACCTCAGGGGTTAGCCGGTATTTGGCGATCAGAGCCTGCTTGATGGCGTCATAGTTGTCATCTTGTTCTGGCGGGAGAGAAGCAAATGCCTCCAGAGCTTTGACTTTTAGCCCTGGGGTCAAGTACCTGGCCCATTGTTCCATAGGCAGCTGGTACTGTCTTCAGGCTTTCTCAAAGGCCTGCAGAAAAGTGTCCAAGTCCCCGTCCTTTTCCATCATGCAAAAATGCTCTGGCCGGGGCTTCGGAATCTGAGCGATGTTGGGCTCGCGGCTCCAGGCTGTGGAAGGTATTGCCCCTAGCCGGGCCATCTCTAGTTCATGGGCCCTCTGAGCTTGGGCCTCTCGTTTGGCCTGCTGCTTGGCTCTCTCCTGAGCTTGCTGGATCAGCCTCAGACGTCCATCACGGTCTTCGGCGGAGAGTTCATCCAAGGCTGCTTGCAGGTAGGGGTCCAACCCGCCCTGGTTGCATGTGGAACCAGCATTCGGTGGTTGGACCTCAGCTGCAGCACCATCTCTGCTTGGGCTGGCTGCTACACCCACTGGGCTCTGGGCATTTTCCTGTTGCACCAGAGCTGCAATCAGTTGGTCTCTGCTTTTGTTCGTGGTGTCGATCCGCCACAACCCGCAAAGGGCAGCAAGAGTTTCCTTCTTATGCTGCTTATACCACTCTGCTCCCATTGTAGCCATGGTTGCCAAATAAAAGATGGGATAGAAAGAGAAAGGGAGGGGGTAATCGCAATTACACACAATTGTCTCAAGACTAGTAAACACTGAGTTTGTTCCCCAAAACTTTTGCTGCAGGGTCCTCGGAAGAACCGTGCAAGTCTTTAGTGAGAGGAATGATTGCTCAAACCAGATCACTAATGCTCTATGATCCCACCACTCTGCCACCAAACTGTCACCAAATAGGGGGTGACCTTTGGCTGGCACACGGCTATCACATGCGCAGGGGGCTTATCTTAGTTATCCCACCACGGTCAACAATGTGATGAAAAACAGCAAGCTAGTCTTGACCTATCAATTTACCAAAGGGGGGCTTATTTTAGTTATCCCACCGCTGCCAACAATGTGTTACAAACTGCCAGGATTTATGTGTATCCCACTTTCTGGTTCCACTTTGGAACTTGCAGCTCTCTGGCACCCCCCTTACCCTCAGGCCAGTCAGGGAACTGCACCTAGGATATTTGGTCGTCAGATGGGCCGATTGTTGTGCACTGATTATTAGGCACGCTGCAGCGAGGGAATTATAAATGCTCTGGCCACAGCCACACAATCGGCTTATAAAACCTGTTCCGTCACTGCTAGTGCTACCCACCTAGCCCAGAACACACTTCGCTGCCACCGGCTCCGATTTCTATATTAATATTTAAATTAAATTTGGTCCGAAGCCAACCCAAATTAGTAGCGTAATTAGCTTCAGGCACGTGTAGATTCGTGATAGAACATGGAGATGAACTAGTAATTCTATATTTTACTCCCAAAAGGTAGGCAGTGTTTACAGAAGGTATAAAAAGATTTTACAATATGAGACAATATAACGTATGTACAATGCAATTACAGATAAAACAGGGTTAAAGAAGAAAACCACTCACATGTGCTTAGATCATTCTGCCTAGCCAGGCTGGAAGAGTGGCTACACATCAAAATGCATGGAGGGTCTTGATGCAACAGCATCCAGGCAGCAACTCTAGGCTGGGCTTAGTTGCAGTAACTATAACTTATATAGTAACTATAGCAGAGTTCAGTATGTGCGGAAAGTTCTGGAAAAGTGTAGAGAGTGGAAGATTCCAGAAGGTGTGTTAATAAGGGATATCATAGATCATATTCACATTGTAGTGACAGTCAATCTCACGAAATGGGGGAGGCATTTAAAGTATTGTCTAAAGTCCACTTTAAGGGAGGATATTAGCGAATGGAATGAGGATATCGAGTACATATGGGTCGAAATACATGGAGGAAAAAAGTAACAAAATTCTCATTGGGCTCTGTTACAAATCCCCAAATATGACAGAAATCATGGAAAGTCTACTACTAAGGCAGATAGATGAAGCTGCAACCCATAATGAGGTCCTTGTTATGGGGGACTTTACCCGGATATTAACTGGGAAACAGAGACCTGCGAAACCCATAAAGGCCACAGGTTTCTGCTAATAACCAAGAAAAATTATCTCACAATTGGTACAGAATCAAACCAGAGGAGCAGCACTTTTAGACCTAATACTATCTAATATACCTGACAGAATAACAGATCTGCAGGTCGTCGGGCATCTAGGAAATAGCGACCACAATATTGTACAGTTTCACTTGTCTTTCTCTAGGGGGACTTGTCAGGGAGTCACAAAAACACTGATCTCTTTAGGAAGGCAACGTCTGACCAGCTTTGAGATATCCTCAATCTGGTTACTGGGACAATGTCCTCAGAAATAAGAATACAGAAAATAAATGGGAAATGTTTAAGAACATCCTAAATAGACGCTGTAAGCGGTTTATACCTTGTGGGAATAAGAGGACAAGAAATAGGAAAATCCCAATGTGGCTAAACAAAGAAGTGAGAGGAGCAATTATCAGTAAAAAGAAAGCATTTACACTACTAAAGCAGGATGGCCCCGCTGAAGATCTAAAAAACTACAGGGAGAAAAATACTTTATCTAAAAAACTAATTAAAACTGCCAAAAAGGAAACAGAGAAGCACATTGATAAGGAGCGTAACACTAATCCCAAACTGTTCTTCACCTATATCAATAGTAAAAGAATTAAAAGTGAAAGTGTAGGCCCCTTGAAAAATTGTGAGGAAGGAATGGTTGTAGATGACGAGGAAAAAGCTAATATATTAAACACCTTCTCCATGGTCTTCACGGTGGAAAATGAAATGCCGAGAGACAAAGAAAACCCGATCTTAAGGGTCACCAATCTAACCCAAGAAGAGGTGCTAAACCGGCTAAATAAGATTAAAATAGATAGGTCACCGGGTCCGGATGGCATACACCCATGAGTACTCAGAGAACTAAGTAATGTCATAGACAAGCCATTAATTCTTATATTTAGGGACTCTAAAGCGACGGGGTCTGTTACACAGGACTGGCGGATAGCAAATGTGGTACCAATATTCAAAAAGGGCTCTAAAAGTGACCTGGAAATTATAGGCCAGTAAGTCTAACCTCTATTGTTGGTGAAATATGTGAAGGGTTTCTGAGGGATGTTATTCTGGATGATCTCACTGACAATAACTGTGTAACTCCATATCAGCATGGGTTTATGAGGAATCGCTCCTGTCACACCAATCTAATCAGCTTTTATGAAGAGGTAAGCTATAGACTGGACCAAGGTGAATCATTGGACGTGGTAGATCTTGATTTTTCCAAAGCGTTTGATACCGTGCCACACAAGAGGCTGGTACAAAAAATGAGAATGCTGGGTCTGGGGGAAAATGTGTGTAAATGGTTAAGTAACTGGCTGAGTGATAGAAAGCAGAGGGGGGTTATAAATGGTATATTCTCTAACTGGGTTGCTGTGACCAGTGGATTACCACAGGGGTCGGAGTTGGGACCTCTTCTCTTCAACATATTTATTAACAATCTGGTAGAAGGTTTACACAGTAAAATATTGATATTTGCAGATGATACAAAACTACGTAAAGCAGTCAATACAAGAGAAGATAGTAAGATAGTATTCTGCTACAGATGGATCTAGATAAGTTGGAAACTTGGGCCAAAAAGGTGGCAGTTGCGGTTTAACAATGATAAATGTAAGGTTATACACATGGGAAGAAGGAATCAATATCACCATTTGTTAGACGTCGGATTTCTGTCGCTGCACAGCGAGAATCCCGAGCCTTACTTCCAGCGGTCTCCCGTTCCTCTCCAGCCGCAGAGGAGGTTGCTCAGCAAACTCGTCGGTCCAGGCGCTCTGCCCAGACCAGCTCCGTGGGTTTGCTTGCGTCTGCCACCTCTGGCACATCTATGGCAATGCAGGCTACTCAGCAGCGAGATTCTCCAGGGACTAAGTCCTCATGTTATGCCACTGAGCATGCCTGTGGAGTGATCTCCCATTGGAGATCGAAGGTCACGTGCTCAGGTCCTGCTCGTGCTTGGATTGGCCCATCCGAGAAGCCAGGAAGGTCCCGGACGCTCGCGGATATAAAAGGTTTGCATGGCCGCTCAGCCATGCGCTAGGATAGACTGTATTTACAGACTATGTGGAGTGAGTGATGTATGCACGTATGAATGTCTCTGGTGAATGACTCATTAAGAAACCCTACACTTGGTATGCATGTGTTGTGCAGCCTAGCCTGCTAGCGCCCAGGCTTAGGTGTAGGTAGGACAGAGGTTGAGTCAGGCATCAGTCCTCACCAGGGACTCTGCACGCCTCAGTGCACGTGCTCTACTTCATAGCCAGTGTCTATAACGGTGCTCGCGGCAGCGACGCCACGCGCTCAGTGGGCCTAGAAGGACTCTAACCCCGTGTCCTTGGGTGAAATACAACAAGAAAACACAAAATGACAAATTTGCAAAAATACTCTGCAGTAAAAAATATGGCAGTAATCAGCAAGTGCTGGATAACAAATACAGGGTATTTAGTCGATACGTTTTTTGCAAAAAATATATGCCAAGCTGCTCCACCACGTCACGGTAACCCTTCACGGAGCAGTCCCTATCTAATGTATTTAAAACCTGAACATGTGAACAGTGTCTTAATGAACAGGATACAGACAGGCGCCTCCTAGTATATGGGTTTGTGGTTTACGTGTGACTGTTTTTACGCCTCTCTATTCTTCCGCCATTACTTAGCAGCAGTGTACCACCTCTGCACGGTGGACCCTGGGCTGCGAATGCACCTACTATTATTTTATAATTTGGTGCGTCCCGCCAGCCCTAACACCATTACACACTGAACAGGAAGCCACTGGCTAAATCTGACATGGAGAAAGACTTGGGGATCCTGGTTAATGATAAACTTACCTGGAGCAGCCAGTCCCAGGCAGCGGCTGCCAAGGAAAACAGGATCATGGGGTGCATTAAAAGAGGTCTGGATACACATGATGAGAGCATTATACTGCCTCTGCACAAATCCCTGGTTAGACCTCACATGGAGTACTGTGTACAGTTTTGGGCACCGGTGCTCAGGAAGGATAAAATGGAACTAGAGCGAGTACAAAGGAGGGCAACAAAATTAATAAAGGGGGTGGGGGAACTACAATCCCCAGAGAGATTAGCAAAATTAGGATTATTTAGTCTAGAAAAAAGACGACTGAGGGGCGATCTAATAACCATGTATAAGTATATAAGGGGACAATACAAATATCTCTCCGAACATCTTTTTATACCAAGGAAGGGGGAATTCTCTGTGTCTGGAGGAGAAAAGGTTTTTCCACCATCATAGAAGAGGATTCTTTACTGTTAGGGCAGTGAGAATCTGGAATTCCCTGCCTGAGGAGGTGGTGATGGCGAACTCAGTCGAGGGCTTCAAGAGAGGCCTGGATGTCTTCCTTGAGCGTATCAATATTGTATATTACAGTGATTAGGTTCTTTAGAAGGACGTAGATCTGGGGATTTATTCTGAGGGAATATAGGCTGAACTGGATGGCCTTGCTAACTATGTTACCCCGTTACTAATTGTTTGGGATGGTTGCTGTTGGCATGTAATGTAGCTCCCCAAGGAAGCCAATCGTGAAACGTGCATTAAAGCCACTTTCCCACGTCTCTATTGTGTTGTATACTGTTTCATGTGTTCGGAGAATTTCCTGACACAAGCCACACCCAATGGGCGTGTCTCATTTTCCAGACATGACTATGTGAAAAATGCATGCGTTTCGAACGCATGCGTACACATGCATTTCCATAGACAGTAATGCAAGTTTTTTTTGCGCACTCATCTGCATGCGCATGCCTGCGCATATTTGACGAATTTTTTAAGCGACAAAAAATGGAACATGGTGCGTTCACCAGACACTGCCGCACACCGCTAAATGACGCATGCAAACACATGTCCCTGCGTACACCATGTTAAAGATATGTATGCATGACGCATGCGGATCTATGCGGAGCAAACGCTGCGTGCACAGATGCAAATGTGAAACAAGCCTAAATTATAAATTTTTGCTGTTTACATTATCTGCATGCATTTTATGATCGTGCCTTATTTGAACTGTTTTACTATATTTACAGCTTATTATCAAAGGTTGAATTACCTCTTTATTATTGTAGAATTATTTTTTGCTCAAGCACGTTATAGAATCTATTAGGGTTTGTATATACAGTGGGTTCAGAAACTATTGAGACCTCTTTAAATTTTTCACTCTTTCATTGCAACCATTTGGTCAATTCAAAAAAGTTCATTTTTTTTCTCATTGATGTAAACTCTGCACCCCATCTTGACTGAAAGAAAACAAATTTAGAAATCTTTGCAAATTTATTAAAAGAGAAAAACTGAAATATCACATGGTCATAAGTATTCAGACCCTTTGCTCAGACACTCATATTTAAGTAACATGATGTCATTTTCCTTGTGATCCTCCTTGAGATGGGTCTAATCCTTCATTGGAGTCCAGCTGTGTGTAATTAAACTGATAGGACTTGATTTGTAAAGGCGCACACTATGTCTATATAAGACCTCACAGCTCACAGTGCATGTCAGAGCAAATGAGAATCATGAGGTCAAAGGAGTTGGCCAAGGAGCTCAGACAGAATTGTGGCAAGGCACAGATCTGGCCAAGGTTACAAAAGAATTTCTGCAGTACTCATGGTTCTTAAGAGCACAGTGGCCTCAGTAATCCTTAAATGGAAGAAGCTTGGGACCACCAGAAGTCTTCCTAGACCTGGCCGTCCAGCCAAACTGAGCAATCGTGGGAGAAGAGCCATGGTGAGAGAGGTAAAGAAGAACCCCAAGATCACTGTAGCTGAGCTCCACAGATGCAGTAGGGAGATGGGAGAAAGTTTCACAAAGTCAACTATCACTGCAGCCCTCCACCAGTTGGGCCTTTATGGCAGAGTGGCCCGATGGTAGTGTGGCGCCCCTGAGGGTTCAGTCGCCACACAGGTACTGTACCTCCTGAGGTGTGGTACCCCACCATTCAGGTAAGGTGGAGACACCTGACCACGCTCCAACACCTGCATCCCACACAACATAGTAGTGTAGCAAAGCACCCTTTGGTGGCTCCCTGCTTGGAACACGAAGCGTGCTGGGAAGCGGGTGGAGTTTAGTTGGCACCAAAAGAGCGGGAAGAGTTTAGGATTTAGTCAGTCTGACAGAGTCAGTGGAGGAGTGAAGATCCCCTCAGTGGGATGGATGAAGGAAGTGCTGCAGCCGACCTCAGTGACCTGGGTCCGCTGGCACAAGAAAGAGACATTGGATGGAAAGCCTGACTCTCTCCATAAGAAAGAAGGATTAGTACGGAACGTAAGGATTAGGGTTAGAGCAGAACCCTTCCCAAGTTCACAGCGCAAGGCCGGGGTCCGGTCCCCGAGCTTGTAAGGATACTAATGGTCCTGCAGAAGACACTAGAGGAATAGAAGTTGTCACCACTTTATTCCCACACAAGACTTGGGGGCACAACAGCAATGAGAGTGAGCCGGGACTTAGTAGCAAGGAGTCCCCGAAGCAGGCTACAGCTGTCTGCCGTACAAGTAGAGTTCATAGGAACATCTGACAGGAGGAACTCCAGTGTAATTCAGTACTGAGAGTACTTCACTATAGGCGCAAAAGGGAGACGTTCAGAAAAGGCACATATGTTGGCGGAGTGTTGGAACGGAGTACTTCATCTTGCCTGGAGGTTGGCTGAGCCCCTGACCTGGAGTACACGGCACCGAGGAGGGCACCTGTATGCTCAAGAGACTGTGAGTAAAGCTTTGGAACTACATGCCCTGGTGTCCTCCGCTTATTCCTGCGCCAACCCACTCAGCACTGCTACATCTCTGTGCTTAACACTGCACCATTACGCTCTCCTCACTATCTCCCCATCTACACTGCCCTGGGACTACAGCCCTACCTGTGGAGGGCCACAACATCATTGCTGCACCACACCATCTGTCCCAGAGGATCTGTCTGCAGCGTCAGCTTAACATCTTCATCGCCGAACACCACAGGTGGCGTCATGAATCAGTCACTCATAAACTTTATTCCATCACCCTTAACCGGGCAACGGACCGGGTCACAGCTGCCGTGACATCTCCCATTGAAATCCACCGGGCCCGACTCTGAGTACCCCACGGCCCTGGTACGGGGCGATCCAGTAGCCTGTCCTCAGTGCAACATATATGAAAGCCCGCATAGAGTTTGCTAAAAACACATGAAGGACTCCCAGACCAGAGGCGTATCTAGGCTTTCTGGCACCCGGGGCAAGAATTCGGTTCGGCGCCCCCCCCCCCGCTCAAGTACATATGCGACTTGCACACTTAGCCATGTACCTGCGAGCTGCTCTTCCTAATGCTCTCAATGTTCAGTAAAAAACTGAGAGAAGCAGGAAGAGAAGCTCGTTGTCACAGGACCATAACTATGAAAATCGCATATGAGTGAAGTGTCCATGTGATGACTACTGGAACCTGCAGAGCTGAATCCTGACATTGCAGCTTCTGAATTCTCACAACTAATGCACTGCACACTTTTAGGATTCTCCCTTGCCGATGTACAGTCATGTCAGCACAAGTATGTGATTTATATACTTCTGGCCACATTCCGACTAGACGTGCCCGGCCTCGCTCCGTTCATTTTCATTGAGTGAGGCCACACAAGTCTAGTCAGCATGTGACCGCATGTATGTAAATTACCGGCATGAGAGAATCCTAACAGCGTTCAGTGAGCACTGTGCGAATTCAGAAGTCTGCAGTCACATAGAATGACTGCAGACTCAGCACAGACCTGGACAACCCCTTTAATGTTCCTAACAAATAAAAACATAAGAATAAGTCAGTAGCACAAATAACATTTACATCCAGGTACCTTATAGATGACGTCGTCTCTGCAGTCAGTCACCTTTTCTTCTAGACCCCATGATGAGTTTTCTCATCCACATCTCGTCTCTGTAGACGTCCATCTTCTCCGGTCTTCTGCAGCAAATCTCCACATGACGCCCTTAAAGATAGAAGTGTCATTATAATGCCCCTAAATAAAGTCTGCAATATACTGTCGCCTCACACTATTCCCCTCTAGCATCCCACCTGTTCACCATACTGTCTCCTCATATATTTACCCCCTCACTCTCTATACTGTCTGCTCACACATACCAGACTCCCCAAACTGTGCACACATCCCATCACCCTCACTCCCCATACTGTCTGCACCAATCCCCCATACTGTTTCCTCATACATACTCTTTATTTTGTGTCCTCAAATCTCCCCACACATTAAATCCCCCCATCCCCAATCCCCCACACACATTAAGTACCCCCCATCCCCACTCCAAATCCCCCCACACATTAACCCAATCCCCACTCATTAACCACCATCAGCACTCCAAACCCCCCACTCCAAATACCCCCACACATTAACCCCAACCCCACTCATTAACGCCCATCCCCATTCATTAACCCCCACACACATTAACCCAATCCCCACTCATTAACCCCATCACCACTCCAAATCCCCCCACACATTAAATAACCATCTCCACTCCAAATACCCCCACACATTAACCCCCATCCCCACTCATTAACCCCCGCACACATTATCCCAATCCCCACTCATTAACCCCCATCACATTAAATAACCCCCATCTCCACTCCAAATCCCCCCATACATTAACCCCATGGCATCCCCACTCATTAACCCCCATCTCCACTCTAAATACCCCCACACATTAACCGCCATCCCCTCTACAAATCCCCCTCATCTCCACTCATTAACTCCCCCTCATCTCCCATCTTCGGTGGTTCTTCAGCTCCACAGAGGAGCACACTTACCACCAGCGTTTGCTTTGGGCGCCGGGGAGTGACGTCAGCAGCGTGATCACATGACCTGATCACGCTGCTGACGTCGCTCTGGCCCGGCGGTCAGAGCTTCATTTGTACTGGCGTCTATAGACGCCAGTACAATTGTTCCCTGGGAGCCGGCAAGCGCTCCTTCTCTGCACCGGCTGTCAGCTTGACAGCCAACACAGAACCGCCGACTCCCAGGCCGGGGGGGCGGCAGAACGCAGCCGCCAAGGAGGACACTGCGGACCGCTGCATTAGGCGGCCCGACTGCGCCCCCCTGCTGGCTGCGCCCGGGGCAACTGCCCCGGCTGCCCCCCCCTAGATACGTCCCTGTCCCAGACTATGAGAAATAAGTCTACATCTGGGCAATAAAAATGAAAAAAGCATATATAGAATGGGAGGAATAGGGCTAAGTGACAGCACATGTGAAAAAGACTTGGGTATACTAATAGATCACAGACTGAATATGAGTCAACAGTGTGATGCAGCAGCAAAAAAGGCAAATGCAATTCTAGGATGTATTAACAGAAGCATACAGTCTAGATCACGTGAAGTCATTATTTCCCTCTACTCCTCTTTGGTCAGACCTCATCTGGAATATTGTGTCCAGTTTTGGGCACCACATTTTAAAAAAGACATCAACAAACTGGAGCAAGTTCAGAAAAGAGCGACCAGAATGGTGACCGGTCTGCAAACCCTGTCTTATGAGGAAAGGTTGCAGGATTTGGGAATGTTTAGTTTGCAAAAGAGAAGACTGAGAGGTGACTTAATAGCTGTCTACAAATATCTAAAGGGCTGTCACATTGTAAAAGGATCAACTTTATTCTCATTTGCACAAGGAAAGACTAGAAGCAATGGGATGAAACTGAATGGGAGGAGACACAGATTAGATATTAGAAAAAACTTTTTGACAGAGTGATCAATGAGTGGAACAGGCTGCCACGAGAAGTGGTGAGTTCTCCTTCAATGGAAGTCTTCAAACAGAGGCTGGACAGACATCTGACTGGGATGATTTAGCGAATCCTGCTTTGAGCAGGGGGTTGGACCAGATGGCCCAGGAGGTCCCTTCCAACTCTACGATTCTATAATTCTATGATTCTAAGATTATCTGGTCTGATGAGACAAAGAACTTTTTTGTGATAATTCTAAGCGGTTTGTGTGAAGAAAACCAGGCACTGCTCATCACCTGCCCAATACAATTCCAACGGTGAAACATCGTGGTGGCAGTATCATGCTATGGGCGTGTTTTTCTGCTCCAGGGACAGGACGACTGGTTGCAATTGAGGGAAACTTGAATGCGGCCAAGTACAGAGATAACCTGGATGAAATACTCTTAGAGTGCTCTGGACCTCAGACTTGGTTCTCCTTCCAACAAGACAATGACACTAAGGCCTGTTTCACATTTCAGTTATTTGACATCAGTCAAAATCCACCAGAATGCTAAAAAACGGAACCGTTTCCTTTGTGCAGAAACGGATGCCACCGGATCCGTTTGCCGGACGGATCCGCGGTAGCTGCCAAATGCATGAAATTTAAAGGAACCGCGGCCTGGAAAAGGACAGAGAGAGAGATTTTTATGCCGCTTTCAGAACGCTATTGAGGGTTAAAATGCTTGTCAGAGCAAATCTCCCGGGCATGCGCACTTGAAAATAGCGGTCCGCTGCTACAAAACAAAGCATTATATAGTCCGTCTGTGCCGCCCGGGAGATGCTACAATTCAAACGGATCCGTCAAAAAACGGATGCAACGGACGACAATCAGTCAAAATCCGCCGCTAATGCAAGTCTAAGGGGAAAAAAAATGGATACGCAAAAAAAGGGGCGGATCCTGTTTTTTTTTGTAAAACCGGCAGATTTTGACTGACATCAAAAAACTGAAGTGTGAAACAGGCCTAAGACACAGCTAAATTAACAAAGAACTGGCTTCAGAACAACTCTGTGACCATTCTTGACTGGCCCAGCCAGAGCCCTGACCTAAACCCAATTGAGCATCTCTGAAGAGACCTGAAAATGGCTGTCCACCAACGCTCACCATGCAGCCTGACGGAACTGGAGGGGATCTGCAGGGAAGAATGGCCGAGGATCCCCAAATCCAGGGGTGAGAAACTTGTTGCATCATTCCCAAGAAGACTCATGGCTGTACTAGCTCAAAAGGTGCTTCTACTCAATATTGAGCAAAGGGTCTGAATACTTATGACCATGTGAGATTTCAGTTTTTCTTTTTTAATAAATTTGGAAAAATGTCTACATTTCTGTTTTTTTCAGTCAAGATGGGGTGCAGAGTGTACATTAACCCCTTTCCTACAATGAACGTACTATTCCGTCCATGTGACCTGGGACCTAAGTTCCATGGACGGAATAGTTCGTTATGCCCTTTAATGCGACATCGCGACTTAAGTCGCGGTGATCGCATTAAAATGCCGACGCCATCTTACCTCAGGATAGATTGCCTCGGCATCCCGGGCAGTCTCCGCCCTGGCCCGCCCCTCTGTGAGCTGTGATTGGCTGTTCAATTCAGAACAGCCAATCACAGCGCTTCTCTTTGTTTGAGCCAATCAGATTGGCTGAAACAACAGGATCCTAGGCTAGGATTGAGTACCGATGTAATCGATCCTAGGACCGGTGTCTGGCAACGCCAGGCACCGGAGAAAAGCCCTCAGATTGGCGTGATCGCCCATCTAATCGATCGCGCCAATCGCAGCGCACAGCGGCGCAATATCGCCGCTGTGCCCTGCCGGTACCGGCCCGGATCGGTGCTGTAATAGCACCGATCCTAGGCCGGAGCCTAGGACAGGGCCTGCAGGAAGTGGTTGGCGCAATCGATTAGATCGGCAATCGCGCCAGCCACAGGGCACAGCTGCGATCACGCTGTGACCGCTCTGTGCCCTGCTGATGACCTGGCCATGACCTGCCTAGGATTCGGAGCTGTGAGCTCCAATCCTAGGCAGTTACCATGGTCACCAGGCAGAGCAGGGATTGGTGGGATCGATGTAATCATTTGATCCCACCAATGACAGGTTACAGCAACGATGTGACCACTCTGTGACCTGCCCCCTGACCTGTCTGCAGGGGTCCTCACTCTAGCTGAGGATTCCCGCAGAGAGGTCGGATGCAGCAAGAGCTCCTGTGCTGGGTATTGTGGTTCCACAGCTTGTAGCATCACAATCCCTGCAGAAGAAAAACTACAACTGTAAGTGTTAATTGATCCCTGATCCCCTGCCCAATCTATCTTCACCCACCCAATCTATCTTCATCCCCCCTCCACCCCCCCTTTTACCCCCCTTCACCCCCTTTTACCCCCCTCCACCCCCCTTTTTGCGCGCTCGCTTTTTTCCTTAGCCCCCTTTGCGCCACCTCCGCAAACATCCCGTTTTTCATTTTTTTCACCCCCCTTTGTGCCACCTAACTGCAACCCTAACTGATCCCTGCCCAATCTCTCTTCATCCACCCCAATCCCCCATCCTCCTTCCCCCTATTTTTAACCCCCTCCACCCCACTTTTGCTCCACCTCCGTGCGCAGCCGCCGAACGTTGATCGGTGACGCAGTTCACCGATCAATACTCATGCTCGCTTTTTTTTCCTTAGCCCCCTTTTCGCCACCTCCGCACACATCCCGCAGCCGCAAAACTTTGATAAGTGACGCACATCACTTTTCAGAGCTTGTGCCTGCCGTTTTTCATTTTTTTCACCCCTTTTTGTGCCACCTAACTACAACCCTAACTATTGATCCCTGCCCGATCTCTATTCATCCACCCCAATCCCCCCAGCCCCCTCTTTTTACCCCCCTTTGTTCCGTTTCGTGTGCACATTTAGCAGCCGCCGAATTTTGATAAGTCACGCAATTCACTTATCAAAGTTCGTGTTGGCTGTTTTCCATTTTTCTTTTTCACCTCCCCCCCTTTGAGCCACCCCTGTGCACACATCCAGAAGCCACTAAATTTTGATAAGTGACGCCTTTCACTTATCATATCTAGGACCTGCTGTTTTAGACTTTTTTTCACAGGTATTTTGCTCCCCATTTCCTTTTAGCTTTTTCTTACAGGATAGTGTGCACCAATCACTAGCCCCCCCCACCACATACACAGTTATAAATAAAGTACACCCAAGCACCATATTTACACAAAAAAATGTCCCGCCCATCACGTTCCTCCCAACAGCGCTATTCAATGGAGGAGGCACATACTTTACTTGCCTCCGACACTGATAGCAAGGATGACGATCCGACTTTTCTTTATTTTTCGGATTCTTCATCCTCTTCCTCTTCCCCCTCCTCATCTTCCTCCTTGGGTCCTGCGGAACCGCCACGCAGACGTTCCAGGACAGAAGATGAGGCAGCGCCCACCATGCCCGCAGCTGATTCAGCAGACCCTGTGGGGACCTCGCCCCCCGAAAATTACGAGCCACCGAGTCCTGATTTTGTGGCAGAATCAGGAATCAAGTTTGACACCACCGGCCTCACAGAAATTGACTTTTTCAAAGTCTTTTTCTCTGAGGATTTTGTTAACCTCATGGTGGAGTAAACTAATTTGTACGCTCTGCAATTTTTGGAGCAAAACCTGCGTTCATCCTATACTAACTGGCCTCCTGTGGACGCAGTTGAAATGACGCAGTTTTGGGGCCTGGTCCTCCACATGGGTATCCTGAAGAAGACTGAAATTCGGCAATATTGGAGTGTTGATATTTTATACAACACTCCAGTGTTCCGAATGGACATGGTCCGGACGCGTTTTGAGGCCATCCACAAGTTTCTGCATTATAACGATAATGCACAGTGTCCCGCACGAGATGACCCCAACTTTGACCGTCTGTTCAAAGTTCGGCTGGTCATCGAACACTTCAACAAAAAGTTTGCTGAAGTGTACGTGCCCCAAAGGAACATCTGCGTGGATGAGTCCTTGGTCCATTTCAAGGGAAGGCTCGGATTCCGTCAATACCTGCCCAGTAAGAGGACCAGGTACGGAATCAAACTCTATAAGCTGTGTGAGAGTACCTCAGGGTACACCCACAAGTTTAGAGTGTACGAAGGAAAGGACACCAGGATTGAACCCCCTGAGTGTCCAACTGTCCTGGGAGTGAGTGGGAAAATTGTGTGGGATTTGGTGCACCCACTGCTGGATAAAGGTTATCACCTCTACACTGATAACTTTTATACCAGTGTCCCACTCTACAAATCCCTCTCTGCGCGAGGTACCACAGCTTGCGGTACTGTCCGCAAAAATCAGAGAGGCCTCCCAAAGACGCTACTTGGGCAGATGCTCCGAAAAGGTGAGAGCAGGGCCCAATGTAGCGACCACCTGCTGGTGGTCAAGTACAAGGACAAGAGGGATGTCTTTCTCTTGACCACCATACACGGTGATGGCAGCGCCCTCAGCACTGTACGGGGTACCTCTGCACAGGTCAGCAAACCTGAATGTGTGCTGGGGTACAATAAAAACATGGGGGGCGTTGATCGCTCCGATCAACTCCTCCAACCGTACAATGCTTTGAGAAAGGCCAAGGTGTGGTACAAAAAGCTGGCCGTGCACATCGTCCAATTGGCAATGCTCAACGCATTCCTGCAGTCACAATGTGCACACCACACCGATACGTCGTACCTTGAATTCCAGGAGGTAGTGGTTAAGGCCCTGATGTTTGGCACTCTGGAAGGAGCGGGCCCCAGAACTTCCGGAACTGAAGGTGCTCGTATTGTACCAGGTCAGCATTTCCCGGGGGAGGTCCCGCAAACTACAAAAAGAGGTAAATAGCAAAAAAGGTGCCGAGTGTGTTACAAAAACGGAATACGCAAGGACACCATTTATCAATGCGACACCTGCCCCGAAAAACCTGGCCTGTGTATGAAGGATTGCTTCAAATTGCACCACACCTCAATGCACTACTAAATTACTTTACCGGAAACATTAAATTAGTTGGGGCACATCTAGATAAGTTCCTTGGGGGTCTAGTTTCCAAAACAATGTCACTTGTGGGTTGTTTTTACTGTTTAGGCACATCAGGGGCTCTGCAAATGAAAAATGACGCCCGCAGACCATTCCATCTAAGTCTGCATTCCAAAACGTCACTCCCTTCTGAGCCCCGACGTGTACCCAAACAGTAGTTTTCTCCCACATATGGGGTACCAGCGTACTCAGGACAAATTGGACAACAACTTTTGGGGTCCAATTTCCTCTGTTATGCTTGGGAAAATTAAAAATTGGGGACTAAACAATCATTTTTGTGGGCACAAAATACGGTAGTTTTTTTTTATTTTCACGCCTGGGCAGTATAAACTTTAGTGAAACACTTGTGGGTTCAAAGTTCTCACCACATATCTAGATAAGTTCCTTAGGGCGTCTAGTTTCCAAAATGGGGTCACTTGTGGGGGGTTTCCACTGTTTGGGCACATTGGGGGCTCGTCAAACGCAACATGGCGTCCAATCTCAATTCCAGCCAATTTTAGGTTGAAAAAGTCAAACGGTGCTGCTTCCCTTCCGAGCCTTGCCGTGCGCCCAAACAGTGGTCCCCCCCAACATGTAGGGTATCAGCATACTCAGGACAAATTGGACAACAACTTTTGGGGTCCAATTTCTCCTGCTACCCTTGGGAAAATTAAAAAATTGTTGCTAACAGATCATTTTTGTGACTAAAAAGTTAAAAGTTAATTTTTTCCTTCCATGTTGCTTCTGCTCCTGTGAAGCACCTGAATGGTTAATAATCTTCTTGAATGTAGTTTTGAGTAGCTTGAGGGGTGCAATTTTTATAATGATGTCACTTTTGGGTATTTTCTGCCATATAGACCCCTCAAAGTGACTTCAAATGTGAGGTGGTCCCTAAAAAATGGTTTTGTAAATTTTGTTGTAAAAATGAGAAATCGCTGGTCAACTTTTAACCCTTATAACTTCCTAACAAAAAAAATGTTGTTTCCAAAATTGTGCTGATGTAAAGTAGACATGTGGGAAATGTTATTTATTAACTATTTTGTGTCACATAACTCTCTGGTTTAAGGGCATAAAAATTCAAAGTTTGAAAATCGCAAAATTTTCAAACTTTTCGCCATATTTCCAATTTTTTTATAAATAAACGCACTTTTAGTGAAGAAATTTTATCACTAAGGTGAACTACAATATGTCATGAGAAAACAATGTCAGTATCGCCTAGATCCGTTGAAGCGTTCCAGAGTTATTACCTCATAAAGGGACAGTGGTCAGAATTGTACAAATTGGCCTGGGAGTTAACGTGCAATCCACCCTTGGTAGTGAAGGGGTTAATGAGAAAAAAAATGAACTAATTTAAATTTACCAAATTGCTGCAATGAAACAAAGAGTGAAAAATTTAAAGAGGTCTGAATACTTTCTGTACCCACTGTACTTGTTTCTATACTGCTTCTTATTATTGACCTACTGAGTGAATATGAAGACTTTGCTTTCTAAGGCCTGTTTCACACTTCCGTTTTTGTGTCCGCCAAACGGATCCGTTTCCGTTTTTTTGACGGATCCGCGGTAACCGTAATGGAAGTCTATGGGACAAAAAAAACGGATCCTGCAAAAAATGGCGGATCCGTTTTTTTACGGAAAACGACGGATTTTGACGGATTTGAAAAAACGGAAGTGTGAAACAGGCCTAAGGCTACTTTCACACATCCGGCTTTTAGGATCCAGCGGTGTGCGGCGAAAATGTCCCAAACCGGATCCGGCGATGTGTGGTGCTTTTTCCCCATTGGGAGACATTGTTGCCGGATAACGCCGCATTATTATGCGGCGCGGCCGGTTTTTCCCGTATCACTATCCGGCGAAAATTGACGATGCGGCGTGTTGAAAAAACGTTCCATGGAACGTTTTTTTCCTATGCCGTACGGCTTTTTTCCTCAGCCCAGACATTTAACCCTGCAAGGGGCGGCACCTATATTCATTTTCTCTCTGGCCCAGACAGCAAGGGGCGGCACCTATATTCAGTCTCTCTCTCTCGGCCCAGACATTTAACCCTGCAAGGGGCGGCACCTATATTTTTCCCTCTCCCTCTCTCACGTTTTGTCCCGGCCGGCCTGGTCCTTTAAATTTGTCCTCTGCCGCATCCAGCATAGAAACAGATCCGGTATTGCGGCTTTTCGCCGCACACCGCCGGATAACAAACATTGGATATGTGAATCTAGCCTAACGCTGCTCAGACTTACAGCCATTTTTAATTCCCCAGGCTTTTGCTTCATGCATTTCTGCCTCAATTATTGTATGTCTCCAGCTCAGATGTGGCTCTTATGTATCGCCTTTCCTCCTTTTTTATTCTTTTTATTTGAATTGGTTTGATGTTTCTATAAATTGTCTAATAAAGATTGTCATCCTTTTACTTGATACCCTCTAGTGTCCTATACCTTTGTTGGGTTATATTTTGTTATGGATGAGCATCATGGATAGACTGTTTTTTTTTCCTTTTGGTTACTGGCATGTAATATAGCATCACCTGTGATAGGTTTTCTATGTAGCTTGCAAATTAGAGTATTATGAGCTATGTTTCCAATTAGTAGGATGTCTAGGTAAGGTATAGTGGTGTTGTCAAAATGAAAGGTAATAAGTTTGACTTAACATGCTTTTGGATTTGGTTGCTGACACCAGGGTCAGCAAAATTTAACCCCTATGTCTGCCCTCATGATTCAGTTGCTTCCATCTTGAACAAGTCCTTGCTGTTCCATGTACCCTCCAGCCTGTTGTACCAAGACCCTGAGACAATGTGTCCACACTTATGTTTGGCTTCGTGAATCCACTTCACCAGGTGAGTTTAATGCATGGTCTTTTACTGTTTTTAGAGTCGACTCTGAGATGTTGGTGGAAGAAGGATTCTCCGTAGTTAGCGTTGATGCCAGTGATAAAATGTTGAAGTATGCCTTAAAAACTCGCTGGAACAGAAGAAAGGAGCCTGCATTTGACAAGTGGGGTGAGATGCTATTAGGGTTATTAGTCGCTATAATAATAATCGCTGTGTATGAGGGGATGATTAGTGTGGCTGTTACTGGTCATGGAGGGCAAGGTCCCCCAGTAGAAAGAACCCAAAGAGTGTATGCAAAGAGTATGTATGGATAATTAATAGATGAGCGAGCACTAAAATGCTTGGATGCTTACTACTCAAACCAAGCAATACACATTTCGAGTAACGAGTATAACGGGAGCCAATCCGAAATCTGAGCATTTTTCTGGCATACACTACAAATAGGTCTGGGGGCAGTGAAAATGTTAAAATGAATGGGAAAATTGCTGAATGGAAGGAGAACCGCCTGCGGAAGACTTCTGGAAGCATCTCCGACTCCCAGATCGCTGCTGAGATCAATGGCCTGACACTTTTATTCCACTTTAATGACTGACAATAAAACATTTCAGATCCACGAGAAATTGCATTATACAGGAAAAAAAGTCAAGAAACATTATAATACTAGTGATGGGCGAGCACTAAAATGCTCGGGTGCTCGTTGTTCGGGTCGAGCAAATTGGAATACTCGGGTACTCGGACAGAACAATGAGCCCAATGTAAGTCTATGGAATACCCGAGCATTTTTACCACGATCCCCCCCTGGGGTCATTTTAGGCTTTAGAAAACGTCTGAAAATGATGGCAACACTGCTCAAGTGACACGAGGACACCATGAGGATCGCCCCTGGAAGCATTCCTGACTCCTAGGTCACAGCTGCAAACAATTTTTTCAGAGTTTCATGCCATTTTTACAAGTTCACCAAAAAACATGCAAAAAGCTAAACGAAAATGGATTTTGCTAGGAAATATGTTAAGGAACATCCTTTCCAGGGTAATGACTTGAATATAAGGCAAAATAATTAACCCCAAACAAAAATGTTCCTCCACCACTTGGACTATGTTCACACGCAGCGTTTTTGATGCGTTTTTCAACTTTACCATTGCTTTCAACTAATACAAATGCATTCACTGGGAAATGTCATTGTAACCTTTAACAACCTTATCTGGCCGTGTGGTATGTGACACATAAGGAGACACATCTTGTTTCATTTATGAAGGAGGGACTCTTAAAGTCACAGAGCCTATTTCTCGAGAGGCATCAGGTGGCATTAATATTCTTAAAGGGCCATTATTAAACAGTGGGTCTCCTATCCTGTTAATGCCTATGCAGTGAGTGGCTGGGCTCCCAAAAATTAGGACGCACCCAATACCCCTTTCACGAGATATATAGGAGGGCTTCCTGAAAAAATGTTGCATTGAATGCAAGGCCTGCGCTGCACCAAAGTTACATGCACCCCAAAAACCCTTTCAGCAGATGTACTTGAGGGGTTCATGACAAAATTGTTCCCATCAGAAGAAAGTGTGTCTCCCATACAGTTTGCTTATGCATTGAATGTAAGGCCTGCCCTGCACCAAAGTGATACGCACCCCAATAAGCTTTGAAGCCACATACTGGATGGCCACATGAAACAAAAGTTCCCATTATTATTGTTTTTTTATTACCATCGATTTTGTCCATGAAGTGAATGTAAGGCCTGACCCAGATTTGCACGCACCACAATCCCCCTTGTAAGGAACGTGGAGGAGGACCGCAGACTTCTTTTTCACATTACAAAGGAGCGGTTCTCCTATACACACATTAACATAGTGTGTAAACTGTTTTTGTTAGGGGCATCATAAACACCTTGGAAAACAGTAACGTGGTTTCCTACACAGTTGGTGCTGGGAAGGTGCAGGTTCTTAGTAAAAATATGGCGGATAAATCGTTGGATGAAGTGATCATGGTGCATGGGGCATGGTGACGGCAGGAATGGGAATGTACAGGATTAATAACAGCGGTGGCTATGGGAGGTATGAGATCCAGGATCCAGCCTACAATGATTAGTCGTTTAGCCTCCACCAATTACCATAATATGTTTCATGCCACTCAGAAGATCGGTGTAACAGATGCGCGTCTGACGCTCGACATTGAAGATGCCCGTAAGAAATATGTTGCCACGTGTCCGTTTAAAGGGCAAAGTGTAATATACTTGTGATATGCTGAATTATACAAAGCAGATCAGTGTCGGGGGAAAACCAAATTGATGGATGCGCGTGAAAAACTAAGTTTAACCCCTTAAGCCCCAAGGGTGGTTTGCACGTTCATGACCGGGCCAATTTTTACAATTCTGACCACTGTCCCTTTATGAGGTTATAACTCTGAAACGCTTTCAAGGATCCCGGTGATTCTGACATTGTTTTCTCGTGACATATTGTACTTCATGTTAGTGGTAAAATTTCATTCATATAACTTGCGTTTATTTATGAAAAAAACGGAAATTTGGAGAAAATTTTGAACATTTCGCAATTTTCCAAATTTGAATTTTTATGCCCTTAAATCACAGAGATACGGCACACAAAAAAACTTAATAAATAACATTTCCCACATGTTTACTTTACATCAGCACAATTTTGGAAC
The DNA here is from genome assembly GCF_039654945.1 of Dendrobates tinctorius. Lineage (NCBI taxonomy): Eukaryota > Metazoa > Chordata > Amphibia > Anura > Dendrobatidae > Dendrobates > Dendrobates tinctorius. The sequence goes on along the minus strand of NW_027361931.1, from coordinate 1,426,108 downwards.
CAAAATTTTTTTTTGTTAGGAAGTTATAAGGGTTAAAAATTGACCAGCGATTTCTCATTTTTGCAACACCATTTAATTTTTACGGACCACATCACATTTGAAGCCACTTTGAGGGGTCTATATGATAGAAAATACCCAAAAGTGACACCATTCTAAAAACTGCATCCCTTAAAGTGCTCAAAACCACATTGAAGAAGTTTATTAACCCTTTAGGTGCGTCACAGGAATTTTTTGAATATTTAAAAAAAAAAAAAAAACCATTTAACTTTTTTCAATAAAAAAAACTTCAGGTTCAATTTTTTTTATTTTACCAAGGGTAACAGGAGAAATTGGACTGCAAAAGTTATTGTGCAATTTGTCCTGAGTACGCTGATACCTGATATGTGGGGGGGACCACTGTTTCGGCGTATGGCAGACCTCAGAAGGGAAGGAGCGCCGTTTGACTTTTTCAATGCAAAATTGGTTGGAGTTCAGATCGGGCGCCATGACACGTTTGGAGAGCCGCTGATGCACCAAAACCCCCCACAACTGACACCATTTTGGAAACTAGACCCCCCAAGGAACTTATCTAGATGTGTGGTGAGAACTTTGAACCCCCAAGGGCTTCACAGAAGTTTATAACATACAGCCGTACAATTAAAAAATCATATTTTATCCACAAAAATGATCTTTTCACCCTCAATTCTTATTTTTCCAAGGGTAACAGGACCCTAAAAGATATTGTGCAATTTGTTTTTGTTTTTTTTCAGTAAATATATTTATTGAAGTTTTTTTTTTATAAACAGTAAAAGCAGTACAGAGAGCCATTTACCATGTCCAAGGCTAAACATTAAATCTCTGTAAAAGCAGCACACTTATAGCCAAACAAGGACTCTGGCCTATATAGGGTACATGCTTGCTATCCTGAAAAACATCTCCAGATATGAACCTTATAAACAAAGTAAATAACCTGTAAGAAAAGCAGTTATAGAGATATAAGAAGAAGGAAAGCAAGATAAAAAGAGAGAAGAGAGAGCGAAGGAAAGAAGAAGAAGAAAAAAAAAAAAAAAGGGGGTGGAATAGGAAGAAAGGGGGAGTAGGGAGGGAGAGGGTTAAAGGGGACCCAATAGCATCAGTGTCCACGTATTGAGGGTTGTGAATATGTACGTAGCCAGTTCAGGAACCCCGCGCTCTCCTTGAAGGATTGCCAGAGGAACCAGGTGCGCCCCTGTTCACATGCAACATCACCGTCACCACCGCCACCATTGACTCCAGACGATGAAGTCTCTCCATTTCAGATATCCATTCCTCCGTGGAGGGAACCTCAGTGGACCTCCAATGCCGAGGAATAACCGCTCTGACAGCCGTTAAACAGAATCTTAGAATCCCCTTTTTAACCGAAGCTATCGAATTGGGAATCAGGTACAGTAGGGCAATTTGGGGGGAAAGCTCATGGCGGACCCCAGTCATCAGATGAAAGGCATCAAACACTGAGCTCCAGAAGGGTTGCAGGAGACCACAGGACCACCAAACATGAAGCATAGAGCCTGTGGCGGATCCACATCTCCAACAGGCATCCGGGGTCTCCGGGTTAATTCTATGGAGAAGTGTGGGACATCTATACCAGCGCGTCAGCAATTTATAATTCCTCTCCTGCGACTGACTGGACATTGTCATCTTGTGCGCGAGAGTGAAAATTTTTAAACTATCCGCCTCAGAAAAGGTGATCCCCAGGTCCCTCTCCCAAGCCTCCATGAAACCGAGTGTAGTAGAGGGAAGTGAGTTCAAGACCAGGCCATAGAGCGCCGAAACCACATGAGAGGGACCCTCGGTAGGGAGCATCAGAGACTCAAATGGCGCTGGCGCCCCTAATGGTATACTGAGAAGGAAGCTCCGCAATTGCAGAAACTCCAGCCAGGACAGCGGCGTCGTTTGACCAGGGCCCCGCAACCCCCTCACATCGGAGAGCCCCGCAAGTTTATCCCTCACCTGACCCAGTACCATCTCGTCAGGTCGCGTCCAACACAGAAACGTAGATCTATTCATTGCTGGGGGAAAGGCCGGATTGTCAAAAAGGGGACTCAATCTGCTCAATCGAGAGGTCAGGCGTAATTTCACGTAGGCTCTGTCCCAGAACCTCAGAACAACCTGTGTGAGTGGAGCATAACTTGACACAGGCGGGCGTCCGATCCCCCCCAGCCAAGGTAGCCAATACAAAGAAGAGGGCGATAAAAGTTTCTCCAAGAACACCCACTGTTTATGAGCATCGCCAAACCTCCAATCGACTATCCTAGAGAGCAAGACTGCCTGATAATAACGTTTAAAATCAGGGAGGCCAACCCCCCCTTTAGTCTTGGGTCTCACTAGTACCGAGAACCGAGTCCGCGGCTTCCTAGTTCCCCAAATAAAGCTATTGATAGCCGATTGCAGGCGCCTGAAAAAGCAATCCGGGACCTGCACAGGAGCCGTCTGAAAAAGATAGAGGAATCGGGGCAAGATTTCCATCTTGATCACTCCTACCTGTCCGAACCAAGATAGCTGAGGTCTGTTATATCGTTTAAGGTCCAAGATAGTTTTCTGCAGGAGCGGGACATAGTTCAGAGCATATGTTGCATTAATGTCAGCAGGTATTAAGACTCCTAAATATTTCAAGGCGGCCGTCTTTCACTTAAAAGAAAAGGACGTCTGGAGCTGAGAAACCAGATCATTAGGCAAGGAGATATTGAGCGCCTCCGTCTTGGAGTAGTTGACTTTAAAATTTGAGACCTCCCCGAACCTACGGAACTCTCGGAGAAGTACGGGAAAGGCCACAGTCGGGTTGGTAATATATAGCAGTAAGTCATCCGCATATAGGGATATCTTAAACTCATGTTGACCAATCCGCAAACCCTCAATATCGGGTGTCTTCCGTAATGCCACTGCTAGGTGCTCCATCGCGAGGATATAGAGTAAAGGAGAGAGGGGGCAACCCTGTCGGGTCCCGTTCCTTATATTAATGGGCAGGGAGAGGGTGCCATTAACTCTGAGACGGGCTGTAGGTCTATGATATAGAGCAAAAATCCTCTCCATCATGTTAGGACCCACTCCTAGTTGCTGCAGAGAAGCATGTAGAAAGGGCAAACCTAGGCGGTCAAACGCCTTCTCGGCGTCAATAGATAATAAGCATGCTGGTACCCTTCCTGTGCGCATGTATGAAGTCAGGAGCAACGTCTTCACCGTGTTATCCCTGGCCTCCCTGTGAGGCACAAAGCCTGCCTGATCATTATGGATGGACCCAGGGAGAACAGGGTTCAGTCTACCAGCTAACACTTTCGCGAACACCTTCACATCTACATTAATAAGGGATATGGGCCTATAACTTGCACATAATAGGGGATATTTACCTAGTTTAGGAATCACGGTGATTGTAGCCATCAGCGTTTGGGGGGCAAAGGGACAGCTGGCCGAGATGGAGTTAAACAGTTTGATCATGAAGGGGACTAGGGAGTTTGCAAACAATTTATAAAAGGCAGCAGAAAATCCATCAGGGCCAGGACTCTTACCATTAGCTAAGGATTTTGTGTCGAGAACCTCCTGCTCTGAAAGAGGGCTCTCCAGGGTCTCAGACTCCTCCACCGACATAGGCGGGAGCCCAGTATCCCGGATGTAATCATCCACCCGTGCTTGAAAGTCGAGGGGGGACATATCAGACAACGGGCCCTTTAAATTATAAAGAGAGTCGTAATATGCTCTGAACGAGTCCACAATCTCCCCAGGAAAATGGACCAGTTCACCCGTAGCAGATCTCATGGTAGGAATATAAGTGGTAGGGGCATGGGGATGCAGAAACCTCGCCAGGGCCCTCCCAGGTTTATCAGAATATATGTACATAAATTTACGGAAGCGGTCCCTCTGTCGTGCTAACGTCGCGTCTAACAAGGTGCTCAACTCACAGCGCGCCCGGAGGAGATCAGTCAGCACACAAGCATCTCTAGTCCGTTTATGGTCCGTCTCCAAAGCTTGGACACGAGTCAACAAACCCATTATATCAGTCTCCCTCTCTCTTTTCAGTCTGGCCCCTTGTATAAATACCCCCCGTATGACTCCTTTCAAAGCTTCCCATTGATACGGAATAGCCGTAGGGTCGTGTTTGTGAAAATCTAGAAAGTCCGAGATTGCTGTTCGCACGGCCGCTTGACACATTAGATCTCCAAGGAGACCAGGGTTTAAGGACCAGGTCCATTCCTTCGGAACGAGACTCGGCAACCGCAGGGAGAGCAAGACCGGGGCATGGTCCGACCATAACATCGTGTCGATGTCGGACCTAGGGTCAAAAGACAGGAGCCCGTGGCTGATCAAAAAATAATCTAATCTACTGTAGGAATTGAGAATTGTGGAAAAATAAGTATAATCCCGGGCAGTGGGGTGCAATAACCTCCAGACATCCACCAACCTTGAGTCCGTCAGGGCCTGACGTAGTCTCTCCATCTGCGAGGGGGACACCGCTGACCTGTCCGAAGAGGAATCCACAGCGCGGTCCAACACCATATTGAAGTCCCCCCCATGATCACGTAGCCCTCCGCAAAAGCAGATAGGTCCCGCAAGTACTTTCTACATGCTCGGACCTGGTCTTGATTGGGGAGATAAATGTTAGCTATGGTGAACAGATTGTGGGCTATTTTAAGCTTCAGAAACACATATCGACCACCAGAATCCGTCTTAGAGGCGACAACCTGAGCCTGGAGAGACTTATGTAATGCAATGCTGACTCCTTTAGACTTGGAATCAGAATTACTTCCATGGAACCACTGCGTGTAGTATTTATGGCTAAGCGTAGGGATTCTGTCTGATCGGAAATGCGTCTCCTGCAGCAAAAGTACGTCAACTCGTTGCTTATGCATACCGTATAGAACCTTCATCGTTTTTCGGGGACATTAAACCCCCTGACATTAAGTGAGCAGAGTTGTAGGGATGCCATATGAACTATCGGGGCCACAGGTGGCACAATCAGGTCAGGAAGGAGTAGGGGGGGTGGGTGGTGGGAAGAGACACAGATAGTAAAAGTAAAGCACCAAGGAAAGAGAGTAGTTCAGAACCGACCGAAAAGAAAAAAGAAATAAAGGGAAGACCAAGAGGCCACTAGGCCTCTGGTGTAGAGAACAATATCAGAGAAAACTCTGAGAAGTAGTGTCACAGACACACCCTAGTGGGGAGGTGATTGGGCAAAGAGCAAGCAGCCAACAGCCAAGCCCCTGCAGCAAAAAAAAAAGGGAAATCCAAACTCCACCCCGTAGGTCTGTAGACCTGTCAGTATAAACAATATTAACAAATACAACAGGACGAGTCATAAACCAGATACATTTGCAGAAGTGAACACAGTCGGAACGGGTCTCCGAAGAGGCATCTCCGAGTGCTAAATTTAGAAGAAAAAGTAGCGTTAGTCAGCCCAGGATATAATTAGTGGAATTATAAAGTAATACAACAGGTAAGCACATCATTTGGGGTGCCCATCGGAGTAGGAAACCATTCATAAACAGTGTAAAATAGGCTATGCTGGGAGCTCCGTTCAAGAGTCCCAGATAGAATCTGATGAAAATGAAACCGCTACCAAACATATGGCTCCAGTCCCCCTGCATTAATCAAACTTGACCAAAGTTACGACCAGACTCCTCTTGGGAGCCCGACAGTATGCAGGGGTACCGCAGGCGGAGCAAAAGAGACAATAGAAAACATATAATCTAGGATAGATGATCAAGTGTCGTTGGTCTGAGTGACGGATCCATGTCTCCGGCGGGAGCTCCGCTTCCTCTTTCCCATAGTCCCAGCAGGAGGTCCTCCATCGCGGCGCAGTCCCCATAAGTCAGACGCAGTGAGGCGAGGCCAGTCCCCCAGCGCAACCATGGGTAAGCCCAGAGCAGCGGTGAAGTTCTGGAGATCCGACGGGGATCTCAAAGTTGTCAGACCCTTATCACTGCGTACTTGCAATTGGAATGGGTAGCCCCAACTATAGGGGATCCTATTTTCCCACAACATCTCCAAGAGGGGACGTAGAGCCCTCCGTTTGGCCAGGGTGAAGCGTGAGAGATCAGACAGAAGATGAATATCAGATCCTTTAAAGTCTATAGCATCGTGGTCCCTCGCCTTACGCATGATGTCATCCTTAGTTTGGAAGTAGTGGATCCTGCATATGTCGTCCCTCGGCTTAGATGTGTCGGGGTTCCTGGGCCCTAGCGAGCGATGAGCTCGATCAATTTCAATGTATTCAGTGGATGGTTTCCCTAAGAGCGAATTAAAAATGCCGTGAAGGGCCGAGAAAAGGTCACGTGAGGCCACAGACTCGGGGATCCCACGGATCCTGATGTTATTCCTCCGGTTCCTGTTCTCAGAGTCCTCCAGCATATCTAGTAACATATTAAAAGACTCTGAGTGTAGATCCAGAAGTTGTTGCTGGCTCTGTAATTGTGAGGAAAGCGACTCCACTCTCGCCTCCAATGCAGAGACGTTAGTAGTAAGGTGGGACACGTCCTCCTTAAGGGACCCTATTTCGCCCCTGCACACCGCTTCCAGGCGCTGAATATAGCCCTCCATATCGGCCCTGGTGGGGATGGCACTCAGCTACGCTCTCAGCTCTGAAGCATTTATGGAATCATCAGGGCCCACAGGTCTAGAAGGAGCTTGTGCAGGGGGGCCATGAGATGTAGTGGTGGGGGGACACTGTCCTGGGACACCAGACAGGGAGAAGCCCCACTTTCATATCCCCCTGATGATAGTGAAGGGATCACTTCTGTTATCTGGGTCTGGTAGGGCTGTAATATAGGAGGAGACCTGTCCTCAGCCTGTTCAGTCTGTGCCATGAAAAAACAATTCAACAATCGCATCGATATCATAATATATAATTGCATAAAGCTAATACTAAATAAATATGATGCCGGAATATTGGACCAAATTATGGACTAATCGCAATGATAACCATAAACCACACAAGAGAAAAAAGCGACCATACGTCCAAAATTATAACAAGGTATCCATAAAAAATTCTTTATTGTAAAAAACATACAGATGAAAGAACGAATCACCACTATGTGAAGATTAGCTAAAAAGCCCAAGTCGCTGACACATGCTGCAAACCTCTCAATGGAATATAAATCATATTTAAGAGGTATAATGTTTAAGCCCACACACAGGCACCCCAGATCACAAATGAATAAATCCTATTAATCGATGGAGTAGCACCAATAATCGCTAGCATGTGGTGGCACTCCATGGACTCTCAGTATATATCGGTAAACATACCTAATGGGGAAACAATAATGCAGAGAGGAGATGAAGGCAGGATAGTGCCAGCATCACCCATAATGTTTAAGCCCACACACAGGCACCCCAGATCACAAATGAATAAATCCTATTAATCGATGGAGTAGCACCAATAATCGCTAGCATATGGTGGCACTCCATGGACTCTCAGTATATATCGGTAAACATACCTAATGGGGAAACAAGTAATGCAGAGAGGAGATGAAGGCAGGATAGTGCCAGCGTCACCCGACGCGCGTTTCGGAGCTCAGTGCTCCTTCCTCAGGGGGCGTGGCCAAAAGGCGCCATGTACCGATTTATATAGCGCGCCAATTGGAAGTCATGCAGACGCGCCCGCCATCAATCAAATCAGGACCACGCCTCCGCTCCGATGTACACCGGAAACACGCGGGCCCCACGTGAGCCGGCGTCATCAGGAACCAGAGAGCGCAGGACATGACGACCAACAACGCGCGTGCGCAGAACAAAAAAGCAGAATCGGCCATGACAAGGAAGGGCAGAAATAAGGGAACAACAGAAGCAATAACAAAAATAATAAATAGATACAAAACTTAAGTATACATTAGATATAATACGGCATGGAAGGATAGATTTATATATATTTCAATACATATATAATGGCACATAGTTTACATTATAATACTAACAGATAGAAACATATCTAAATAAGACCTCAAGGTGGTAGATTGGTAATATAACCTACAAACACATTCTGCAAAGTCATAGATTGAGGATACAAAATAACAACAAATAAAAATATATATTTCATCCTCAAAATAGCGGGTTGCCGTATAATATAATGAATAACATTAAGGCAACCCACAATAATAGCACCAAAAGTAGGATATAACAATCAATGGTCATACGAATATATAAAGAAATAAATTTCCAACCAAATTATTTCATATATCTAAACAGCCAAAATTGCCTACAGAGTGTGAATTGCACTGTTTATTGAAAAAAAACCCAAACGACCCACACAACCATTGCTTACAAAATATACAACATAATTTTTATATATCATAGATTGATTGAAGTTAGTCCCCCAACTTGGTCGTACAAGATATTAATCTCTGCCGATGTCATGATGCAAGCAATTGGACCTCCCCAGACAATAGATGACCACGAAGGAGAAGGATCGGAAGAAATATCACATCTAAAAAAGACACAATTAAAACAAAATAAAAATAAAGCCAAAATTCACGAACGTAATATGTCTCAGACGCCGACTAACAGTCTCACAAAAATGGGACAAAACTATTATATTCATTCAGTCCGTGAGGGTGGAGTGTATTGAGAGTCCAGATCCAACGAGATTCTAGCTGGGCTAACCTCTGCGATGTCCTACCCCCCCGCTGAGAGGCATTAATGCAGTCGATGCCTCTAACACGGAGAAGGGAGGCATCACAAGAGTGACACAGCCAGAAGTGTCTTGGTAAAGTCTTTAAGGAGGATGCATCCTTGTGGTCGGCGGCAGCTAGAATGCCTAAAACATGTTCTCTCACGCGAACCTTAAAGGGACGCGTGGTCAAACCAACATAGATCAATCCACAAGGACATATAGCAAAGTAAATGACATTACGAGTATCACACGTGATCCTCTTCCTGATGTCATACGTCCTAGATCTATCCGCATTGTGGAAGGTGTTACATCTTTCAACATTAGGACATGCAATGCAACGACCACAAGGAAAACATCCACCCCCAGGACCAGCGCCACTATTAAGAAATGTTGGTTTGGAGACCCCCTCATAGTGGCTCCTAACCAACAGTCTGTGCCATGGTCTGACCGGGGGATGGGGGGCAGGACGCAGCTCTCACCTCTCCAGTGCTTTGTGCCAGGCTCCCTCCTGACTGCATCTGAGGTGAACGGCTAGTCACAGGAGCAGCAGTCCTCCCTCCCACATCCAGCACCCTCCCTGCTACAGCTCCAGTCTTCTGCTTGCTTGTGGTCCCAGGCGAAGGGCGTCCATGTGCGTTCAGCCACACAGGGGAGTCACCTCTCCCCTCCACCATTGCCAAGGGTGCCGTTCTCTTTCCCACGCCTCCCTGGGCCGACATATATCTGGCTATTCCGGCACCTCTGGGACCCGCAGTAAGCTCTCTGGGTGCCTGGGAACGGAGACCAGTCTTGCCCTTCATAACGACGGGTGAGTGGAGCTAGATAAAGCTGATTAATCGCTACAGGGGCCTCAGGCACGCAGGAGCTCAGCAAAGATGCAGCCTCACAGCTCCATGTCCAAGCCACGCCCTCGTGCAATTTGTCCTGAGTGCGCTGATACCCCACATGTGGGGGTAAATCACTATTTGGGCGCATGGCAGAGCTCGGAAGGGAAGCAGCGCCATTTGACGTTTTTGGCTGGAATTGAGATCGGACACCATGTCGCGTTTGGAAAGCCCCTGATGTACCAAAACAGTAGAAACCCCCCACAACTGACACCATTTTGGAAACTAGACCCCCCAAGGAACTTATCTAGATGTGTGGTGACACTGGTGAGCACTTTGAACCCCCCAGTGCTTCACAGAAGTTTATAACGACCGGGCGTGAAAATAAAAAAATCGTATTTTTTCAACAAACATAATCTTTTAGTCCCCATTTTTTTATTTTCCCAAGGGTAACAGGAAAAATTGGACCCCAAAAGTTGTTGTCCAATTTGTCCTGAGTACGCTGATACCTCATGTGGGAGAAAACTACTGTATGGGCACACGTCGGGGCTCGGAAGGGAAGTAGTGACGTTTTGGAATGCAGACTTTGATAGAATGGTCTGCGGGTGTCATGTTGCTTTTGGAGAGCCCCTAATGTACCTAAACAGTGGAAACCCCCCACAAGTGACCCCATTTTGGAAACTAGACCCCCTAAGGAACTTATCTAGATGTGTGGTGAGCACTTTGAACCCCCAAGTGCTTCACAGAAGTTTATAACGACTGGGCGTGAAAATAAAAAAATCATTTTTTTTCACAAAAATGATATTTTTGCCCCCAATTTTTTATTTTCCTAAGGGTAACAGGAGAAATTGGACCCCAAAAGTTGTTTTGCAATTTGTCCTGAGTATGCTGATACCCTATATGTGGGGGTAAAGCACTGTTTGGGCGCATGGCAGAGCTTGGAAGGGAAGGAGCACCATTTGACTTTTTCAACACAGAATTGGCTGGAATTGAGATCAGACGCCATGTTGCATTTGGAGAGCCCCTAATGTGCTCAAACAGTGGAAACCCCCAATTCTAACTCCAACACGAACCCCAACACACCCCTAACCCTAATCTCAGCCCTAACCCTAGCCCTAGCCCTGGCCCTAACCCTAGCCCTAACCCTAACCGTAATGGGAAAATGGAAATAAATACATTTTCTTTTAGTTTTATTATTTTTCCCTAACTAAGGGGGTGATAACGGGGGGTTTGATTTACTATTTATGGCGGTTTTTATGTTTGGCAGCTGTCACACGCTAAAAGACGCTTTTTATTGTAAAGATAGTTTTTGCATCACCACATATTGAGAGCTATAATTTTTCCGTATTTTGACCCACTGAGTCATGTGACGTCTTATTCTTTGCGGGACAAGTTGACGTTTTTATTGGTACCATTTTTGGGCATGTGACATTTTTTGATCGCTTTTTATTCCGATGTTTGGGACGCAGAATGAACAAAAACCAGCGTTTCATGAATTTATTTTGGGGGGTGCGTTTACACCGTTCCGCGTGCAGTAAAATTGATAAAGCGGTTTTATTCTTTGGGTCAGTATGGTTACAGCGATACCTCATTTAGGTCTTTTTTTTATGTTTTGGCGGTTTTATGCAATGAAAACTATTTTATATAAAAAATAATTATTTTTGCATCGCTTTATTCTGCGAGCTATAACTTTTTTATTTTTTTGCGAATGACACTGTATGGCGGCTCATTTTTTGCGGGACAAGCTGACGTTTTCAGCGGTACCATGGATATTTATATGCGTCTTTTTGATCGCGCGTTATTGCACTTTTTGTTCGGTGGTATGATAAATCATTATTTTTTGCTTCGTTTTTTATTTTTTAAGGGGTTCGCTAAAGGAGTTAACCAATGGGACAGTTTTATAGGGCGGGTCGTTACGGACGCGGCAATCCAAAATATGTGTACTTTTATTGTTTTGTTTTTTTATTTTCAAAAAATGAATTTATTGGGGAATTTTTTTTTTTTTTTACTAATTTGGCGATTTTTAAAAAATTATTTTTACACTTTTTTTTTAACTTTATTATTGTCCCAGTTGGGACATCACTGTCCTGTGACAGATCGCTGATCTGTCACGTCACAGATCACTGTGACAGATCAGCAATCTGTCACAGGCAGTGTGCAGGCTTCCTCATGCCTGCGCTTTGCAGGCAGTGAGGAAGCCAGCTCCGTACAGACCCCCGAAGGTCCCCGTCGCCATCTTGGATCCGGGGAAAGAGCCCCCCGCAGCAGCGCTGCACATTGCGCTGCCGTGGGGGGCTCAGGGAAGCACGGAGGGAGCCCCCTTCCTGCCGATGCTTCCCTTTAACCCCTGGTACACCACGATCGTGTTTGATCGCGGTGTGCAAGGGGTTAACGTGTCGGGGGCGGTCCGTGACCGCCCCTGACACATTGTGCCGGGTGTCAGCTGTGATAATCAGCTGACACCCGGCCGCAATCAGCGGCACTCACCACGTGGGCGCCGCTGATCGCTATGACGTACTATCCCGTCCCTGGGAATTAAGTCCCAGGGCACATGGACGGGATAGTACGTCATATGGCAGAAAGGGGTTAAAGAGGATTTCAAGCATAACTTTCAACACACCCGTGGCACAAGTTTCTTCATCTTCACCCATACATATTACCAATAATATACAGATGTCACAGCCGAAAACTATTTGTTCCAGTGTATCGAACATTGTTAAAGGAATGCCAATATATGTAGTTAACCACGAACCTGGGAAACAACTAATTTCCTCTTTAGGCTGTGTGCACACGATGCAGATTTGCAGCGGTTCCGCAGCGGATTTTACCGCGCAGAAACATTGCATTTCTGCTTTGTGATGTACAGTAGCCTTAAAATCAATGTAAAAAAAAAACCGCTGTGCAGACGCTGCGGATTTTTCCGCGGTACAAAATCCGCAGCATGTTACTTCTTTTGTGCGGTTTTCCATCTCCCCTGTCACCAAATCCGCAGGGGGAAAACCGCGATGGAAAACCGCATGAAAAATGGAAGAAATCTGCAGGAAAAATGCAGGTCATTTGACCTGCGGATTTCTTCCATTCTGCGCGGAAAAATCCGCAGGGCCAAAAAGTTCGTCTGCACTCAGCCTTACAAGATATGGACAATGATGGTATTGATGACGACTTGGAACTGTACCACATCCCCACCAAGAAGATGAAGATCACAGCTGCAAGCAATGTGCAGAAAAGGCCACGAATGTTTGGAAATTCATTTTCTCTTGGGCAAAGTTTACCTCTTGCTAAATAATAATAATTTTATTTCTATAGCGCCGACATATTCCGCAGCACTTTACATTATAGAGGAGACTTGTACAGACGATAGACATTACAGCATACCAATAAACACATAAATCAAAACAGATACCAAGAGGAATGAGGGCCCTGCTCGCAAGCTTACAATCTATAAGGAAAAGGGGGAAACACGAAAGGTAGATGGTAACAATTGCTTTTATTGTTCAGACCAGCCATAGTGTGAGAATTGGGTGTTCATGTGATGCTGCATTAACCAGTTAACAGTCTAAATAAAGTGGTACAGAATGATGCATACACAGCTCCCATGTCTACTCAGCATGACACTTCGCCAGTCGCCGCCTTTATTGCACACAAAGGCTGTAACCAATGTGTCACGGACACTTGTCACAAAGGAGGCCAGTTCATCAGTAGGGCCCACTCATAAATCATCTGTCTTTAGCTCTTTAGAAGGCCCAAAAATGACCATTAATAATTTGCATCCAAGAATCACAGAGGAAGATATCGTGGAGCTTTTCTGTCTATGCGATGTTAAGGGCTGGCGCAATGCACCAAATAATAAAGGTGGGATGTGGTGCGTTCGCAGCCCGGGGTCCACCGTGCAGAGATGGAAACCTGCTGCTCAGTAATGGCGGTGACTATACGGCAAATAATAAAGAAACACATGCGGGATAGCGTCACCCGGTGTGTACGGGAGTGAGTTTTGTTGATTCACAGAACCACAGAGCCGCACAATGTAAGTGCCAAAGCCTTTTAAACTCACAGCGCTCAGTCAGATGAGCGCTAGTATACACACACAGGACTCCGCCCCAAGGACACAGGGTTAGAGTCCCTCTAGTCCAATAGCGCTCGGCGCCGCTGCAGCGGAGCCAGCAAGAGACCAAACGAGAGATAACGCACCAGTGTGCACTGCACGGCTCTGGCGGACGCCACTAACCACCCAGAGAGGGGAGGAAAGCGCTAGAGTTGCGCACGGCGCCACACTGGCTACTGCTACCTGGCGCGGTACGACAGTGCCCTGAGCAGGGAGGCACAGTCGGACGCTAGCAAGTGCAGAGGACTGAGATGCACTTTGGCATATAGCCTAGCCACTGACAGGCGCTGACTCTAACCACTAGACCCTTACAACATACACAACCAAGGGTAGGAGTTTCATAATGAGTAATTCGCGGTAACAAGCATCCATCATCATACACATCATAAGCTACAAGAGCCTATACTAGCGCATAGCCGAGCAGCTATGTGACTTTTATAGCGGCGTCCTTCTGGGACCTTCCCAGTAGTGGACCAATCCGAGCAGTAACGGGACCTGCCCATGTGACCTCCAATGAGAGGTCGTCCCACGGGCATGCTCAGTACCCAAAAGACAGGACTTAATCCCAGAAGTGTCTACTTGCTGCTGACTCAAGCATGGAGTTATAGCAGAGCCAGAAGGCGCAACCAGATGCCTAGCATCAGCCTGGGCAAGACTGTTGTGAGTTCATTCTCTGGTTCATCAGTTGTGAGTTCTCCTTCCAGACTCCCTCTGTTGGTAACAGGAGGTAGTGAGGCTGATTTGATCGGTGGAGATCTGTCACCTGAGAATGAGGATGACGATTGGACCTCAGGAGTCTCAAATTGGATTTAAGACAGTCGACGCCCTATTCAGTTGCTGGTGATTCCTTCTGGCTTGTCAGCTCTTGGTTTTCAGCTCTGTTCCAGTCATCTAAAGCTAAGTTTTTCTGCTAATGTTCACACTTGATTTTGTTGGTCTATTCAGTTTTTTGTGTGGTCAGCCAGCTCCGGCTGGGGGCTGTGCTGAATTTCCACTCTTATTTATCAGTATTTTGCCAATTTGCTTTTTGTCCCTTACTAGTTTGGTCTCTTTTTGCTCTGTCTCAGAATATTTCAGAGTGCTGATATAGTGGGAGAAGTCTAGTGACTTCAGGGTTAATTTTGCTATCAGAAGTGTTGGACATTATTTTTGTAGGGTTTTTTGCAGGTTGCAGACAGTCTTTCCTTTCCTTCCTAGTTAGTTTGGGCCCCATCGTTTGCTCAGCCTATTTTCCTGCCTGTGTTTGTGCCTTCATCTTGTTTCACCGTCAATACATGTGTGGGGGCTATCTATTCTTTTGGGGTCTGCTCTGGGGCAGTTAGTTTTCCCCTTTTCATGCTTCAGGCTTATTTAGTCCTCCGGCTGTGACGAAGCGTCTAGGAACATCGTAGGTACGCTGTTATGAATGGGAAACCGAGGAGGAAAAAAAGACAACAAGCTAAGTCTCAGAAAACCAGAGAAGTTGGTAACTATGCAGATTGCAGATCCCTGAACTTACCCGCACAACTAGCAGCAGTCGTGGAGCGCTCCCACGTTGGTCCTAGACGCCTCGTCACAACTGGAGAACTACATAAGCCTAAAGCAGGAAAAGAGGAAAACTAACTGCCCCAGAGCAGACCCCAAAGGAAAGACAGCCCCCCACATGTATTGACGGTGAAACAAGATGAAAATACATACAAAGGTAGGAAAATAGGCTGAGCAAACTATGGGGCCCTGCTAACTAAAAAGGACAGAAAAGGAAAGACACTGTCTGCAGTCTGCCAAAAAAAACCTACAAAAATATTGTCCAACACTTCTGATAGCAAAATTAAGCCTGAAGTCACTAGACTTCTAAACCTATATCAGCAGTCTGAAATATTCTGAGAAAGAGCATAAAAGAGGCCAATCTAACAAGGGACAAAAAGCAGATTGGCAAATACTGATTAATAGGAGTGGAATTTCAGCATAGCCCCAGCAGGGGCAGGCTGATTACAGAAAAAACTGAATTGACCAACAAGCGCAAGTGTGAACAATAGCAAAAAACAAACTTAACTTGAGAAGACTGGAAGAGAGCTGAAGTCCAGGACCTGAGAGGCAGACTGAATCACCAGCACCCGGATAGGGCGTCGGCTGTCTTATATCCAGTCTGATACTCCAGAGATCCAATCGTTATCTTCCTCATCAGGTGGCAGATCACTACTACTTAAACCAACCGTACTACCTCCTGTCACTACCAGAGGGAGAACGGAAGGGGAACTCTCAACTGGTGGAGCAGAAAATGAGTGCATGACAGTATGCTCCACGGCTGCTGCTAGTTATGTGGTAGGATCAGGGATCTGCAATCTGCATAGTTACTAACCTCTCTGGTTTTCTGTGGCTTAGCTTGTTTTGCTTTTTTCTCCTCGGTGACCCATTCATAACAGAATCACCAGCCATACCGCAGATTCTAGGGTACTCAAAAGCAGGAAAAAGTTGTTAAAAAAGAAAAAGTGTCAGAATTTTTTTTTATATATTTTTCTCTGGGGCCGTAGGAGGATTTTTTTTTCTTTTTCCTAATGGAGATTAAGCAATTGTCTGATCGTGTGGAGCGGCTGGCTGCTGAAGTGCAGGGAATTTCCACCTACCTCATTCAGTCACATGCTGCTGAACCTAAGATCCCTACTCCTGATGTGTTTTCTGGGGATCGGTCTAAATTTCTGAATTTTAAGAATAATTGTAAGCCTAACTCATCAGTGAGCTCTGTGCAGCAGGTTAAAATTGTCATCTCCTTGCTGCGCGGCGATCCCCAGGATTGGGCTTTTTCTCTGACACCTGAAAATCCTATTCTGACTAATGTGGATGCATTTTTTCAAGCCTTGGGGTTGTTGTATGATGAACCTAATGCTGTTGATCAAGCTGAGAGAACCCTGTTGGCATTAAACCAGGGTCAGGATTCTGCAGAGTTATACTGTCAAAAATTCAGAAAGTGGGCGGTCCTTACTACATGGAATGATAGTGCATTGGCAGCTCTCTTTCGGAAGGGTTTATCAGAGACCGTAAAGATGTTATGGTGGGATTTCCTTTTCCCTCTGGTCTGGATGATTCTATGTCATTAGCCATTCAAGTTGATCGGAGTTTACGTGAACGTAAAACTACACGGGAGGCGCTGCCACCTTTTGAACAAACGTCAGAACCTATGCAATGTGATGGAGTTTTGTCTAGGGCGCCAGTGTCAGGAGTTTAGAAGGCGTAATAAGCTGTGTTTTTTCTGTGGAGACGTCTCTCATACTATTTCTGTCTGCCCAAAACGAGAGAAAAGTTTTGCACACACATTTGCTGTGGGCAGTATACAACCTAAGTTTCTTTTGGCAATTACTCAGATCTGCTCCTTATCCACGTTTTCCACTAAGGCTTTTGTGGATTCAGGAGCAGCTCTGAATCTTATGGATTTGGACTTTGCTAAACGTTGTGGTTTGTCCATGACGCCGCTGCGGACCGGACCCCTATTCCTTTGAGGGGTAGTGATGCTGCTACTTTGGCGGAGAATAAACCTCAGTTTTGGACCCAGGTGACAATGCGAGTTGCCCCAGACCACCAAGAAAATTGTAAATTTTTGGTGCTGCATAATTTGCATGATACTATTGTTCTGGGTTTTCCCTGGTTGCAAGCTCATAATCCAGTTTTGGATTGGAAATCTGGGACTGTGGTGAGTTGGGGTTGTCAGTGTGTTCTTAGGGACGCTCCTGTTTTCTCCACCTCTCCTCAGTCTCATGATATTCCTGATTATCTAGACGATTTTTCTGATGTACTTAGTGAGAGCAAGTCTGCGTCTTTGCCTCCTCATAGGAGTTATGACTGTGCAATTGAGTTGATGCCTGTGTGTAAATTTCCCAAAGGTCGGCTTTTCAACTTATCAGTACCCGAACATGATGCTATGCGATCCTATATTAAGGAGTCATTGGAGAAAGGTCATATTAGACCATCCTCGTCACCTTTAGGTGCTGTTTTTTTTGTGGCCAAGAAAGATGGTTCATTAAGACCGTGTATCGTTCCCTTAACAAGATGACGGTTAAATATCAGTACCCGTTACCTCTGATGTCTGATTTATTCTCCAGAGTTAAGAGTGCCTGCTGGTTTACTAAGCTTGACCTCAGGGGGGCGTATAATCTTATTCACATCAAGCACGGGGATGAATGGAAGACGGCGTTTAATACTCCGGAGGGACATTTTGAGTACCTGGTGATGCCTTTTGGGCTCACTAATGCCCCTTCTGTCTTCCATTCCTTTATGAATGATATTTTCCGTGACTGTGGATAAGTTTTTGATCATCTGGATGATAATTTGATCTTTTCTAGTGATTGGGATTCTCATGTGGAACACGTCCGGACTGTGTTCTGGATTTTGAGGGAGAGTTCCCTGTTTGTTAAGGGATCGAAATGCCTCTTTGGTGTACAGAGGATTTCATTTTTGGGATTTATCTTGTCTCCATCAACTATTGAAATGGACCCGGCCAAGGTACAGGCCATTTATGATTAGGTTCAGCCTACTTCTTTGAAGGCCCTCCAGAAGTTTTTGGGTTTTGCTAATTTCTATCGTAAATTTATAGGTAATTTTTCTGGTATTGTCAAACCACTGACTGATCTGACCAAGAAGGGCGCTGATGTGCTGAATTGGTCTCCTGAGGCTATCTCAGCATTTCAGGAGCTTAACCAGATATTTACTTCAGCTCCAGTTTTACGGCAACCTGATGTCTCACTTCCATTTCAGGTGGAGGTAGATGCTTCTGAGATTGGTGCAGGAGCTGTTTTGTCCCAAAAAGACCCTGTGACTTCTAAGATGAATCTCTGTGCCTTCTTTTCTCGAAAGTTCTCCCCATCTGAACGCAACTATGACGTGGGGAATTGGGAATTGTTGGCCATAAAGTGGAAATTTGAGGAGTGGAGAAATTGGTTGGAGGGAGCTAGACATCAAGTTGTGGTCCTCACCGATCACAAGAATTTGATTTATCTGGAGTCGGCCAAACGCTTGAATCCTAGACAGGCTAGATGGGCCTTGTTTTTCATGCGTTTTAATTTTATGGTCTCTTTTCTTCCGTGCACTAAGAATGTTAAGGCAGACACCCTTTCTAGGAGTTTCTTTGCCGATTCTCTTAGTGTGACCGAGCCTACTACCATCCTAGGTGAGGGGGTAGTTCTTTCTGCCATTTCACCCGATTTGAGACGCGC
Source organism: Dendrobates tinctorius (assembly GCF_039654945.1). NCBI lineage: Eukaryota > Metazoa > Chordata > Amphibia > Anura > Dendrobatidae > Dendrobates > Dendrobates tinctorius. Next base: position 1,407,385 of record NW_027361931.1, on the reverse strand, counting down.
CCTGGAGGAATTTCAGGAGGATAAACCTGAGCGTTGCCCTATGGGAAAATTGTATTTTCCTGACCAGTGGAGAAAGAGTGATGTCTGAAATTCATTGCTCCGCATTGGCTGGTCATCCAGGTATTTTTGGTACCAGAAATTTGGTGAGTCGGTCCTTTTGGTGGCCTGCCTTATCTTGTGACGTTAGGAATTTTGTACAGTCCTGTGGGACTTGCTCTCGGTCTAAACCCTGTTCTCGTTCTAGTGGGTTGCTGATGCCCTTGCCGGTGCCCAAGAGGCCATGGACCCATATCTCAATGGATTTTATTTCTGATCTTCCTGTCTCTCAGAGAATGACTGTTATCTGGGTGATTTGTGATAGATTTTCGAAGATGGTCCATCTTGTACCACTCCCAAAGTTGCCATCTTCCGCTGAGTTGGTGCCCTTGTTTTTACAACAGGTGGTTCGGTTACATGGGATTCCTGAGAACATTGTGTCCGACAGAGGAGTCCAGTTTGTTTCCAGATTCTGGAAAGCCTTCTGTTCCAATCTGGGAATTCAGTTATCCTTCTCCTCCGCGTTTCATCTCCAGACCAATGGACAGACTGAGAACAAACCAGACCTTGGAGTCTTATTTGAGATGTTTTATATCTGCTGATTAGGATGATTGGGTCTCATTTTTGCCCTTGGCCAAATTCGCACTGAACAATAGAGCTAGTTCTGCCACTCTGATGTCACCCTTTTTCTGTAATTTTGGGTTTCATCCTCGATTCTCTTCAGGGCAAGTGGAATCTTCGTCCTGCCCAGGTGTGAACACTGTGGTTAAGAGAATGCAGCAGATATGGGACCAAGTGGTGGATAAGTTGTCACTCTCTCAGGAAAAGGCCCAGCGATTTTCCAGCCGGCATAGGACCATTGGTCCTCGGTTTAAAGTGGGTGAAATGGTTTGGTTGTCGTCTAAGAATATTCCTATGAAGGTTGCATCTCCTAAATTTAAGCCAAGATTTATAGGTCCTTATAAGATTTTGGAAATTATTAATCCTGTTTCATTTCGATTGGCTCTTCCAGTTATGTTCAAGATCCATAACGTATTTCACAAATCTCTGTTGAAGAGGTTTGTTGAGCCAGTGGTTCCTATGGCAGCACCTCCTGACCCTGTGTTGGTTGAAGGCAATGTGGAATATGAGGTAGGGAAAATATTGGATTCTCATTTGGTTAGACGGAGACTCCAGTATTTGGTCAAATGGAAGGGTTATGGTCAGGTGAATACTTCTTGGGTCTCTGCCTCCAATATTCATGCCAATAGATTAGTTCATGCTTTTCACTGGGCCCATCCTGATCGGCCTGGTGGCGTGGATGAGGGTTCGGTGACCCCTCCTCAAGGGGGGTACTGTTGTGAGTTCATTCTCTGGTTCACCAGTTGTGAGTTCTCCTTCCAGACTCCCTCTGATGGTAACAGGAGGTAGTGAGGCTGATTTGATCCGTGGAGATCTGCCACCTGAGAATGAGGATGACGATTGGACCTCAGGAGTCTCAGATTGGATTTAAGACAGCCGACGCCCTATGCAGTTGCTGGTGATTCCTTCTGGCTTGTCAGCTCTTGGTTTTCAGCTCTGTTCCATGTTATGGATGAGTCACAGGAAGAGCCAACCGAAAAGAGACTGGATTAATAATCTCCAAAATCTTGTAAGGTCCAATAAATCTAGGCTTAAACTTAGGAGAAGCCACCTTCATAGCGATATTTTTTGATGACAACCAAACCATATCATCCACTTTAAACTGGGGACCAATAGTCCTATGCCGGTTGGAAAACCGCTGGGCCTTTTCCTGGGAGAGAGACAACTTATCCACCACTTGGCCCCAGATCTGGTGCATTCTCTCCACCACAGTGTCAACACCTGGGCAGGCAGAAGGCTCCACCTGCCCTGAAGAAAATCGAGGATGAAACCCAAAGTTACAAAAAAAAAGGTGACATCAAAGTGGCAGAACTAGCTCTATTATTTAAAGCAAATTCGGCCAAGGGCAAAAATGAAACCCAATCGTCCTGATCAGCCGAAATAAAACATCTCAAATACGACTCCAAAGTGTGGTTTGTTGTCTCCGTCTGCCCGTTGGTCTGAGGGTGAAGCGCAGAGGAGAAGGACAACTGAATTCCCAGCTTGGAACAGAAAGTCCTCCAAAATCTAGACACAAACTGAACTCCTCTGTCAGACACAATGTTCTCAGGAATCCCGTGCAAGCGATCTACCTGTTGCAAAAACAAGGGCACCAACTCAGAGGAAGATGGCAACTTAGGGAGTGGTACAAGATGGACCATCTTAGAGAATCTATCACAAATCACCGAAATAACGGTCATTCTCTAAGAGACAGGCATATCAGAGATAAAATCCATTGAAATATGGGTTCATGGCCTCTTGGGCACCGGCAAAGGCATCAACAACCCACTAGAGCGAGAACAAGGTTTAGACCGGGAGTAAGTCCCACAGGACTGCACAAAATTCCTGACATCACGAGACAAGGCGGGCCACCAAAAAGACCGACTCACCAGATCTCTAGTACCAAAAATACCTGGATGACCAGCCAATGCAGAGCAATGAACTTCAGACATCACTCTCTTCCTCCACTGGTCAGGAACATTCAACTTTCCACTGGGACAATGCTCAGGTTTGTCCTCCTGAAACTCTTCCAGAGCACATCTCAAATCGGGCGAGATGGTAGAAAGAACTACCCCCTCGCCTAAGATGGTAGCAGGCTTGGTCACAACAGGAGAATCAGCAAAGAAACTCCTAGAGAGGGCGTCTGCCTTGACATTCTTAGTGCCAGGAAGAAAAGAGACCACAAAATCAAAACGTGTGAAAAACAAGGCCCACCTAGCCTGTCTAGGATTCAAGCGTTTGGCCGACTCCAGGTAAATCAAATTCTTGTGGTCAGTAAGGACCATGACCTGGTGTTTAGCTCCCTCCAACCAATGTCTCCACTCCTCAAATGCCCATTTCATGGCCAACAGTTCCCGATTCCCCACATCATAGTTACGTTCGGATGGGGAGAACTTTCGGGAAAAGAAAGCACAGGGATTCATTTTAGATGTCACAGGATCTTTTTGGGACAAAACAGCTCCTGCACCAATCTCAGAGGCGTCCACCTCTACCTGAAACGGGAGTGAGACATCAGGTTGCCGCAGAACCGGAGCAGAAGTGAATCTTCGCTTCAGCTCCTGAAAGGAAGAAACAGCCTCCGGAGACCAATTCAGCACATCAGCACCCTTCTTAGTCAAATCAGTCAATGGCTTGGCAATACTAGAAAAATTAGCTATAAATTTCCAATAAAAATTAGCAAAACCCAAAAACTTCTGGAGGGCCTTCAAAGAAGTGGGCTGAACCCAATCATAAATGGCCTGTACCTTGGCCGGGTCCATTTCAATAGTTGACGGAGACAAAATGAATCCCAAAAATGAAATCCTCTGTACCCCAAAAAGGCATTTCGATCCCTTGACATACAGGGAATTCTCCCTCAAAATCCGAACATGTTCCACATGAGAGTCCCAATCCTTGGAAAAGATCAAAATATCATCCAGATAGATAATCAAAAATTTATCCACAAAGTCTCGGAAAATATCGTTCATGAAGGATTGGAAGACAGAAGGGGCATTAGTGAGCCCAAAAGGCATCACCAGGTACTCAAAATGTCCCTCCGGAGTATTAAACGCTGTCTTCCATTCATCCCCATGCTTAATGCGAATAAGATTATACGCCCCCCTGAGGTCAAGCTTGGTAAACCAGCAAGCACCTTTAACTCTGGAGAATAGATCAGAAATCAGGGGTAATGGATACTGATATTTAACAGTAATTTTGTTGAGGGCACGATAGTCAATACAAGGCCTTAATGATCCATCTTTTTTAGCCAAGAAAAAAACCCCAGCACCTAAGGGTGAAGAGGATGGTCTAATATGACCCTTCTCCAACTACTCTTTAATATAGGATCGCATAGCCTCGTGCTCGCGTACAGATAAATTGAAAAGCCGACCCTTGGGAAATTTACACCCCGGACTCAGCTCAATTGCACAGTCATAACTCCTATGAGGAGGCAAAGACGCAGACTCATTCTCACTAAATACATAATAAAAGTCAGCCAAATAGTCAGGAACATCATGCGACTGGGGAGAGGTGGAGAAAACAGGAGCATCACTAAGGGCACACCGACAACCCCAACTCACCACAGACACAGATTTCCCATCCAAAACTGGATTATGGATTTGAAACCAGGGAAACCCCAGAACAATGGTATCATGCAAATTATGCAACATCAAAAATCTGCAATTTTCTTGATGGTCTGGGGCGACTCGCATTACCACCTGGGTCCAAAACTGAGGTTTATTTTTCGCCAAAGGAGTCGCATCAATACCCCTCAAAGGGATAGGCGTCCGCAAAGGCGTCATAGGAAATCCAAAACGTTTAGCAAAATCCAAGTCCATCAGGTTCAGAGCTGCTCCCGAATCCACAAAAGCCTTGGCGGAAAATGTGTACAGGGAGCAGATCAGCGTAATTGCCAGAAGAAACTTAGGTTGAACACCACCCACAGAAAACGTGTGAGCACAACGTTTCTCTCGTTTAGGGCAGACAGAAATAATATGCTGGATTGGAGTTGTGTCTCTCTCGCCTGTACTCCTTGGTTGTCCAACAAACTATGATGTCTGCCGCCATCATTTTCAGACTTTTTTAATAATTCCGCAACAATGGCCCTCTGGTACTGCACCATTTTCATACACCTGTCTGCCTCTGGAAGAAGAGATTGAAAGTTCTCCTTGTAGCGTGGGTCTAAATGTGTCACCAACCTGTAATGAGTGTCACCGTAAATTTTCATAATGCGAGGGTCATGGGAAGGCAGCACCACATAAAGTCAGCCATTCGTGCAAGACTGGTAACAGGCAAGCCTTCGGTGTCCTCACCAACAGGATGACTGACCATGGTGTCCTCCCCCTCCTTGTCCTCAGGCCATCCACACTGAACAGACGGTATGACAGTTGTGCTTCTAGTACCATCTATGGCGCATGAAAGTACCTCCTGTTCTTCCTACTCCTCCGCTTCCTCATTGGGATGACATGAGGCTGGACTGTGTGTAATTACCCTGTATGCTTCCTTGCTTAATGTCCTCGTGCTCCACCTGCAATGCATCAACTTTCATTGTGAGCAGAGAGCTTTTCAGAATGCAGAGAAGCGGGATGGTGACGCTAATTATGGCGTATTCCTCACTCACCATCTTGGTGGATTCCTCAAAGTTTTGGAGGATGTTACACATGTCTGACATCCATGTCCACTCCTGAGGTCTTATGTGTGGAGTCTATATAGAATATTTCATGGCACTACTGTGAAGGTGCTGAAGTAGGTTACCAAAACCACAAATAGTAATAAAACTTGATACTCAACTTAATAGTTCAGAAAATTTTATTTTGCAGTCTGTATAAACATTTCGGTCTGTCATGGATCTTCGTCAGTCTGCTATATGAAATCAATAAAAATAAATAAAATGCATGACCATGTGTAATACAGTATACAGTGGAACTAAATGGAAATCGAATAACATAATCAACAACGTGCGATCATAAATATATACAACAGCATAGAGGTACAATAGGCAATTTAATTATATTATATAAAAGTGAGTGAGAGACAGGGAGGTTCAGGGATGAGGGTACCTACCCAACTGATGCAGAGGAAGAAGAAATAGTCTGTGATGATATAAATGAAATAAAATAAACAGAGCCAAAAGATAATAAGGATTTTATGTAAGAGAATTGATTGAAGAAACAATGAAGTTTGATATAGTGTATATATTAAATAAGCCACTTGTAGCAGAGTAATTGGAGAAATGAACTAAAGATAGTCCACGTTCATAGAGCTATAAAGCGTGTGATGTTTCACCTATGTACTGAAGTCCACATAGACATTTTATAAGATAAATTACATAATTGGTATCACAAGTGGCATAGTCCTTAATTAAATACTTCTTGCCAGAATGTGGGTGATGGAAGGTGTTTCTGATTAAATTGTCATGTATACTCCTAGACTCATTAAGTGCCATTCCTGCCAGAACTTACAAGCAGGGTTATCCAAACACCCTTGAAGGCACCAAATGTAGTGCCTCATTAAAATATTGTGGTCAAAGTGTGCTTTTGATTCTCCCACACTCATAAAAGCTTTGCACAAAGTGCAAAGCAAGGAGAAAATTCTAAGTATGGTCATCCATAGACCCTAGAAGGCAAAAACTGGCAGATTTCATTCAAATATAATACATTAAAAACACTTTATTCTCTGCTATCATCTGCTGGTGTGTAAAAGTAGGGTCTAAGCCAGGCTTTATTCTTTTTTATCAGAGTGAGCCTGTGAGCATTTTTTGTTGACAGGCGAAAGTGTCTGTCTGTTATGACCATCCTGTGGCACTAAAAATCCACTCAGACAAAGACAATAGCGGCGCTGCAGCACAACACCTCCAAGGCATAGAGAGACAGCTCATGCCAGGTGTCCAACTTTGAGACCCAATAGCTGCTAGTTGCAGAGAAATTAGGGAGTATGCTGGTTTGGTCGGCCAGGTATTGCTTGACCATCTTTAAAAACTTTTCCCTCCTTGTCAAATATACCTGGACATCAGGCTCTGGACGCTGGGCTGGTGTCATGATATTGGTTTATGCTTTTGACAGTGTACCCCTGTCTCTGCTGAAACGCTTCCATGGATCCCAGTGATTCTGACATTGTTTTCTTGTGACATATTGTACTTCATGTTAGTGGTAAAATTTCATTCATATAACTTGCGTTTATTTGTGAAAAAAACGGAAATTTGTCGAAAATTTAGAAAATTTTGCAATTTTCCAACTTTGAATTTTTATGCCCTTAAATCACAGAGATACGGCACACAAAAAACTTAAGAAGCAACATTTCCCACATGTTTACTTTACATCAGCACAATTTTGGAACCAACATTTTTTTTTTGTTAGGAAGTTATAAGAGTTAAAACTTGACCAGCGATTTCTCATTTTTGCAACACCATTTTATTTTTACGGCCCACATCACATTTGAAGCCACTTTGAGGGGTCTATATGATAGAAAATACCCAAAAGTGACACCATTCTAAAAACTGTACCCCTTAAGGTGCTCAAAACCACATTCAAGAAGTTTATTAACCCTTCAGGTGCTTCACAGGAATTTAAAAAAAAAAAAAATAACTTAACTTTTTTTCACAAAAAAAATACTTCAGGTTCAATTTTTTTTATTTTACCAAGGGTAACAGGAGAAATTGGACTGCAAAAGTTATTGTGCAGTTTGTCCTGAGTACGCTGATACCTGATATGTGGGGGAACCACTTTTTCGGCGCATGGCAGAGCTCAGAAGGGAAGGAGCGCCGTTTGACTTTTTCTATGCAAAATTGGCTGGAATTCAGATCGGACGCCATGTCACGTTTGGAGAGCCCCTGATGTACCTAAACAGTGGAAACCTCCCACAAGTGACACCATTTTGGAAACTAGACCCCACAAGGAACTTATCTAGATATGTGGTGAGAACTTTGAACCCACAAGGGCTTCACAAAAGTTTATAACGCCCGGGAGTGAAAATAAAAAAATCGTATTTTTTCCACAAACATGATCTTTTAGTCACCAATTTTTTTTATTTTCCCATGGGTACCAGGAGAAATTGGACCCCAATAGTTGTTGTCCAATTTGTCCTGAGTAGGCTGATACTTCATATGTGGGAGAAAACAACTGTATGGGCACACATCGGGGCTCGGAAGGGAAGTAGTGACGTTTTGGAATGCAGACTTTGATGGAATGGTCTGTGGGTGTCGTGTGTTTGGAGAGCCCCTGATGTACCTAAACTATTGAAACTCCCGACAAGTGACCCCATTTTGGAAACTAGCCCCCCACGGAACTTATCTAGATGTGTGGTGAGCACTTTGAACCCTCAAGTGCTTCACAGAAGTTTATAACGCCCGGGAGTGAAAATAAAAATATCATTTTTTTCCACAAAAATGATATTTTTGCCCCCAATTTTTTATTTTCCTAAGGGTAACAGGAGAAATTGAACCCCAAGAGTTGTTTTGCAATTTGTCCTGAGTACGCTGATACCCTATATGTGGGGGTAAAACACTGTTTGGGCACATGGCAGAGCTTGGAAGGGAAGGAGCACCATTTGACTTTTTTTCAACGCAGAATTGGCTGGAATTGAGATCAGACGCCATGTTGCATTTGGAGAGCCCCTGATGTGCCCAAACAGTGGAAACCCCCAATTATAACTCCAACCCTAACTCCAACCCTCACCCCAACACACCCCTAACCCTGGCCCTAGCCCTAACCCTAATGGTAAAATGGAAATAAATACATTTTCTTTTAGTTTTATTATTTTTCCCTAACTAAGGGGGTGATAACGGGGGGTTTGAGTTACTATTTATGGCGGTTTTTATGTTTGGCGGCTGTCACACGCTAAAAGACGCTTTTTATTGTAAAAATAGTTTTTGCATCACCACATATTGAGAGCTATAATTTTTTCATATTTTGAGCCACTGAGTCATCTGAGGTCTTATTTTTTGCGAGACGAGTTGACGTTTTCATTGGTACCATTTTCGGGCACGTGACATCTTTTGATCGCTTTTTATTCCGATTTTTGGGACGCAGAATGAACAAAAACCAGCGTTTCATGAATTTCTTTTGGGGGAGTGCGTTTACACCGTTTCGCCTGCGGTAAACTTGATAAAGCGGTTTTATTCTTCGGGTCAGTATGGTTACAGCAATACCTCATTTATATATTTTTTTATGTTTTGTCGGTTTTATGCAATGAAAACAATTTTATATAAAAAATAATTATTTTTGCATCGCTTTATTCTGCGAGCTATAACTTTTTTATTTTTTTGCGGATGACGCTGTATGGCAGCTCGTTTTTTGCGGGACAAGATGACATTTTCAGCGGTACCATGGATATTTATATCCATCTTTTTGATCGCGCGTTATTGCACTTTTTGTTCGGTGGTATGATAATCATTTTTTGCTTCGTTTTTTATTTTTATTTTTTAAGGGGTTCGCTAAAGGGGTTAACTAATGGGACAGTTTTATAGGGCGGGTCGTTACAGACGCAGCGATACCAAATATGTGTACTTTTATTGGGTTTTTTTTTTCATTTCCAAAAAAATGAATTTATTAGGGAATATTTTTTTTTTAATTTATTTACCGATTTTTTTAAAAATTATTTTTACACTTTTTTTCTTTTTTAAAAAAAAAAAAAAACTTTATTACATTGTCCCAGGGGGGACATCACTGTCATGCGACAGATCGCTGATCTGTCACATCACAGATCACTGTGACAGATCAGCAATCTGTCACAGGCAGTGTGCAGGTTTCCTCCTTGCCTGCGCTTTGCAGGCACTGAGGAAGCCGGCTCCCTGCAGGCCCCCGAAGGTCCCCGTCGCCATCTGCACATTGCGCTGCTGTGGGGGGCTCAGGGAAGCACGGAGGGAGCCCCCTCCTTGCCAGTGCTTCCTTTAACCCCCGGTACACCGCGATCGTGTTTGATCGCGGTGTGCAAGGGGTTAACGTGCCGGGGGCTGTCCGTGACCACCCCTGACACATTGTGCCGGGTGACAGCTTGCAGAACCACCTGCTCTGCAGTTTGCAAACCAAGACTGACACACTCAACCCTTTGCTGCAGGGTTTTTAAATAGAATCTGTGGCCATGGGCCACTTGTATGACCCGGCCTGGAGGGAGAAAACTGCCCCACTACCATCCTGTAGTTCGCTCCAAAGATAAAAACCCATGCCAGGTCTTCTTAAATCTGTCTTGGGCACATAGCTTGTCCAAGAGCAAACTCACTTTTATTCTGCACTGCAACCACAGCTATACCTGTGACTGCAATGCACTCCAGCGGCCTTAATACGCTTATATGCGCATCCCAGGGGACAATTAGCGACCCTTGCATATAACACCTTTCACTGCCTCACATTAGGCACAGACGCAGGAGATGGTGTCATCGCCACTCACCATTTTTGTGGAGTCCTCAAAGTCTTGGATAACCACACAAATGTCTGACATTCATGCCCACTTTTCAGTTGTTCTGTGTGCAGGTCGAACAGAATACCAACAGGCGTGTTGGAGCTGGTATTTCACAACTGGCTTCTGCTGCTTGCAAAGCCTTACCAGCATGTGCAGTGCGTAGTTCCAGCACAAGGTCACGTCACTGGCACTTGCATGCGATTTTGTAGCAGTGCCAGAGAAGCAGCAGCTGTAGCCGACTTCCGAAATGGGCGCTGATGCAACGTACCTTGAACAGAAGCTCTGTCAAATCTGGGTATGTTTTCAGAAACCGCTGAACCAAGTTGAGCACGTGGGCCTGGCATGGCTTGTGTATGAGCTTTCCAAGCTTCACAGTCGCCACCAGGCTATGCTCATTATAACACACAGCCATGCCTGTTTGGAGATTCAGCTACGAGAGTCACATCTGTCTGGTCTGTTATTCCTTCCAATAACTTTGCCACAGTGTATGGATTGTCTCGTAGACAAATTAGCTTCAGCAGAGCTTGTTGCTGATTCTCTGAGGCAGTGCTGCAGAGCTTCCAGCTTCCGGTTGATGTGGACAACGTGCTCTGAGATAGCACATTGGAGATGGAGGATAAGGAGTAGCAGGAGGGGGTACAGGAACTGCTGTAGGAGGTGGAGGAAACCGTGATTGAAGTAGGGCCAGTAATCATCGGCGTCGGGAGCACATGTGCCATACCAGGTTGTAACTCAGCCCCACACTTCACAATGTTCACCCAGTTTGCCATCAGGCAAATGTAGTGCCCCTTTCTACAACCGATTGTCCACGTGTGGGTCATTAAGTGGACAATGCCAGTAATTGCATTGGTAAGGGTCGGGGGATGTTCCTGGACACATGCTGGTACAAGGCAAGCACACCACACCAAGAGAAAAAGTGGCAGCTGAGGTCATAGTAACGAGGGACGGTTGCCACCATGAGTCAGTAGAAATTATCCTTGTCTACAAGCCTAAATGGCAACTTTCCATAGCAAGCAGCCTTTAAGTGTGCCCTTTCATCATTTGGGCCTGTGTGTGGGTGACTGGGAACTTTCTTTTTCATGGTATATGGACTGCTGATTATTGTTCTGGAAGAAGGATTTTGAAGTGCTAAATTATGGTGCCTCAGAATGTGCCAGGTAAATTGCAGGACAAGAGGCATCTGCGCCAGTGTCATGAACTGGGGATTGTTAAGCACCTAGCACAGGGGAAGAGACAGTGGTGCCACCCGCTGGCACCAATTGTGGACCCAGGCTTTTGGACCACCAAATCTGGTGTTTAGATGACATATGACTGATCATGCTGGCGGTGGTTAGGTTCTTAGTGGTCAGGCCCCTGCTGATCTTGGCATGGCACAGGTTGCAAATGGCCATTTTATTTGTCTCAGAACGCTATTTTAAAAAGTGCTTGAATGCGGAACACCTAACTCTTTGACAGAGAAATTCATGAGCTTTGTTGCTCTGTGGAACAGTTTCTCGCATTTTCCCTCTAGTCTCCCCACTGCCTCTTCCTGACAATTTTGGTGTTGATGATCTATCCTCCTCAGCATTGCTGGCCTTGCTCTGCATGCCAGCTTCCTTGGTTGGGTCAGTAACTTTGTCATCCACCACCTCGTCTTCCACCCCTGTCATCTTCTTGTGGTTGTAGCTACTCTAAGTTTTGTGCATCACCAAACAGCGTGTCCTCCTGTCCATCTTTGAGCATGCAGGTTGAGAGGTCACAATCAAGAAATGTTGTAAAGAGCCCCTCGGAGTGTCCTAGTGTGGTACTACTAATATCCTGGGTTTTCAACATGGTTGGAGGAAGGAGAATCAGAGTGATCATTAAGTGCTCCAGACTGTAGGCTGGTGAGACTGGATGATGTGGAAGATTGGGTGGTGCTTCCAAGCTTTCTAGGAGCATTATATGCAATCCAACCGACCACCTGTTCGCACTGCTCTAGCTTCAGAATTGGCGCATCATGCCTCCCTGCCAAGTGGAACAGGGACCTATGTGTCGTGGATGGGCACATTTCTTGTGCTCCAGCAAAGGGCATAGTCGCCCCTGCCCCACGTCCTCGGCATCTTGGCGCACCATCATCAGTGCTTCCACTTCCTCGTCCCTTACTGTACGCCTTATACATTTTGTAATTGATAGGTCTCTTGAAACCAAATTTATTTTTAATAAAAGAAAAAAATTGGTCACCTGCAGTAGTCAGTGTTTTTTGGAAGTTTAATACCACCATATTGTAACAGAACACAAAAGTGTATGGATGACAATCAAGTTAAACACTTATGGAGTGTTATATGCCATAGAAATGTACCATAAAGTACGTAATACTGTATGGGTGAGAAATTTTACCCAGAAAAATTTTTGAACACTTTTTTGGAGTGCTATATATCACAGAAATGTACCCCAGGCCACGTAATACTTTATGGGTGTACAATTTTTTTACTCTTTTTTTTTCAGTTTTTTATATCACAGAAATGTTCCCCATACCACAGAATAGTGTATGAGTGAGAAATGTAATCTAGCAATTTTTTTATGCTTTTTTGGAATGTTAAATACCACAGAAATGCACCCCAGACCACGGAATTGTGTATGCGTGAGAATTGTAATCCAGCAAATTTTTTAAACTCTTTTTTTAGAGTGTGATAGATCACAGAAATTTTCCCCAGACCATGTAATATTGAATGGCTGAGAAATTTAACCCTGCAAATATTTTTAACGCTTTTTTTTCCAGTTTTATAGATCACAGAAATGTACCCCACACCACGGAATAGTGTATGAGTGATAAATTTAACCCTGACAAATGTTTTAATGCTTTTTTGAGTGATATATAAAAAAAAAAAATTTACACCAGAACACAGAATAGTATATGGGTAAGAAATTGAACTCGGGGGAAAAAAGTCAACGATTTTTTGGAGTGTTATATAACACAAAAAAATTAACATAAAACACAGAACATGAGATGGATCAAAATATATTCAATTTTTTCACCCCGCCCCCCAAACATTTGCAGTTGTATATTTGGCAATGGACTGCACAGCCCTAATTCCTGTCTGCAGAGTGCATTCTGCCACTTTGCCTGCTCCTGCGACTCTCCCTCCCTACATTAAATGCAGAATGTATGGGATACAAACAGCAAAGCAAACAATTAGCCCTTAGAAGTGCTCTCTGCTTCAGCTCCAGTATCATCACTACAGGCCTCTGATTCATTATACTGTGCACAGAAAGACCTGGACAAGTACGCTCTCCCTCCAATATGGACTGTCACAGAACTATGCAATGGCATTAGTGTGCTGAGCCGGATGGTGTCTGTTCTATTATAACCCCTGATGATATCACATAGCTAGCCAATCACAGTAATGCTGCAACCAAGATGGCTACGGCATTACAGTGATGCGCAGGCAATCACCGAAGATTCGAGTTTCACATTGAGCACTACCCAATGCTCAACGAGTACATCCGAGTACCCAGAGACTCAAGTGATGTCCGAGTATCACTGACCACATTTGCTCATCTCTAGTAGTAATGCTTCTGTCTGATTGGTCACATAAAGTGCTCAGTGATCAGCTGTGATGACACAGACACTCAAGATTCAGCCTGTGATGAAGACTCTATGGTGAAACGTCCTGATCCACTACCTCTTCATGTACACTTTTATCCATTTGGAGGGTTTTAATTGTACTTCACAAATGAGAAGTTTTACTTCCCCAGAATTGAGTTTTTCACACTGGATCCTCTGTTTGTTGCTCGATTTATACTTACAGGATTGATAATGGAGAGGATTGTAATATGTATGGATGATTGACAATGATAGGGGATGTGCTATGTAGGAATGCTTGACAATGGTGAGGATTGTTAGATGTTTGCTGTTATAGATGTTTGTTATTTGTATGTGTGTATTGATAATGGAGGCGATTGTAATTTGTATGGATGACTGAAGGATAATGAAGTTATGGTTGATGTTATAGAGAATTGATAGTGGAGGACATTGTTATGTGATTGATGAAGTGATATGAATGGATGATTGATTTTATTTGTATGCATCGATTAATCACGTGATTTTTTTACATGGATGGATTGATGATACATGGGAATGTTAGATGTGTGGATGATTGATGATCTTCACTTTAGTGATTATGGGATCCTGACTCTACAGATAATTGTAGGGAATGATATTGGAGGTATGAAATCTGTTTCTGATGCCGATATTCTGCCTATTGCAGTCATTGAGGAAGGTAACTGGCTGTCTCTGGATCAGGACATCCCTCGGCCTGGAATGGGATTTGATGCTGCCATTTGCCTGGGGAATTCATTTGCACATCTTCCAGATTTTAAAGGTAACTTCCCTCGCTAGCCTTGCACACAGAATGTTTACACCCAATGTGTAGAGATGGTGAAGTTGTCTGGACCCTACAAAAGTGACAGGTGAGACTGTGCAGACATTGGGGGGTGGATTATGCCTGACTGCTGTAGAGCACGTCATGCATCACCTAAACCATTTATGACCTCAAGCTGCCTGTTTTATTGAGACAAATCAGACAAACAGGAAAGGGTCCAGTGGTAACAATGAAATATCAAAGATCACAAGGATTCAGGTGCAGTTGTGCCGCCCTGCTGCGGTAACGATACTGGGTCACAGCAGTTTCAATGCTGGTTGAGTCTGACCAGGGGCACGCATCAGTCATTTATGGGGTTAATAATAATATTAATAAAAAGATTTATGACCCCAGTTGGGATTTTCGGCCTGGTATGGTCAGGCACTGATATAGGTCCCTGGGAGTTAGGTGGTGATGGACAGTGCCACGTTATTAACCCCATCCTAACTATGGCTGGCTCCCAGGGGAGTTGCAGCAGGAATGGTGCAGCAGAGAATCAGCATAGACAGGGTAATGATCAGTTTGCACTTTTTACTGAAGTTCTGCAAACCCTTCCAGAAGTTTCCATACAATTGACATACAGGGTTTTGGTCAGGCCTGCATGGTGAGAGTTCAGTTTCTCTGCTGCTGCTAATTCTACCTCTGGTAAACGATTCCTTGGGCGCCCAAGGGTCGAAGGTAAACAGTAGATGGATCCGTGATCCATTTCAGAGAGCAGGCAGCTCGAATTCTGTGGAAAACACTCTTGCAGCAGTGTCCCTGATTCTATATGCTGCTGAGCTCCTGGGCAAAAACACACTAAGCTCGTTATATGAAAACAGAGCAGTCTTTCAGTTTAGCATGGACCCTGGAAGTCGCTGTGCTCTAGGGACTGATACCCTGCCTGGTGCTGCTTCTGGCACGCTCCTCTACTCTGCCTGCAGACCTCCATGTTCCTTCCTCTTCCTATATCTTCACTGCTCAGCACATTGTAACCTCTCAGAAGCGCCTCCTCCCGCCTGAGGGATCATGCCTGGTTCAGGTAAAAGTGCACAATGTTCCAGAAAGGGATCAGGTAAAAAGTGTGGATGCATTTTTTTCCAGCAGAGAAACTAGCCCTCACCATAGCTTGCAATACATCTATAAGTATATCACACATGCAGGCATTTTGTGGTGGTACAGACATGGGCATCTCACATAGGGTCGGCGTCAGCATGGGGACCGCGCCAGGACCCAGGTGAGAGGCGTGCCCAGCCGGGGGGGGGGAAGAATGAGCTGGGGGGGAATGAGCCGGGGGGAGTATGAGCTGGGGGGGGAGAATGAGCCAGGGGGCAAATGAGCCGGGGGTGGGGGGAAAATGAGCCGGGGGGAGAAGGAGGAGCCGGGGGCAAATGAGCCGGGGGTGGGGGGGAGAATGAGCCGGGGGTGGGGGGGAGGATGACCTGGGAGTGGGGGAAGGATGAGACCGGGCGGGAGAATGAGCCGGGGGAGAGGGGGGGAATGGCCCGCAACAGCCAGGGTCAGCGTAAGCACCCTGCGCACCCGGTCAAGTGCCAGAGCCCTGAGCAGGTCCACTGGCCGTCAGGGATACTGGCATGCTATGGGCGCCTGTGAATGGGCCCCCTGCTTGCTCAGGGACCCGGCACTTGCGATAATTATCTCTCCCCGCTCTACCTCTGCGGCATCTTTCACATCTCCTGACTGCGACGTTCAGGTCAGAGGGCGCAATAACGTCAAGTCTGTACACCCTCTGCCTGAACACTCACAGTGCTGACAGCCGGAAGATGGCGCTGAGGAGTCCAGACCAGAGCAGCGGAAAGCGAGGAGAGAGGGGACCATCATACACAGAGCATCATATATGTGGCCCACTATACACTGGAGCATCATATATGAGGCCCATTATACACAGTATGGAGAAATACACTGGAGCATCATATATGAGGCCCATTATACACAGTATGGAGAAAAATATGGGACTCATTATACTCTATGGGGCCCATCCTATACTGTATGGCATATTATATGGGGCCTATTATATATGGGGCAATATATGGGCCTCATTATTTATGGAGCATTATATATAAAGAGCCCATTATACAGTTTGGAGAAATATATGGGGCTCATTATACTGTATGGAGCATTATAAGGGGTCTATTATTCTTTATGTAGTATTATATTAAAGGGAATCTGTCACCTATTTTTAGCCCTATCAGCTGCTGGCACCGCCATCAGGGGCTTATCTACAGCATTCTGTAATGCTGTAGGTAAGCCTCCGATGTAACCTGTAAGAGAAGAAAAACGAGTTATATTATACTCACCCGGGGGCGGTTCGGTCTTGGTCCGATGGGTGTCGCGTTCCGGTCCGATGCCTGTTGAAGGCAGAGCGCAGGCACCGGACCTCTCTGACCTTTCCCGGCGCCTGCGCACTGCAGAACTCTGCTCTGCCCTCAACAGGGCAGAGCAGTGCGCCTGCGCCAGGCCACGATGGGAAGCAAAGAAGAGGATGTCACCGCTAGAAGATGGGAGGCGCTTTATAGACCGATATCATTAATAAATCAAGATGTTAAACTTCTCTCAAAAATAATGGCAGACAGGCTGGCTAGGATACTGCCTAGATTGATATCAAAGCAGCAAACAGGTTTTGTGAAGGGAAGATCAGCTGTTACTAATATAAGGAAAGCCATGTTACTGCTAGAAAAGATTAGAGAGAATCATAGAATCATAGAATCGTAGAGTTGGAAGGGACCTCCTGGGCCATCTGGTCCAACCCCCTGCTCAAAGCAGGATTCGCTAAATCATCCCAGTTAGATGTCTGTCCAGCCTCTGTTTGAAGACTTCCATTGAAGGAGAACTCACCACTTCTCGTGGCAGCCTGTTCCACTCATTGATCACTCTAACTGTCAAAAAGTTTTTTCTAATATCTAATCTGTGTCTCCTCCCATTCAGCTTCATCCCATTGCTTCTAGTCTTTCCTTGTGCAAATGAGAATAAAGTTGATCCTTCTACAATGTGACAGCCCTTTAGATATTTGTAGACAGCTATTAAGTCTCCTCTCAGTCTTCTCTTTTGCAAACTAAACATTCCCAAATCCTGCAACCTTTCCTCATAAGACAGGGTTTGCAGACCGGTCACCATTCTGGTCGCTCTTTTCTGAACTTGCTCCAGTTTGTTGATGTCTTTTTTAAAATGTGGTGCCCAAAATTGGACACAATATTCCAGATGAGGTCTGACCAAAGAGGAGTAGAGGGAAATAATTACTTCACGTGATCTAGACTGTATGCTTCTGTTAATACATCCTAGAATTGCATTTGCCTTTTTTGCTGCTGCATCACACTGTTGACTCATATTCAGTCTGTGATCTATTAGTATACCCAAGTCTTTTTCACATGTGCTGTCACTTAGCCCTATTCCTCCCATTCTATATATGCTTTTTTCATTTTTATTGCCCAGATGTAGTACTTTGCATTTCTCCCTGTTAAAAACCATTCTGTTAGTTGCTGCCCACTTCTCCAGTTTATTTAAATCTTTTTGAATCCTCTCTCTCTCTTCTCTAGTATTAGCTATCCCTCCTAGCTTTGTGTCATCAGCAAATTTAATCAGTTTACCCTCAATTCCTTCATCTAAATCGTTGATAAAGATGTTGAACAATACAGGGCCCAGGACAGAGCCCTGTGGTACCCCACTTGAGACATTCTTCCAACTGGATGTGCAGCCATTTACGACCACTCTTTGGGTCCGATCACTAAGCCAGTTATGAATCCACCTAACAGTTGCCTTGTCCATTCCATACTTAGTCATTTTTTCAATAAGGATTGTATGAGAGACTTTGTCAAATGCTTTGCTGAAGTCAAGATATACTATATCTACAGCATTTCCTTGATCCACCCAATCAGTAATACCATCATAGAAGGAAATTAAATTAGTCTGACATGACTTATTAGTTACAAACCCATGCTGACTCTGTTTAATCACTTCATTCTTATCCAGGTATTGACATACATGTTGTTTAATAATTTGTTCAAAGATCTTTCCTGGTATAGAAGTCAGACTCACCGGCCTATAGTTGCCTGGGTCCACCTTCTTCCCCTTTTTGAAGATAGGAACAACATTTGCTCTTCTCCAGTCTTCTGGCACTTCTCCTGTTCTCCAAGAATTTTCAAAGATTATGGAGAGGGGTTCAAAAATTTCTTCTGCTATCTCCTTCAGTACTCTGGGGTGTAATTCATCTGGACCTGGAGACTTGAATACATTTAGGTTAGCTAAGTGTTTCCTCACTAGCTTTCTGTTTATAGATATCCTGGATTCTTCTATTCCCTTAATAGGACAGTGAATAACAGTTGATGTTACATTTCCTTTCTGAGAGAAAACAGATGCAAAATAGGAATTTAAAAGTTCAGCCTTCTCAACATCCTGTCTTACCATTTCATCATTTTCATCCTGTAAAAATCCTATAGCATCTTTGACTTTTCTTTTACTTTTGACATATCCCCAAAATCCTTTATTATTGCTTTTGACATCTCTTGCAAGCCTCAATTCATTTTCAGCTTTAGATAATCTGATTTGTGCCTTGCAGGTTCTGCAGACAGCATTATATTCTTCTTTAGATATGCCTCCTTCTTTCCATTTTATAAACATTTTTTGCTTCCTTTTTAGCATGTGCTTAAGTTCTGTGTTCATCCATCCTGGTTTCCTTAAATGCTTCCTATTCTTCCCTCTTTTCGGAATTGTTAACAACTGTGCTTTGAGAATTTCATTTTTCAAGATTTCCCATCCTTCCTGGACATTTTTGTCTTTAAGGATATCCAGCCATTGGATCCCTCCAATTCTCTTTCTGAATCCCTTAAAATCTGCCTTTCTGAAATCTAACCTTGACGTCTGAGTCTTCACAGGTCTTCCGCCTCTAGTTATCCAAAATTCTAAAAGAGCATGGTCGCTACCTCCTAGGGTCCCAGCCACTTTTACCTCCTCAACCATTTCCTCCCTGTTTATAAGGATTAGATCCAAGGTAGCAGTTCCCCTTGTTTTCTCCTTTACCTTTTGGAAGATAAAGTTGTCAGCAAGAGAGGATAAGAATTTCCTTGACCTGTTAGTTTTGCCTGAGAGAGATTCCCAACAAATGTCTGGATAGTTGAAATCTCCCATGACAACTATGTCATATTTTTTGGAGAACTTGGCCATTTGATGCATAAAGAGTTCATCCATATCTTCAGCTTGCACAGGCGGCCTGTAGTAAATGCCTACAATGGTGTCCTTTCCATTGTTCTGTCCTTGTATTCTTACCCAAACAGTTTCCACAGAACTCCCAGTCTCTGAAGCTTCAATCTCTGTGCAGATATACGCATTTCTAACATACAATGCGACACCCCCCGTTTATCAAGTCTGTTTCTTGCAAATAAGTTGTATCCTTCTAGTCTTGTATTCCAATCGTGTATTGTCCCACCAAGTTTCAGTGATTCCAATGACATCATATTTCTTTTCCTGTGTTAGTAGTTCCAATTCTCCTTGTTTGTTGCCCATGCTTTGTGCATTAGTATAGAAACATTTTAGTTTGTGATTGGTTTCTCTTTCTCCAATATTTTTTTTAATTAGATTCTTTCGTCTTTGTTCTTCCTTTCCACTTCTAATAGCAGAGTTCTCAGTAGCATTTGTCAGGTGTATGGCTTTTTCTGGTCTTTTGCTTCCCTTCCCATGTTGTTCTAGTTTAAAGCTCTCCTTACAAGTGTAGCAAGGCGACTTCCAAATGCCTGCTTTCCAGTCTTCGTAAGGTGCACCCCATCTCTAGCAAGTAGTCCATCGTATAAGTAGTTCACTCCGTGATCCAGAAATCCAAATCGTTGCTGACGGCACCATCGACGTAGCCAGTTGTTCACCTGCAGAATCTTATTCCACCTCCTTGTTCCATGGCCATCCACTGGGAGGATGGAAGAGAAGACCACCTGCGCTCCCAGTTCTTTCACTTTCTTGCCTAAGTCTTCAAAGTCTCTGCAGATGGTTTCCAGGTCGTTTCTTGCGGTGTCATTTGTCCCCACATGTAGTAGCAGGAATGGGTAGTCATCTGTAGGTCTGAAGAGTCCTGATATCCTGTCAGACACATCTTTAATTTTTGCACCTGGAAGACAGCACATTTCTCTTGAAGTTATGTCCGGTCTGCAGATAGCGGCCTCTGTTCCTCTCAACAGGGAATCCCCCATGACCACCACTCTCCGTTTCTTCTTCACAACATTTTTCTTTCTCCATCCAGGAGGACTCTGAAGGCGTACAAGGTTGCTGTTTGTTGGCAAAGTCTTATCCTGATGTATTTCTTCATCGTTTTCCTGCGTGAGAGCCTGGTACTGGTTTCTGAGCAGTAAGGGTGCTGACTGCCTCCTGATCCTCCTGCTTCTCTGGGTCACATGTCTCCAATCCTCTGTTTCTTCAGGTGCACTTCGAATTTCTTCTCTTTCTGTAACATGAAGAGATAATTCTGCTCTGTCCAAGAACTCTTCACCTTCCTTAATGATCTTCAACGTAGCTAACCTCTCTTCGAGATTTTGCAACTTTTCCTCCAACAGGGTCACAAGCTTGCATTTGTGACATGTGAAGTTTGGCTTTTCCACTGGTAAATCTGTGAACATGTAGCAAGAAATGCAGCTCACCAAATGGCTCCTGGCCTCTTCCATCTTGAGATTTCTTAAAAAGATGAAAGATGAGCCAAAATTCGTGCGCCGACAGGCGCGCGGTTTCTCCGATTTCCTCTTTTCAGCTGCAACGGCCAAAACCCAGTGATCGTTGAGCTCGCGGAGACTCTTCACTTATCCCAGAAGGCACTGGGAATATGCAAATGATCTCCTCAAGACTCTTCCCCTGGTTTCTCCGATTTCCTCTTTTCAGCTGCAACGGCCAAAACCCAGTGATCGTTGAGCTCGCGGAGACTCTTCACTTATCCCAGAAGGCACTGGGAATATGCAAATGATCTCCTCAAGACTCTTCCCCTGGTTTCTCCGATTTCCTCTTTTCAGCTGCAACGGCCAAAACCCAGTGATCGTTGAGCTCGCGGAGACTCTTCACTTATCCCAGAAGGCACTGGGAATATGCAAATGATCTCCTCAAGACTCTTCCCCTGGAAGCATCTGGATAAGGGAGAGGATCCAGCGATGGTCACACAGGACGCAGAAAAAGCGTTCGATAATGTGAGGTGGCCATGGCTGGGTCAAGTGTTGGATAAAATAAATCTGGTAGGTCCGTCTAGACAATTTTTGGCGGTACTATATCAGAATCCCAAAGCAAGGGTATACACGCCGGGGTTTCTCTCAGATGCCTTCGAGCTGAAAAAGGGAACGAGGCAGGGGTGCCCGCTGTCCCCCTTACTGTTTAATTTGGCGATAGAACCTATGTTGAGATATTTAAGTGATTGCAGTTCCTACAAAGGGATAAAGGTGGGAAATGAGACAGTCAAAACATCCCAAGGAGCACTGTGCAAGCGATCTTATTGAAATGGAAGGAGTATCATACCACTGCCAATCTACCAAGACCTGGCCGTCCCTCTAAACTTTCATCTCAAACAAGGAGAAGACTGATCAGAGATGCAGCCAAGAGGCCCATGATCACTCTGGATGAACTGCAGAGATCTACAGCTGAGGTGGGACAGTCTGTCCATAGGACAACAATCAGTTGTACACTGCACAAATCTGGCCTTTATGGAAGAGTGGCAAGAAGAAAGCCATTTTTCAAAGATATCCATAAAAAGTGTTGTTTAAAGTTTGCAACAAGCCACCTGGGAGACACGCCAAACATGTGGAAGAAGGTGCTCTGGTGAGATGAAACCAAAATCTAACTTTTTGGCAACGATGCCAAACAATATGTTTGGCGACACAGCTCATCACCCTGAACACACTATCCCCACTGTCAAACATGGTGGTGGCAGCATCATGGTTTGGGCCTGCTTCTCAGCAGGGACAGGGAAGATGATTAAAATTGATGGGAAGATAGATGGAGCCAAATACAGGACGATTCTTGAAGAAAACCTGTTGGAGTCTGCAAAAGACCTGAGACTGGGATGGAGATTTGTCTTTCAACAAGACAATGATCCCAAACATAAAGCAAAATCTACAATAGAATGGTTCACAAATAAACGTATCCTGGTGTTAGAATGGCCAAGTCAAAGTCCAGACCTGAATCCATTCGAGAATTTGTGAAAAGAGCTGAAAACTGCTGTTCACAAACTATCTCCATCAAACCTCACTGAGCTCGAGCTGTTTGCCAAGGAAGAATGGGCAAGAATTTCAGTCTGTCGATGTACAAAACTGATAGAGACATACCCCAAGCGACTTGCAGCTGTAATCGCAACAAAGTATTAAGTTAAAGGGGCCGAATAATATTGCACGCCCCATTTTTCAGTATATGAATTTCCCCAAAAATTTAAAATAGCCAATAAATTTCATTCAACTTCACAATTGTGTCCCACTTTTTGTTGATTCTTCACCAAAAATTTACATTTGGTATCTTTATGTTTGAAGCATGATATGTGGGAAAAGGTTGAAAAGTTCCAGGGGGTCAAATACTTTTGCAAGGCACTGTATATTTGGAGGTGTTGGGGTGTATCTTCCTCATATATTTGGAGGTGTTGAGGTGTATCTTCTTTCTCTTATATTTGGAGGTGGTGGGGGGAGTCTTCTTATACATAGACCCTGGTGTGGGTGTCTTCATCCTACTCTATTTGGAGGTGTTGGGGTGTGTCTTCCTCTCTTCCTCTTCCTATATTTGGAGGTGTTGGGGTGTGTCTTCCTCCTCCTATATTTGGAGGTGTTGGGATGTTTCTTCCTCCTCCTATAGTTGGAGGTGTTGGGGTGTGTCTTCTTTCTCTTATATTTGAAGGTGGGGGGAGTCTTCTTCTTATACTTGGAGCTGGTGGGCTCGTTCTTCCTCCTATATTTGGAGGTGTTGGGGTGTGTATTGTTTCTCTTATATTTGAAGCTGGTGGGGGAGTCTTCTTCCTCTTATATATGGAGCTGGTGGGGGGTGTCTTCCTCCTATATTTGGAGGTGTTGGGGTGTGTCTTCCTCCTATATTTGGAAGTGTTGAGATGTATCTTCTTTCTCTTATATTTGGAGGTGGTGGGGGGAGTCTTCTTATACATAGACCCTGGTGGGGTGTGTCTTCTTCCTCCTATATTTGGAGGTGTTGGGGGTGTGTCTTCCTCCTATGTTTGGAGGTGTTGGGGTGTGTCTTCTTCCTCCTTCATTTGGAGGTGTTGGGGGTGTATCTTCCTCCGCTTATAGTTGGAGGTAGTGAGATGTGTCTTCCTTCTCTTATATTTGTAAGTGGTGGAGTGTATCTTCCCCTTCCTATATTTGGAGGTGGTGGGGTGTGTCTTACTCCTTTTATGTTTGGTGGTGGTGTGGGTGTCTTCCTCCTCTTACATATGGAGCTGGTGGGGGAGTCTTCTTACTCGGATATTTTGAGCTGGTGGGGTGTGTCTTCCTCCTTCTGTATTTGGAGGTGGTGGGGTGTGTCTTACTGCTCTTATTTTTGGTGGTGGTGTGGGTGTCTTATTCCTCTTATATTTAGAGGTGATTGGGTGTGTCTTCTTCCTCTTATATTTAACAGTGATGGGGGTGTCTTCATTCTCTTATATTTGGAAGTAGTATGGGGTGTGTGCCTCCACTTGGAAGCGGTGATGGTGTTTTCCTGATACATTTGGTGGTGGTGGTTCCTTTTTCATCTTATATTTGGAGGTGGCGCAGTATTTTTCTTCTCATACATTTGGAAGTGGTGTGGGTGTATGTCTTGCCTTATATTTTGAGGTGTTTTTCATGCCTGGTGGTGGTTGAGGTCTTTATTTTCTTATATTTGTAGGTATTGAGGTTGAGTTGACTTCCTGCCTTTATATTTGGCAGTGAGTGGTGTCTTATTATTATTATTATTATTATGCATTTTGTATAGCGCCATTTATTCCATGGCTCTTTACATGTGAAAAGGGGAAATAGACAGGTACAATAAATATGTGTAAGACAAGGGACACACAAGTACATAAGGAGAGGGGACCCTGCCCGCGAGGGCTCACAGTCTACAGGGATGGGTGAGGATACAGTAGGAGAGGGTAGAGCAGGTCGTGCAGTGGTTCAGTAGACCGAGGATCATTGTAGGCTGTAGGCTTGTCGGAACAGGTGGGTCTTCAGGTTCTTCTTGAAGGTTTCCGTTGATGGTGAGAGTCTGATGTGTTGCGGCAAAGAGTTCCAGAGTATGGGGGAAGCACGGGAGAAGTCTTGTATGCGGTTGTGGGAAGAAGAGATAAGGGGGAGTAGAGAAGGAGATCTTGTGATGATCGAAGGTTGCGTGTGGGTAGGTACCTAGAGACCATGTCACAGATGTATGGAGGAGGCAGGTTGTGGAAGGTTTTGTATGTCATGGTTAGGGTTTTGAATTGGAGCCTCTGGGCAATAGGAAGCCAGTGAAGGGCCTGACATAGGGGGGAGGCTGGGGAATAGTGGGAAGACAGGTGGATTAGTTGGGCAGCAGAGTGTAGGATGGACTGGAGCGGAGCCAGAGTGCTAGAGGGGAGGCCAGAGAGTAGGAGGTTGCAGTAGTCGAGGCGGGAGATAAGAGCATGCACTAGTGTTTTTGTGGTTTCATGGTTGAGGAATGAGCGGATCCGGGAAATATTTTTGAGTTTGACGCGGCAGGAGGAGGCGAGAGCTTGGATAAATGGTTTGAAAGAGAGCGCAGAGTCGAGGATCGCCCCAAGGCACCGAGAGTGCGGGACTGGGGAAAGAGAGCAGCCATTGACATTGATGGATAGGTCTGGTGGAGGGGTAGAGTGAAATGGGGGAAAGATGATGAATTCTGTTTTGTCCATGTTCAGTTTGAGAAAGCGAGCAGAGAAGAAGGCTGAGATAGCAGACAGACATTGTGGGATTTCAGTCAGTAAGGAGGCGAGGTTGGGTCCAGATAGGTAGATCTGCCTGTCATCGGTATAGAGGTGATACTGCAAACCGTGGGATTCTATGAGCTGTCCCAAGCCAAAGGTGTAGATGGAGAATAGTAGGGGTCCTAGGACAGAGCCTTGAGGAACACCGACAGACAGGGGGCGAGGTGAGGAGGTGGTGTGTGAGAGGGAGACACTAAATGTTCGGTCTGTTAGGTATGATGAGATCCAGGATAGGGCCTAGTCTGTGATGCCAAGAGATGAGATAGTCTGTAGCAGGTGGGAATGGTCTACGGTGTCGAAGGCAGAGGACAGGTCCAGGAGAAGGAGGACAGAGTAGTGTCGCTTGCTCTTGGCGGTTAGTAAGTCGTTAGTGACTTTAGTTAGGGCAGTTTCAGTTGAGTGATGCGGTTGGAAACCAGATTGTAACCGGTCAAAGAGGGAACAGGAGGAGAGGTGGGAGGACAGTTCAAGATACAGTTAGGTCCATATATATTTGGACAGAGACATTTTTATCATTTTGGATCTAGACATTACCACAATTAATTTTAAACAAAACAATTCAGATGCAGTTGAAGTTCAGACTTTCAGCTTTCATTTGAGGGTATCCACATTAAAATTGGATGAAGGGTTTAGGAGTTTCAGCTCCTTAACATGGGTTGAGATCAGGTGACTGACTTGGCCATTCAAGAATATTCCACTTCTTTGCTTTAATAAACTCCTGGGTTGCTTTGGCTTTATGTTTTGGGTCATTGTCCATCTGTAGTATGAAACGATGACCAATCAGTTTGGCTGGATCTGAGCACACAGTGTGTCTCTGAATACCTCAGAATTCATTCGGCTGCTTCTGTCCTGTGTCACATCATCAATAAACACTAGTGACCCAGTGCCACTGGAGCCATGCATGCCCAAACTATCACACTGCCTCCGCCGTGTTTTACAGATGATGTAGTATTCTTTGTATCATGAGCTGTACCACGCCTTCATCATACTTTTCTCTTTCCATCATTCTGGTAGAGGTTGATCTTGGTTTTATCTGTCCAAAGAATGTTCTTCCAGAATTGTGCTTTTTAAGATGTTTTATAGCAAAGTCCAGTCTAGTCTTTTGATTCTTTATGCTTATGAGTGGCTTGCACCGTGCAGTGAACCCTCTGTATTTACTTTCATGCAGTCTTCTCTTTATGGTAGATTTGCATATTGATCCGCCTGCCTCCTGGAGAGTGTTGTTCACTTGGTTGGCTGTTGTGAAGGGGTTTCTCTTCATCATGGAGATTATTCTGCGATCATCCACCAGTGTTGTCTTCCGTGGGCGCCCAGGTCTTTTTGCATTGATGAGTTCACCAGTGTTTTCTTTCTTTCTGAGGATGTAACAAATTGTAGATTTTGCCACTCCTAATCTTGTAGCAATTTCTCGGATGGGTTTTTTCTGTTTTTGCAGCTTAAGGATGGCGTGTTTCACCTGCATGGAGAGCTCCTTTGACTGCATTTTTCCTTCACAGCAAAACCTTCCAAATGCAAGCACCACACCTCAAATCAACTCCAGGCCTTTTATCTGCTTAATTGAGAATGAGATAATGAAGTGATTGCCCACACCTGTCCATGAAATAGCCTTGGAGTCAATTGTCCAATTACTTTTCGTCCCTTTAAAAACAGGGTGGCACATGTTAAGGAGCTGAAACTCCTAAACCCTTCATCCAATGTTAATTTGGATACCCTCAAATGAAAGCTGAAAGTCTGAACTTAAACTGCATCTGAATTGTTTTGTTTAAAATTCATTGTGGTAATGTCTACAACCAAAATTAGAAAAATGTTGTCTCTGTCCAAATATATATGGACCTAACTGTATACATGCTGTTCCAGTAGTTTTGAGGCGTAAGGGAGAAGAGATATCGGGCGATAGTTAGACATAGAGGATGGGTCAAGGGAGGGCTTTTTGAGGATGGGTGTGATTGAGGCATGTTTGAAGGATGAGGGAAAGACACTATTTGTAAGTGAAAGGTTGAAGAGGTGTGTTAGAGATGGGATGAAGACTGTGGCCAAGTTAGGGATTAAGTGAGACGGGAGTGGGTCGAGGGCACAAGTGGTGAGGTGTGATCTTGACAGAAGGGTGGAGAGCTGATCTTCTGCCATGGTGGAGAAGCTGGCTTTTGCAGAACAGGGCTGAGTGGCTAAGAGGGGCATTGGGGACTGCGGGCCAAAGTTTTGTCTGATCATGTCGATCTTCTGCTTAAAGAAGGAGGCAAAGTCTTCAGCAGAAATGAGAGGAGGGGGACGAGGTGCTGTGGGATGGAGTAGAGAATTGAAAGTGCTGAAGAGCTGTTTAGGGTTGTAAGACAAGGAGGATATGAGAGATGTGAAGTAAGTTTGTTTTGCGGCAGAGAGCGTGGACTTAAAGCTGGCAAGGGACTGCTTGTATGCGTTGAAGTGCTCGGTAGAACGGGTTCTCTTCCATCTCCGCTCAGCGGCCCTGGAAACCCGTCTCAGTTCTTTGGTCAGCCAGGGCTGCCTGTTGATTGTTCGAGTTTTGCTCTGCGTGAGGGGGGCGGCTGAATCAAGTGTTGCTGATATTGTGATGTTATATTTGTAGGTGCTGGGGGTGACTTCCTCCCCTTATATTTGGAGGTGGTGTGGGTGCATCTTGTGTCCAGGTGTTTAGCACCATTATCATACTACTTGATTACTACTTTCATATGCCTTGGTTGTTGAAAAAGAATCTCCAGGTACATCCTGAATCATTGCTTCGGATTCCCTGCTCCTCCCTCCAAGCATTTTTCGCCACAGATAGGATGGAATTCACTCTGGCCTGATATCACCCTTTGCTGCTGTTTCATCTTCCATTTATTTGAAACTAACTGAAAAGCCCGGCGCTGGGCGTTGGGGCTGCGTGTCCTGGGATTCTGAGTAGAGGTACTATGGATAAGAGTGGCACTACCTATATTCTGTGGTTATTCTTTGTTATTTATGGGGAGATTACTTGTTCCTATTGGCTTTTTTAGCCATAAGGTTTTTCTATACTAAGCCTTGGGTCTCTTGTGACTTTACTCTTTACTTGTTATTTCAACACAAATTTTGGCCTCATTTCATGTGTGACTTTTTGTAACTTATGTGTAGTAGTTGCCGCTCTCCCACCTTTTTACACATTCATTCAGACCTGGTGTGACATATCCTTTTGCTTACCCTTCCCTTGTATCATGTAATTAATCATTTTTGTGATATTGTATTACCTTTTCCAATAAAGTATTGTATTTTTATATATATATGGGATCTACACCTTGTTTTTTGGTCTTCTAATATCTATGGGTGTCCCGAGTGTTAGTTTTGGTCCTGTCTCGTCCCAGTACACTTGCTTCTGGGATTGGGAACATGTTTATATTATGGAGTCTGTTCTAATTTGTTTCTGCAATATAGTATATACCTGTATGTCATCTACCCCTGTATATAGTATAGACGTGTATGTCATCTCCTCCTGTATATATTATATACCTGTATGTCATCTCCCCCTGTATATAGTATATACCTGTATGTCATCTCCCCCTGTATATAGTATATATCTGTATGTCATCTCCCCCTGTATATAGTATACCGGTTCCCTCCCGTCTGTACTCACTGGAGGCACAGTCTCTGCTGAGACGTTTCAGTGGCCCTTGAGGATGCAGCTCTTGCCTTCCTTTCTTCTATTTCTGTACTTCTTTTTGTAAGTCTTGGCTCCCTTTCTTCTTTCTGTAAGTCTTGCTCATTGAGGCGTAATACAGCTTTACTCTTAGAGAAAGCAGATTTCAACCTTGTGGGAGTGTAATACCATAATTTTAAAGCGAACCAGGCATTGTCAGGTTGGCGCTGTTACACCAATTAAAATGATACCTGGGTTGGAGAAATCCGTCTTGTGTTTCATTTTTAATCTGTGTTTGAAGTTTTAAGTTAATGAGATGCTTCATGCCAGACAAAGAGAAGTTCCTGATTCTAGGCTCCCCCTGCAGTCTGTGTCAGAGGGTGGTCTGTGTCGGCACCGTAATAAATTGTGTCATTTCCAACTTTACAGAAGGATGATTGTTACGTGTTACAGAACCACTTGGCACCTAGAATATGTTGTGCGGTTATATGGATGTATAATAGGTTCTATGTGAGATGCATGTCCTTAATGCATCAGCATTCCCCTTTTGTCCACCCTCCCCCCACCTTTGTAATTTCCACAGTAAATATCGGCAGGCTCCGGCCACCTGCGGCTATTGTAATGTATGTCTGGCCTGCCGCTTTTCTATTGTCCTGCCCTCTGTATCTGTGTGATATATTCTGTGTCCTGTGAGTAAAGTGTTGTCAGACTGGAAATACATTGAGAAGCAGTGATCTTTTATAAGCGCCCATGTAACCCAGGGATTCCAGCCAGCGTCATTCATTCAGACTCCAGCCAACGCAGAGCGGACCTCCGAAAATACGGGGTGGTACTGAAAGAGGTACCCTAGCTTGGTAGACCCCGTTACACTGGTGGCAGCAGTGGGATTTGATACCCCTTTTACAGGAGGAAAGGAATGAATGGAAAATAACTACCAGAAGTTAAAGAGGATTACATTAAAAGATCTGGTGGAAGCCCGAGGGTTGATCGCCAGCAACAAAACAAAAGCGGATTTGATAGCAGCCATCATGGAACATGACAGTGCAGCGCCCCCCAATGTGAACGTAGAGGAGGCCCAGGTAAGACATCCCAGCCCTGCACGTATTCCCATAGCCAGACACATTTCTTGGGCCACCCCAGATGAATTTAAGAGGGAGTTACTTGAGGATCCTTCATTAGAGGGATATCGTGGGAAGGCACAGGAGGGGAGAGGAGTACTGGAAGGGGAACAGTTTGTATGGAAGCAGGGACTCCTCTATCGGATCACAGAGCAACACCACACAGGGACGAGCCCCACTATAAAACAACAGCTGGTAGTTCCCAAGAAGTACAGGCAGGAGCTACTGCGAATCTCTCTTGATATACCCTTGGCCGGGTACTTCGGCGTCAGTCGCACCAGGCATCGTCTGACACAAAACTTCTTTTGGCCGGGGGTAACCTATGATGTTCGTCAGTACTGCCAGACCTGTGACAGTTGTCAGTGCATTGGCAAGAGGGGGATCGATGCAAGGCCAAATTACTCCCCCTCCCCTTTGTGGAGGAACCATTTAGCCGAGTAGCGGTCGATCTGATAGGACTGTTAGCCAAACCCAGTTCGTCCGGGAAAAAATATATATTGACCGTGGTAGATTATGCCACACGGTATCCAGAGGCGGTTGCGTTACCTAACATACCGGCAGAGGCGGTGGCGGCCGCCCTGCTCCAGGTTTTCTCATGGGTTGGATTTCCCCGAGAGATTATCTCAGACCAGGGTACCCAGTTTACAGCAGAGGTGACCAACCAAGTGTGGAAGCTGTGCGGCGTAAAGTCCATTAGAAGCGCCCCGTACCACCCACAAACCAATGGGTTGTGTGAACGCTTTAACGGGACATTAAAACAGCTCATTGGGACTTTTACCAGGACCTACAGGGACTGGGAGAAATTCTTGCCACACCTCCTGTTTGCCTATCAGGAGGTGCCCCAAGAATCCACAGGGGTTCTCCCCGTTCGAGCTGGTATACAGGAGACGGGTAAGGGGACCCCTAGACTTAGTGCTGGAACACTGGGAAGGGGAGGGCCTCATAGAAGGGGTACCTATTGTACCCTATGTGCTGGAATTCCGGGACCGCCTACAGGAGCTGACTCAGGCTGTACGTGAGAACATGCAGGTGACCCAGCGGCGCCAGCGCATATGGTACGATCGGAGGGCCAGAGAGCGCACTTTGGAAATAGGACAGAAGGTCCTGGTGTTAGAGCCCACTAAGCAGAATAAGTTTCAAGCTGCATGGCAGGGGCCCTACCAGGTAGTGGGGAAAATAGCCGACACAACCTATAATGTCGCCGATTGTGACGACCCCAGGGTTATCCGCATGTTCCACGTGAATATGCTGAAGCCCTACCGGGAGCGCTCTGAAGAGGTAGTGGCCATCTGTGCACCTGAAGCAGAGGATTTAGCCAGACTTCCCTTGCCGGATGTCTTAGGGGAAAGGACTCAGTCGAAAACATGGGACCAGGTACACTTGGGTGAAGACCTAAGCCCCCGGGAGAGAAAGCAGGCGGAGGCGTTGTCGAGACTGCGACAGAGGATGTTTTCAGAGAGACCGGGGTACACTCGCTTGGCACAACACAAGGTTGAGACCCTGGATCAGACCCCCCTGCGACAAAACCCCTTCCGCATCTCTGAGAGGGGATGCGACAAGAGATACAAGAGATGTTGCGTTTAGGGGTCATTGAAGAGTCAGATAGTCCCTGGGCATCCCCCGTAGTGTTAGTGCCCAAGAAGGATGGGACTACACAGTTTTGTGTAGACTATCGTAAGCTCAATGAGAAAACCGTGACGGATGCATACCCCATGCCGCATGTGGATGAGTTGTTAGACCGGCTGGCGGGGGCAAAGTATTTGACCACCATCGATCTATACAAAGGCTACTGGCAGATTCCCCTTAGTCCTGACGCTATTCCCAAGTCGGCATTTGTCACCCCGTTCGGCTTATTCCAGTTTTGAGTTATGCCATTCGGGATGAAGAATGCCCCGGCGACCTTCCAAAGGCTGGCTGACCGGCTTCTGGATGGTCTCCAGGACTATGCTTGTGCCTACCTGGACGACATCGCCATCTACAGTGCGACAAGGGAAGAGCATCTAAATCACCAAGAGACAGTATTGGACAGGATCGAACAGGCCGGAATCACCCTGAACCCAAACAAGTGTCACGTGGGCAAAGCAGAGGTTCAGTATTTAGGGCATTGGGTGGGAAGTGGGAAACAGCGACCAGAACCAGCCAAGATTGAGGCCATAGCCAAATGGCCCATCCCACGCACTTAAACCCAGGTCATGGCGTTTCTAGGGACAGTGGGGTATTACAGGAAATTTGTTCCCAATTACAGCAGCGTAGCCAAGCCCCTCACTGATTTGACCCGTAAGAACCAACCCCGCCAGGTAACCTGGACCTCAGAGTGTGAGGAAGCCTTCCGCCAACTAAAGGACGCCCTCACCAATACCCCTGTATTGGCCGCACCTGATCCAACTAAACGTTTCCTTGTTCATACAGACGCTTCTATGTTTGCATTGGGGGCAGTACTGAGCCAAGTCGGGCCGGACGGCCAAGAACACCCGGTAGCTTACCTGAGTCGGAAACTACTGCCCCGTGAAGTAAGCTATGCTGCCATCGAGAAGGAGTGCCTGGCGATAGTATGGGCACTCAAGAAGTTGCAACCATATTAGTATGGACGACAGTTTTCCCTTCTAACGGATCATAATCCCCTAGTCTGGCTTAATCGGGTCTTCGGAGAAAACACCAGATTGCTGTGGTGGAGTTTAGCCCTCCAACCTCTGGACTTCACCATCCACCACAGACCCAGCAAACAAAACGGTAACGCCGATGGACTAAGTCGACAAACGGAACTTGTACCAACCCCATAAACTTCGGTCATCCCCAAACCGATCCGTTGAGGATCAGACTGTGTATGCTGAAAATTGGAGCCGTGTTACGTTTTACAGAACCACTTAGCACCCAGAATATGTTGTGCAGTTATATGGATGTATAATAGGTTCTATGTGAGATGCAAGTCCTTAATGCATCAGCATTCCCCTTTTGTCCGCCCTCCCCCCACCTTTGTAATTTCCACAGTAAATATCGGCAGGCTCCGGCCACCTGCGGCTATTGTAATGTATGTCTGGCCTGCCGCTTTTCTATTGGCCTGCCCTCTGTATCTGTGTGATATATTCTGTGTCCTGTGAGTAAAGTGTTGTCAGACTGGATATACATGGAGAAGCAGTGATCTTTTACATGCGCCCATGTAACCCAGGGATTCCAGCCAGCGTCATTCATTCAGACTCCAGCCAACGCAGAGCGGACCTCCGAAAACACGGGGTGGTACTCAAAGAGGTACCCCAGCTTGGTAGACCCTGTTACAATGATAATACCATAAAAATGATAAGAATAATAGGCCTCAGTTACCACAACTGTCTACAAGGAAAACTGTTGCTCATAGCAACCAATCACAGCTCAGCTTTCATCTTTTAAACAGCTCTGGTGAAATGAAAGCTGCTTAGTGATTGGTTGCTATAGGCAACACAGGCAGTGTAACCTGTTGTGGTCAAGAAGATGTGCCTATAAAATAGATATATTAGATATTTATTATATATACTAGAAATAGGCCCGATGCTATTGCATCGGGAGTGCGGTGAAATGAACATCTGCCAGCGGGCGGCTCAGCCAGTGAGCGGTGCCGCGCGGCTTTGGAGGGGGATTTGAACCCCCCGCCCCGCCGGCTGAGCCAATGAGCAGTGCCACGTGGGATTTGAATGCATGCATGGCCCTCTCACCCCCCAATCTTGATATGCATTGTCCCCTCACCCCCCAATCCTGATATGCATGGTCCCCTCACCCCCCTATCCTGGTATGCATGGTCCTCTCACCCCCAATCCTGATATGCATGGTCCTCTCACCCCCCAATCCTGATATGCATGGTCCTCTCACCCCCCAATCCTGATATGCATGGTCCCCTCACCCCCTATCCTGGTATGCATGGTCTCCTCACCCCCTATCCTGATATGTAGGGTCCTCTCAACCCTATTAAAGTGCACACATACAAAAAAAAACATTTATACTCTTTCTATCCTCCTTCTCCTAGTCGCAGGAGACATTGCCTCCCAACCCTGGTCCCCCATGTTATAGAAAGTCAAACTCCCCAACTGCTACACTCAGAAACCCCTCTAATCTTATTAATATTCCCTGCATGCCATCTGTCTCTCTTAATTGTGCACTTTGGAATTCTCGCTCAGTGTGTAACAAACTCTCCTTCACTCATGTCTTTTTCCTTTCTAATTCTCTTAACCTTCTGGCTCTTACTGAAACCTGGATCCAGCAGTCAGACACTACCGCTGCTGCTGCTCTTTCATATGGGGGACTACACTTCTCTCATACCCCAAGATCAGACAATAGAGCAGGTGGAGGCGTTGGTCTGCTCCTATCACCAAAATGTACCTTTCAGGTTATCCCTCAACTACCCTCACTAGTCTTCCCTTCTTTTGAGGTCCATGCCGTCAGACTCTACACCCCCTTCTCCATGCAAGTGGCGGTGGTGTATCGTCCTCCCGGCCCATCCCTTCAGTTCCTGGATCAGTTTGCCACTTGGCTTCCACATTTTCTCTCCTGTGACATCCCTACCCTCATCATGGGAGATTTCAACATCCCCATTGCTCTTCCACTCTCACCATCTGCTACTCACCTTTTATCTCTAACCTCCTCATTTGGCCTTTTGCAGCTTACTAATTCTCCAACGCATGAAGACGGAAACTCCCTCGACTTGGTCTTCTCTCGGCTTTGTGCAGTGGATGATTTTGCAAACTCCCCTCTCCTGCTCTCTGATCACAACCTTCTTTCTTTCTTTTTCAAGAACTGCCAGGCCGCTCAGGTCACCCCCACTGGCTATACTTATAGAAACATACAGGCCATTAACACCCAGAAACTTATGAGGAACTTGCAGTCTTCATTGGCCCCTATCTCCTCCCTCTCATGTCCTGATTCTGCATTGAAGCATTACAATGAAACACTTTAAAGTGCCCTGGGTGAATTTGCACCCCCTATAAATAGAACACCACAACACAGACGGCGACAACCCTGGCACACCCTGCAAACACGTTTCCTGCAGCGGTGCTCCAGGTGCGCCGAACGTCTGTGGAGAAAATTCTATCTACACGAAGATTTCATCCATTATAAGTTTATTCTTAGAACATACAACACTGCCTTTCACCTTTCCAAACAAACCTATTTCAACACCCTCATCACCTCACTGTCCAGTAACCCGAAACGTCTCTTTGACACTTTTCATTCTCTACTCAACCCAAGAGTACAGGCCCCAACCACGGAGCTCCGAGCTGACGAGCTGGCCAATTAATTCAGAGAAAAAATTGACCAGATCCGACAGAAAATTATCTCCCAATCACCTCATACCATGCACTGTCCTCCCTCCCCCACTGCATCTAGCTCACTCTCTGATTTTGAACCAGTCACAGAAGAAGAAGTAAGCAAGGCTCCTTGCATCTTCTCGCCCAACCACTTGCACCAGTGACCCATTTCCGTCACATCTCCTCCAGTCCCTTTCCCTTGCTGTCACCCCTCACCTAACTAAAATATTTAACCTCTCTCTTCTGGTATTTTTCCCTCCTCATTTAAGCATGCCGTCATACATCCACTACTTAAAAAACCATCCCTCGACCAAAACTGTGCCGCTAACTATAGACCTGTCTCTAATCTTCCCTTCATCTCTAAACTCCTGGAACGCCTGGTCCACTCCCGTCTTATCCGCTATCTCTCTGATAACTCTCTTCTCGACCCTCTCCAATCCGGTTTCCGCTCCTTACACTCTCCAGAAACTGCCCTCACTAAAGTCTCTAATGATCTGCTAACAGCTAAATCAAATGGTCATTACTCCATGCTAATTCTCTTGGATCTCTCTGCAGCATTCGACACTGTGGATCATCAGCTCCTCCTCACTATGCTCCATTCCATTGGCCTCAAGGACACCGTTCTCTCCTGGTTCTCCTCCTATCTCTCTGACCGCTCCATTACTGTATCTTTTGCTGGCTCCTCCTCCTCCTCTCATCTTCCCCTTACTGTTTGGGTTCCTCAAGGATCAGTCCTAGGCCCCCTCCTCTTCTCTTTGTATACTGCCCCTATTGGTCAAACAATCAGTAGATTTGGTTTCCAGTACCATCTCTATGCTGATGACACCCAATTATACGCTTCTTCTCCTGACATCACGCCAGCCTTTCTAGAAAACACTGGCGATTGTCTAAATCATACTTGATTCCGAGCTTTCCTTTGCCCCCCACATTCGATCACTGGCTCGCTCTTGTCATCTGCACCTCAAAAACATTTCAAGAATTCAACCTTTCCTTACTTTTGACTCTGCAAAAACTCTTACTGTTTCTCTTATTCATTCTCGCCTGGACTATTGTAACTCACTTCTAATCGGTCTCCCTCTTACCAAACTCTCCCCTCTCCAATCTGTCTTGAATGCTGCAGCCAGGATCATATTCCTCACCAATCGTTACACCGATGCCTCTACCTTGTGCCAGTCATTACACTGGCTACCCATCCACTCCAGAATTCAGTATAAACTTATTACCCTCACCCACAAAGCCCTCCATGTCTCAGCACCACCCTACCCGCGCCCTCCGTTCTGCTGATGACCTGAGGTTAGCATCCTCAATAATCAGAACCTCCCACTCCCGTCTCCAAGACTTTACACGTGCTGCGCCAATTCTTTGGAATGCACTTCCTAGGTCAATACGATTAGTCCCCAATCCCCACAATTTTAAGCGTGCCCTGAAAACGCATTTATTCAGACTGGCCTATCGCCTCAACACATTAACCTAATCTATCCCTGTGTGGCACAGCCAAAAGTTTTACCATAACCAGGTTCCCCGCATCATGTTCCCACATGCTTTATGCATCCATTAGCCCTCTGTGTCTGTACTGTTACACACTTAACATTATGGCTGGTCCATACAATCAGGGCAACTGTTACCACCCACCTTTCGTGTCTACCTCTTTCCTCATAGACTGTAAGCTTGCGAGCAGGGCCCTCATTCCTCTTGGTATTTGTTATGATCTATGTGATTATTGTTATGCTGTAATGTCTATTGTCTGTACAAATCCCCTCCGAAATGTAAAGTGCTGCGGAATATGTCGGCGCTATAGAAATAAAATGTATTATTATCATTTATTATACTCGCCTTTCTCCCCTGTGCTCCAGCGCTGTCCCGTTCTGCTGGAGGCCGGGGGAGGAGCGCCGGAGTATGCGCATGCCCATACCGCGCTGTCCGGCGCCATATTGCTGAAGGCAGTACAAAAACTTGGCACTCAAAAAGGAAAAATTGGTTTGACAGTTCCTTTATTGTAAAAGGCATCCAGTTGAGTACATTCCTTTGCAAAGTTTTGAGTGCCAAGTTTTTGTACTACATTGTTAGGTGGCTGGATACCCGACTTGTGCACCTCTCAACTCATTGAGTGCCGTGTTTTTCTATTTTGCATATTGCTGAAGGCACACTGCAAATGTGTTTTCAGTAAAATGGGGCCGGATAGCGCTATGCGCATGTGCGATTCCGACACCGCACTCCTGCCCCCAGGTCTCCGGTGAGAATCGCCGCGGCAACGCTCCTCCCGGTCAGGTAAGTATGTAAGTAATCCCCCGCCCCGCCGGCTGAGCCAATAAGCGGTGCCGCACGGGATTTGAATCCCGCGCCGCGGCCTGGCAGGGGATTCACATCCTGTGCGAAAATGCTCATTTGCTCAGCCGGCAGGGGATATGAATCCCAGCTGCCATATCGGAATACCCATAACTTGGGTGCAGTGGCGTAACTACAAAGTTATGGGCCCTGGTGCGAACTTTCTAATGGGGGCCCCCCATGCCAAAATGCACGCACATCTCCGCTCTGTCCACCTCGTGCGTGCGCGGCCCCGCTCCGTCCACCTCGTACCCGCACGACTTCTCTCCGTACACTGCATACACACGCAGCTCCGCTTCATACACACGTTGCTCCGCTCACCTCGTACACACACGACTCTGCTCCGTACACCTTATACACACACGGCTCTGCTCCGTACACCTCGTACACATATGGCTCCGCTCCGTACACCTCGTACACACACGGCTCTGCTCCGTGCACCTCGTACACACGCGGCTTTGCTCTGTACACCTCGCACACACACGGCTCTGCTCCGTACACATCTCTGCTCCGTACACCTCATACACACATGGCTCTGCTCCGTACACCTCGTACACATACGGCTCCTCTCCGTACACCTCGTACACACACAGCTCCGCTCCGTACACCTCGTACACACGGCTCCGCTCCGTACACCTCGTACACACACGGCTCTGCTCCGTGCACCTCGTACACACGCGGCTTTGCTTTGTACACCTCGCACACACACGGCTCTGCTCCGTACACATCTCTGCTCCGTACACCTCATACACACATGGCTCTGCTCCGTACACCTCGTACACATACGGCTCCTCTCCGTACACCTCGTACACACACAGCTCCACTCCGTACACCTCGTACACACACGGCTCTGCTCCGTGCACCTCGTACACACACGGCTTTGCTCTGTACACCTCGCACACACACAGCTCTGCTCTGTGCACCTTGTACACACGCGGCTTTGCTCTGTACACCTCGCACACACACGGCTCTGCTCCGTACACATCTCTGCTCCGTACACCTCATACACACACGGCTCCTCTCCGTACACCTCGTACACACACGGCTCTGTTCCGTGCACCTTGTACACACGTAGCTTTGCTCTGTACACCTCGTACACACACGACTCCTCTACGTACACCTCGTACACACACGTCTCTGCTCCGTGCACCTCGTACACACGTGGCTTTGCTCTGTACACCTCGCACACACAGCTCCGCACCGTACACCTCGTACACACACGGCTCTGTTCCGTGCACCTCGTACACACGTGGCTTTGCTCTGTACACCTCGTACACACACGACTCCTCTACGTACACCTCGTACACACACGTCTCTGCTCCGTGCACCTCGTACACACGTGGCTTTGCTCTGTACACCTCGCACACACAGCTCCGCACCGTACACCTCGTACACACACGGCTCTGCTCTGTGCACCTCGTACACACGCGGCTTTGCTCCGTACACCTCGCACACACGCGGCTCCGCTCCGTACACCTCGTACACACACGGCTCTGCTCCGTACACCTCGTACACACGCGGCTCCGCTCCGTACACCTCGTACACACGCGGCTCCCCTCCGTACACCTCGTACACACGCGGCTCCCCTCCGTACACCTCGTACACACACGGCTCCCCTCCGTACACCTCGTACACACACGGCTCCGCTCCGTACACCTCGTACACACGCGGCTCCGCTCCGTACACCTCGTACACACGCGGCTCCCCTCCGTACACCTCGTACACACACGGCTCCGCTCCGTACACCTCGTACACACACGGCTCTGCTCCGTACACCTCGTACACACGCGGCTCCGCTCCGTACACCTCGTACACGTGCGGCTCCGCTCCGTACACCTCGTACACACGGCTCCGCTCCGTACACCTCGTACACACACGGCTCTGCTCTGTGCACCTCGTACACACGCGGCTTTGCTCCGTACACCTCGCACACACGCGGCTCCGCTCCGTACACCTCGTACACACACGGCTCTGCTCCGTACACCTCGTACACACGCGGCTCCGCTCTGTACACCTCGTACACACGCGCCTCCCCTCCGTACACCTCGTACACACGCGGCTCCCCTCCGTACACCTCGTACACACGGCTCCGCTCCGTACACCTCGTACACATGCAGCTCCCCTCCGTACACCTCGTACACACACGGCTCCCCTCCGTACACCTCGTACACACACGGCTCCGCTCCGTACACCTCGTACACACGCGGCTCCGCTCCGTACACCTCGTACACACGCGGCTCCCCTCCGTACACCTCGTACACACACGGCTCCCCTCCGTACACCTCGTACACATGCAGCTCCCCTCCGTACACCTCGTACACACACGGCTCCCCTCCGTACACCTCGTACACACACGGCTCCGCTCCGTACACCTCGTACACACGCGGCTCCGCTCCGTACACCTCGTACACACCCGGCTCCCCTCCGTACACCTCGTACACACACGGCTCCGCTCCGTACACCTCGTACACACACGGCTCCGCTCCGTACACCTCGTACACACACGGCTCTGCTCCGTACACCTCGTACACACACGGCTCCGCTCCGTACACCTCGTACACGTGCGGCTCCGCTCCGTACACCTCGTACACACATTTTTGTTATCATGTTATCAATGATTTCATCTAAGCAGTAAAGTCACACAGTAACGACATGATGGCCATAAACACCAGGTTGTCGTATCTAATATCACAGAATAGCATCTGGAGTATGAAACTACTGTAGGCAGATCCCCAAATTCCACTCCGTCCATGTACCTGTAACGCCCTCTTTCAGGGACCCTTCCACTTCCAAGCACCGTCTGCTCTCAGGAACCCCTTGGCAGCAATGTCTGCTCTCAGGGATCCCTTCGCAGCACCGTCTGCTCTCAGGAACCCCTTGGCAGCAATGTCTGCTCTCAGGGATCCCTTCGCAGCACCGTCTGCTCTCAGGGATCACGTCACTGGCTCACACTGCCACACATGACAAATCCCAGTGAACCTTGAGCATTTCAGTGAAATATTACTATATAAAAAACAGAGGTCAGAAATCCTGAAATGAGTTTTTGCATTGACCACACTGTCGTTTCTCTCCCTTTAGGAGATCAGAGTGACCAGCGATTGGCTCTCCGGAACATTGCGGCGATGGTCAAACCAGGAGGTATCCTGATCATAGATCACAGGAATTATGACTACATCCTGAACACTGGCTGTGCCCCTCAAGGCAAGAACATCTACTACAAGGTGAGGTCATTTCTGGGCAGAGTTTCCCTGAGCATTTCCAGATGAAGATGTCTTCATATATCTCCACAGAGTGACCTGACCCAGGACATCAGCACCTCCGTCCTGTGGGTGAATAACAAACCTCACATGGTGACGTTGGATTACACTGTCCAAGTACCTGCATCCGGGGAGTCACAGCCTGAACTGAGGTACAAGTCACCGGCTTCTTCTTTTGTAGTGTACATGACATGAAATAACCCCATCTATTAGGTACCGTCCCAGTAGATATCTGCAGCTGCACAGTCTCTCCCAGCCCCTGTCCATCACCACCACCACGTGATCTGACAGAAACAGAGGATGGTGCCGCTTTAACCCCTTCACCCCGAAGCCTGTGTTCACCTTAATGACCAGGACAATTTTTACAATTCTGACCTCTGTCCCTTTATGAGGTCATAACTCTGGAACGTCAATGGATCCCAGTGATTCTGAAATAGTTTTTTGTGACATATATTTAGTGTCTTTGATATGACTTGCATTTATTTCTTAAAAAAACGGAAATTT
This sequence comes from Dendrobates tinctorius, assembly GCF_039654945.1. Taxonomy (NCBI): domain Eukaryota; kingdom Metazoa; phylum Chordata; class Amphibia; order Anura; family Dendrobatidae; genus Dendrobates; species Dendrobates tinctorius. Next base: position 1,366,029 of record NW_027361931.1, on the reverse strand, counting down.
GGCGAAAATTTCGCAATTGTCAAACTTTTAATTTTTATGCCCTTAAATCAGTTGTCATATCGCACAAAATAGTTAATAAATAACATTTCCCTCATATCTACTTTCAGCACAATGTTGGAAACATATTTTTTTCTATTAGGAAGTTATAAGGGTTAAAAGTTGACCAGCGATTTCTCATTTTTACAACAAAATTTACAAAACCATTTTTTAGGGACCATATCACATTTAAAGTGACTTTGTGGGGCAGAAAATACCCCAAAATGACACAATTATAAAACCCGCACCCCTCAAGGTGCTCAAAACCACATTCAAGAAGTTTATTCGGAAGGGGCGCCATTTCACTTTTTGAATGTAAAATATGCTGGAATAATTAGCAGTTGTCATGTCGCATTTGCAGAGCCCCTGATGTGCCTAAACAGTGAAAACCTCCAAAAGTAACACCATTTTGGAAACTAGACCCCCCAAGGAACATATCTAGGTGTGTATTGAGCATCTTGAACCCACAAGTGCTTCACAGAAGTTTATAACGTTGAGCCGTGGAAATAAAAAAAATCACATTTTTCCCAAATAAATCTTTTTTAGCTCCATATTTTGCATTTTCATAAGGGTTACAATAGAAGTTGCTCCAAAAAAATTTGTCGTGCAATTTCCCCTGATTATTCCAATACTCCATATGTGGTTGAAAACTACTTTTGAGGCACATTGAAAAGCTCAGAAGGGAAGTAGTACCATATTACAGTGCAGATTTTTCTGCACTTGTTTGAGGGTGCCATGTCACATTGGCAGAGCCCCTGAGGTGCCAACACAGCAGAACCCCCCATAAGTGACTTCATTTTACCAATTAAACCTCTCAATGAATTCATCTAGGGGTGCAGTGATCATATTGACAACACAGGTGTGTTACAAACTTTTATACCATTGGGCAGTGAAGAAAAAATAATTTACAGTTTTACCATCAAGCAGTAGCATAGCTACTGGGGGGGCAGAGGGGGCCGTTGCCCCGGGCCCCGTAACATGCAGGGGCCCACTGGGAGACGAGGCGAGTATCTGAGGTGCAGGGAGAGAGCAGCACAATGCCGGCTCCCCTGTCTAACAGACTGCACAGCGGCAGATTGCAGAGCCAGAGTCTCAGTCCCTGCAGTGTGCTGCTATCTCATGGGGGAAGCTCCTTCCTGGCTGCAGCAGCTGCAGTTACTTTCTCTCTGTGCAGACTCTGATTGGCTCAGGCACGCTGGGTCCTAGTGCCCTCCTCCCATTAAACTGGATGCTCCCTGGTCCTGCCTCACTTTGCCTGCAAACTTCATCGGTAAGTGGGGATGGAACTGATTAGATTCATTTAGGGTGGGCATGTCATGATCACTGTGGGTTGATTGGGGGTATTGTGGGGGGCTAGGGCACTGAGGGGTTAATGTGAGAGGATGGGGGTATTATGGAGAGAAGAAACAGGGCACTGTGGGTGAATTTGAGATGATGGGGTATTATGGGGGCTGAAGTGGGGGACGGCACTGCGGGGTTAATGTAAGAATATGGGGGTATTGTGTTGACTAGGGCACTGGAGGGGTTACTGTAAGATAATGGGATATTGTGGGGGGGGCTAGGGTACTGGGGGGTGAATTTGAGAAGATGGGGAGAGGAGACATGATGCTGTAGTGTGAATGTGAGTGGATGGGAGTATTGTGGGTGTTGGGGTGGTGCAGATGAGATATGGCACCTGGGGTGAATGTGAGAGAATGGGGGTATTGTGGGGGAGGGGGACAGGGGACTGGGGGCTGATTATTAGACTGTTTTGATATGAAATTCTATGAACTCCCATCACATGTCATAGTTGCTGTCTTGGGGGGCTGGAGATTGGGAGGTAGGGGGCTTTTTATACTTGCGAGCTGGGTCTTTTATAAGTATTAGTATGATAAGCATAACAATACAGGTTAATAGCAATAATACATTAATAAGGGGTTAATGTCTAAGTATTAGTATAACTAGGCTAAGTATAAGGCCGGGGTCAGACTTGCGAGTGTGATGCGAGACACTCGCGCGAATCTCTCGCATCAACCCTAGGCGCTGCCGCCGGCACTCGGACCGGAGTGTGCCGCTGCATAGAAATACATAGAAATACATGCAGTCACACACTCCGGTCCCGAGTGCCGGCAGCAGTGCCGGATATTGAGGTGCAAGACTCGTGTGAGTTTCTCGCAAGTGTGACCCCGGCCTTAGCATAAGGGCGCAGGCTGATGGCCGTATAACTCATGCAAGGATAGCTTCGCAATCCTCGGACTGGCTCTGCCGCTCCTGACATTAACTTGACAGTGTGATGGATGCAGCTGTTACACTCAGGTCAGGAGAACCAACTGTCAGACCAAGGATTGCCATACGATCCTCGCACGAGAAATACGTCTGTCTGCCCCCTAACAAGTACAGTAATCACGAGCTGCATTCTATTTAATAATTTCATAATTTATTACTATGAAGTTATTAAAGGCTCGGGATAAATGTCTGCAGTCAGTCTGAGACTACAGACGGCCAAATCATGATAGGGTGCGCCTGCTGTCATGAGACCCCAATACCATTGGTGTGATCAGGCGGTCATGCGACCACGTTTGCTATGTGCCTGTGTCGATTAGATAAGTTTGACTTTTTTCAATAGAAGATAATTGGGAGAAGCCGAAAGAGTCATCACACCACCCCCTGCTCACATCAGCAATGCTGGGGCCATGTTACTGTACATGAGGGGACTTGGTTCAATATTAAATGGGCACTTAAGAAGCATTATTATTTATAGGGGCACCAGTAGGGTAGCTACTGGGTGGCAGACGGTGCTGAGGAGGCTGTCAGTCAGTGCCGTGGTGCTGTTACAGCCACCACTTTCTATACACAGAGCGATGACTGAAACCATGCCAGAGCAACCCCTATGGCTGGAAGAGCAAGGCTGCCGGGGGAAATAAAGTTTAGTTTCCTCAGTGCAGGGACTGCACTGTGTCAGAACACTATTAACAATTATACTGTGTGTTGGAGGAGCAGTGGGGACATCATTATATGTATAGGGGAACTTTCGGGGACATTATACTGTATGTACGGGAGCTGTGGGCTCATCATACTGTGTATAGGGGAGCTGTGGGCTCATCATACTGTGTATAGGGGAACTGTGGGATCATCATACTGTGTATAGGGAGCTGTGGGATCATCATACTGTGTATAGGGGAGCTGTGGGCTCATCATACTGTGTATGGGGAGCTGTGGGATCATCATACTGTGTATAGGGGAGCTGTGGGCTCATCATACTGTGTATAGGGGAGCTGTGGGCTCATCATACTGTGTATGGGGAGCTGTGGGATCATCATACTGTGTATAGGGAGCTGTGGGATCATCATACTGTGTATAGGGGAGCTGTGAGCTCATCATACTGTGTATAGGGAACTGTGGGATCATCATACAGTATATAGGGGAGCTGTGGGATCATCATACTGTGTATAGGGAGCTGTGGGATCATCATACTGTGTATAGGGAGCTGTGGGATCATCATACTGTGTATAGGGAGCTGTGGGATCATCATACTGTGTATAGGGAGCTGTGGGATCATCATACTGTGTATAGGGAGCTGTGGGATCATCATACTGTGTATAGGGAGCTGTGGGATCATCATACTGTGTATAGGGGAACTGTGGGATCATCATACTGTGTATAGGGAGCTGTGGGATCATCATACTGTGTATAGGGAGCTGTGGGATCATCATACTGTGTATAGGGAGCTGTGGGATCATCATACTGTGTATAGGGGAACTGTGGGATCATCATACTGTGTATAGGGAGCTGTGGGATCATCATACTGTGTATAGGGAGCTGTGGGATCATCATACTCTGTATAGGGAGCTGTGGGATCATCATACTGTGTATAGGGAGCTGTGGGCCCAGCATACTGTATATAGGGGAGTTGTACATGGGGAACTTAGGGGACATTATGAAATGTTAAGTAGGCACTTAAACATTATTGTTATAGGGACAATCAATATTGTGACCATCAAAGTTGCACATGGAGTATTATTACTTTCTAGGGACAAAATGTGGAGGGCACATGCACAGGAAATTAATATTTTCTTGCAGGCAATTTTACCATCTACAGATCACAAAGGAGGCATTATTACGATGTAAGGGGCACAGTGGTGGCATTACTATGTGGGGGCAGTAAGAGAAGCTCTGTTTTTGTACCACATAGTAGATGCAGTAATAGGGAATCATATGGCAGCAGTGGCTCAGTATTGGGGTATCAGCAGAATGAGGAGTTTGTGCAGGTTGGGAATACATGTACACATGGAAACACAAGAAGAAGCAATAGAATGAAACTGAAAGGGAGAAGATACAGATTAGATATTAGAAAACAAATTTTTGACAGTGAGGGCGATCAATGAGTGGAACAGGCGGCCACGAGAGGTGGTGAGTTCTCCTTCAATGGAAGTCTTCAAACAGAGGCTGGACAGACATCTGTCTGAGATGGTTTAGTGAATCCAGCACTGAGCAGGGGGTTGGACACGATGATTATGATTCTACATATGAACGGTGCTGGAAATGTGAGAATCATAGAATCGTAGAGTTAGAAGGGACCTTCTGGGCCATCTGGTCCAACCCCCTGCTCAAAGCAGGATTCGCTAAATCATCCCAGTCAGATGTCTGTCCAGCCTCTGTTTGCAGACTTCCATTGAAGGAGAACTCACCACTTCTCGTGGCAGCCTGTTCCACTCATTGATCACTCTAACTGTCAAAAAGTTTTTTCTAATATCTAATCTGTGTCTCCTCCCATTCAGTTTCATCCCATTGCTTCTAGTCTTTCCTTGTGCAAATGAGAATAAAGTTGATTCTTCTACAATGTGACAGCCCTTTAAATATTTTTAGACAGCTATTAAGTCTCCTCTCAGTCTTCTCTTTTGCAAACTAAACATTCCCAAATCCTGCAACTTTTCCTCATAGGACAGGGTTTGCAGACCGGTCACCATTCTGGTCGCTCTTTTCTGAACTTGCTCCAGTTTGTTGATGTCTTTTTTAAAATGTGGTGCCCAAAACTGGACACAATATTCCAGATGAGGTCTGACCAAAGAGGAGTAGAGGGAAATAATGATTTCACATGATCTAGACTGTATGCTTCTGTTAATACATCCTAGAATTGCATTTGCCTTTTTTGCTGCTGCATCACACTGTTGACTCATATTCAGTCTGTGATCTATTAGTATACCCAAGTCTTTTTCACATGTGCTGTCACTTAGCCCTATTCCTCCCATTCTGTATATGCTTTTTTCATTTTTATTGCCCAGATGTAGTACTTTGAATTTCTCCCTGTTAAAAACCATTCTGTTAGTTGCTGCCCACTTCTCCAGTTTATTTATATCTTTTTGAATCCTCTCACTCTCTTCTCTAGTATTAGCTATCCCTCCTAGCTTTGAGAAGTCAGATGTGTCTTTGTTGTAATCTCTGCAGATGAGTCCTGGCTGGAGAAGTAGACATGTCTGTCTGGGCCACATGGAATAAATGGGAAAAGTGAATGACTCCACCTGAAAGAACATCAGCTGTAAGTCACCATCTATAACTGTACTGTAATCTCTTATATGTTCTGTAGGACTAGTATCTTCCACTATGTGTCACCATATGGTGGTAGTATCAATGCTGGTCTTTGTATAGAGATTTATTTTCAATAACAGTGTGGTCATCTCCTGAGGTTCCCCTATACCACCTTAGCTATAATTTGATTACCTGGTTAGGGGCCACAAGGAGACACAGACAGAAAGCGCCCCTGTGCAAGAACAATATATTGGCCCCTTGCAGCCCAAGAGCACCTTCTTTGGAGGTAGATATGGGCCCCCTTACCTCTTGCGCCCATGTGCGGTTGCGCAGGTTGCACCAATGATATGTCCTCCTGTTTTGCCCCCCCCCTCCCTGAGCTGAACCCCTAGCTATGCCTCTGCCACCAGGATTGTGTGTTAGCCACAAGTTTTACATTTTCACACCGGGAAATGGATAAAAATGGCATCAAAATTTGTCCCAAAATTTCTGCTGAATATAGAAATACCTCATATGTGGCTGTACAGTACTGCTGATGACACAAAGCTAGGAGGGATAGCTAATACTAGAGCAGAGAGAGAGAGGATTCAAAAAGATATAAATAAACTGGAGCAGTGAGCAGCAACTAACAGAATGGTTTTTAACAGGGAAAAATGCAAAGTACTACATCTGGGCAATAAAAATGAATAAAGCATATACAGAATGGGAGGAATAGGGCTAAGCAACAGCACTTGTGAAAAATACTTGGGTATACTAATAGATCACAGACTGAATATGAGTCAACAGTGTGATGCAGCAGCAAAAAAGGCAAATGCAATTCTAGGATGTATTAACAGAAGCATACAGTCTAGATCACGTGAAGTCATTATTGCCCTCTACTCCTCTTTGGTCAGACCTCATCTGGAATACTGTGTCCAGTTTTGGGCACCACATTTTAAAAAAGACATCAACAAACTGGAGCAAGTTCAGAAAAGAGCGACCAGAAGGGTGACCGGTCTGCAAACCCTGTCTTATGAGGAAAGGTTGCAGGATTTGGGAATGTTTAGCTTGCAAAAGAGAAGACTGAGAGGAGACTTAATAGCTGTCTATAAATATCTCAAGGGCTGTCACATTGTAGAAGGATCATCTTTATTCTCATTTGCACAAGGAAAGACTTGAAGCAATGGGATGAAACTGAATGGGAGGAGACACAGATTAGATATTAGAAACAACTTTTTGACAGAGTGTTCAATGAGTGGAACAGGCTGCCACGAGAAGTGGTGAGTTCTCCTTCAATAGAAGTCTTCAAACAGAGGCTGGACAGACATCTGTCTGGTATGATTTAGTGAATCCTGCTTTGAGCAGGGGGTTGGACCAGATGGCCTAGGAGGTCCCTTCCAACTCTACGATTCTATGATTCTATTATCTGCAGAGACTCAAGAGGGACGGAGCGCTATTTGCCTACTGGAAGGCAGATTTTCCTAAACTAGCTTGCAGACTCTATATAAAGAGACCGTAATTGTTAAAAGAGCAGAATCCCCCCTCAAGTGACCCAATTTTGGAAATTATGCTCCTTTGGGAATTTATCTACAGATATAGTGACGATTTTGACTCCATGGGCGTTTTCCAGAAACAGACAGCAGGGGATGTTGTGAATTGAAAATTGTGACCAGTACATTGTAGTGCCCAGCTCATGCTTTTGGAGACACGCACCTGTAAATTAGGCAGGCTCTCATCACTACAAAAATGCCAAACATGTGGACGCTATATGTGGTTCAGGCACACTGGGGTTCAGAAGGGAGGGGGAGGGGAGCATTTGGATTTGGTTGTGGAGAATTCCCTGAATTTCTTTTGGCGGGTGAGAAGCCATTTTGCTATTCCAGACCCTTTGTGCTACCAGTAACGTGGAAGCCCTCTATATTTCCGTTAGCCAGTGACAGATCTGAATGAGGATTTGTTTTTTTTTGTGGATTGAGCTGAAGCTTTTTTTGGGAACATTTTATATTAGGGTTTGGGATCACATTTATCCGACGCTCTACACTGAGCGCTTACTTTGGGGTTTCCATCTGATGTGATTCCGATGAAACCCCCGAGGGATCCATTCACTATAATGAGGCAGCAGCGTTACTCTGGACTACGTCTCGCCTCTGTTCAGCTGTGTCCTTTTCAGAAGTTCACAAAAACTGTGGCTGATGGCACTTTTATGCAATCCTAAAAAGATGGACACCACCGAATCAGAGGTCAGTTGGCATCCACAGTGCCTCCATCTGCCTCATTATAGTGAATCTTTCGTCAGAGTTTCCATCTGAATCACTTATTTCAGAGATGTACACAGTAATTCCGGTGTAAGCGCTCAGTGCAGAGAGCAGGATAAATGTGCATCGAGCCTTACTGCAATCTTTGGAAGGCAGAATGAAAATATCAACAGCATGTGAAGAATTGGTTTTATTTATGGTTTACGCCGTTCCACGTGTGGTATAAGTGATTAGGCGATTTTATTTTTTGGGTCGACGCGATTACAGCGTTACCAGAGTTATAGCGGGTTTTTTTGTTTGGCAGCTGTCACACACTAGAAGATGTTTTTTATTGTGAAAACTAGTTTTTGCATCACCATATTTTGAGAGCTATAATTTTTCCATATTTTGGCCCACAGAATCATGTTATGGCTTGTTTTTTGTGGGAAGAGTTGACGTTTTTATTGGTACGATTTTCGGACACGTGACATTTTTTGATCGTTTTTTGTTCTGATTTTTGTGAGACAGAATGAACAAAAACCAGCAATTCAGGAATGGTTTTGTTTTTTTAATACCGTTCTGTGTGTGGTAAAATTAGTAAGACCGCTTTATTCTTCAAGTCAGTATGATTACAGCGATACATCATTTATATCTTTTTATGTTTTTGCATTTTTACACAATAAAAACTAATTTATGGAAAAAAATAATTATTTTTGCATTGCTTTATTCTGAGAGCTATAACTTTTTTTTTTTCTGCTGATGGAGTTGTATTGTGGCTTTTTTTTTGCGGGACAAGATGATGTTTTCAGCTGTACCATGTTTACTTATATCCGTCTTTTTGATTGCATTTTATTGCACGTTTTGTTTGGCGGTATGATGATAAAGCATTGTTTTTTTCCTCGTTTATTATTTTTTTACGATGTTCACGGAAGGGGTTAACTAGTGGGACAGTTTTATGGAGCGGATCGTTAATGAGCGACGATATCAAATATATGTACTTTTATTGTTTCTTTTGGCTCAGTGGTTAGCACTGCAGCCTTGCAGCGCTGGTGTCCGGGGTTCAAGTCTAACCAATGACAATATCTGCAAGGAGTTTGTCTGTTCTCCCCGTGTTTGCGTGGGTTTCCTCTGGGTTCTCCGATTTCCTCCCATATTCCAAAGACATACTGTTAGGGAATTTAGATTGTGAGACCCAATGGGGACAGTGATGATAACGTGTGCAAACTGTAAATCGCTGTGGAATATGTGAGCGTTATATAAAAATAAAGATTATTATTATTATAATTATTTGCATAAATAAAAGTATTTATTGGTAAAAACATTTTTCTCTTTATTGAAGGATTTTTAAAACCTTATTTTTACACATTCTAATATATATATATATATACATATATTTACATTGTCCCAATATGGAGTATCACTATATTACATCAGATGGCTGATCTGACACCATGCACAGCAAAGTATCAGATCAGGATCCTGACAGGCAGGAAAGGACGTGTCTCAGGTCCTGCTCCCAGCAGGTGCTCACAAGCCACCTTCCCTGCAGGACCCCGCGACCATCATGGTGCCGGGGGCCTCCATGGAGACCATTAGGGCAACGCAATTCCCTGCGCGATGATCCGCCTTCAGGGGACACCAATTTCATTTCAACAAATAGAAGTTTACTGGACAGTTCAAGTTCATCAAAATGTTGTATGTAGGAGAGGGTACAACACTTGTGATTCCTCACTTCTATAGCATAACACAACTTCAGCCCTACCATTTGTTCCTCCTTGACTATCCCTATGCCCACTGGCTCCGTCCAGTGTTAAAACCTTATGCACCATTGAGCAGTTGTGCTGAATTCGGCAGACCTTCCCACCAGGTCCCATAGCAATATAGAGGTTCAGGAAAGCTGAGGCATCAAAAGAGTGAATTAATGGTAAAAATCTTGTTCTATATTCCATGCCAATTAAAAAATTAACAGGAAGACACAGCAGGCAATGTTTCGACCATAATAGGCCTTTATCAAGATCAGAGAAAAATTCATACAGCTGTATGAATTGTATGAATTATTCTCTGGTCTATGGTTGAAACATTGCCTGCTGTGTCTTCCTAGTTATTTTCTAATTGACATGGAATATAGAGCAAGATTTTTACCAATAATTCACTGTTTTGACGCCTCAGCTTTCCTGAACTTCTGTATGACCACTGGTGCACCATCAGCTCCAGGGATTTACTGTCCAGTTTTGCAGTGCATCCAGGGTGCTCTATCTTCCATTCACACAGTTCCTCGTCCATCTTCCACTCTCGGCCAGAGAACACAATGCGCCCCTTAACGCCTATGCCGGGCTGTGAAGTTTTGAGGTTGTGTGTTGTAATAATCACCTAGGCAGTTTAAAAATGCAACTATTTTTTATTCCTTATGTCCATGGTTTTACAACTACAGGTAGCTGGACAAAATACCTTTACCCCCTAGACCAAAAGATCACCACCCCGGAGCTGGTAGTTCCACTGCCCCAGTACCAGGTGATACTCACTGTCTCCCAATTTTTAGTTGGCCCACAGATTTTGTATCTCTCGCCAGTATAGTCTGTAGTCACAGTCTATGCTCCATACCATGACCATAGCACGTCTCACACTCCAGTTGGCAGCAATAGACATTAAGATGGTTCCTCACATCCAGACGATAGATATCATAGAATCATAGAATGTTAGAGTTGGAAGGGACCTCAAGGGTTATCGTGGCCAAACCTCTGCTCAATGAAGCACAAGAATCACTAAACCATCTCAGACAAATGACTGTCTAGCCTCTGTGCAAAGACTTCCATTGAATGAGAACTCACAAACTCTTGTGGCAGCCTGTTCTACTCATTGATCACCCTCACTTTCAAAGTGTTTTGTAATATCTAATCTGTATCTTCTCCCTTTCAGCTTCATTCCATTGCTTCTTGTGTTTCCATGTGCAAATGAGAATAATGATGATCCCTCTACACTGTGACAGCCCTTCAGATATTTGTAGACAGCTATTAAGTCTCCTCTTAGTCTTCTATTTTGCAGCTAAATATTCCCAGATGCATTAACCTTTCCTGGTAGGACATAGTTTGCAATCCACTCACCATCCTGGTAGCTCTTCTATGTACTTGCTGCAGTTTTTCAATGTTTTTTTTAAAATGCGGTTCCCAGAACGGGACCCAGTATTCCAGATGAGGTCTGACCAAGGAGGAGTAGAAACGGATTATTACTTTATGTGATCTAGACTCTATGCTTCTCTTAATACATCCTAGAACTATGTTTGCCTTTTTTGCTGCTGCATCACACTGATTCGTGTGCAGTCTGTGATCTATTAGTATACCCAAGTCTTTTTCACACATGATGTGCCTTAGTTCTATTCCTCCCATTCTGTAAATGTAATTTTCGTTTTTCTTGCCCAGATGTAGAGTCTTACGTTTCTCCCTGTTAAATACCATTCTATTATTCTCTGCCCATTGTTCAAGCTTATCTAGATCCTTCTGAATCCCTTTTCTGTCTTCTCTAGTGCTAGATATCCCTTCTAGCTTTGAATAGTCTGCAAACTTGATTAATTTACCTTCAGTTTCCTTATCTAGATCATTTATAAAAAATGTTGAACAACACTGGGGCCAGGACAGAGCCTTGTGGTGCTCAACTTGAAACACTCTTCCAATTGGATGTGCAGCCATTTATTACTACTCTTTGAGTACGATCACTGAGCCAGTTATGAATCCACCTAACCGTAGCCTTGTCAATCCCATACTTGGTCATTTTTTCAATAAGGATAGTATGAAATACTTTATCAAATGCTTTGCTGAAGTCAAGATATACTATAGCTACCGCATTTTCCTGATCCTCCCAGTCAGTGATTCCATCATAGAAGGAAATTAGTCTGGCATGACTTGTTCTCTACAAACCCACGCTGGCTCTTGTTAATTACTATATTCTTATCCAAGTACTTACATATATACTGTTTAATAACTTTTTCACCGATCTTTCCTGGTATACAAGTAAGGCTCACTGGCGTGTAATTGCCTGGCTCCGTCTTCTTTCCTTTTTTGAAGAAAGGGACAACATTTGCCCTTCTCTAATCTTCTGGGTCTTCTCCTGTTCTCCAGAATTTTTCAAAGATTCTATCAAGTGGTTCTGCAATTTCCTCTGCTAACTCTTTCAGTACCCTAGGATGTAATTAATCTAAATTCATGTAAATTAGCTCAGTGTTCCCTCACCATCTCTCTGTTTATGGACAGAGTGGATTATTTTATACCTTCAGTGGCACCGTGAAAATCAGTTGATGTTACAATAACTTTACTAGAGAATACAGATGCAAAATAGGAATTTAAAACTTTGGCCTTCTCAACATCATTCCCGACCACTTCACCCTTTTCATCCTGTTAAAATCCTATAGCATCTTTGACTTTTCTTTTGCTTTTTATATACCCCAAAATCCCTTTTTACTGCTTTTGTTCTCCCTTGCAAGCTTCACTTCATTACTGGCTTTAGCTCTTCTAACTCTTGCCCTACATTATACATTATATTCTTCTTCAGATATGCCCACTCTTTCCATTTGATATACATTTCTGTTTTGTTTTTTAACAAGTGATTAAAGGGAACCTGACAGCAGGATTGTGCAGAGTAACCTACAAAAACTGTCAGGTTGGTGCCGTTATACTGATTAAAATGATACCTTGGATTTCATCAACCATATTGTGGTTGTTGTTTAATCTTTATTTGTAGTCTTCAGTTAATGAGATTCTCATGCTCAGAGGCGGGGCTATGGGCGGGCCTGTGGGGGGGTCTTTTTCGTGGTGCTCTGCTTAAATATTTATCTATATGGCTTATGACAGGTCAATGATCCCTCATTGACCCGCCCCTATTTTACATACTGTATATCTTATTGTTTGAAAAAAATTACATTCATTATGCAGGCATCGGCGGAACACAATAGATGCTACTGGGCAGACTCCACCGCCGGTGCCATTTTGCTAGAGTAAAAAAAAACATTCGTCTCCGCCAAGATGGCACCGGCGGCTCCACGCAGCAGCATTTATCGGATCAGTAAATGCTACTATGCAGGTGCCGGCGGTGCCATCTTAGTATAGACAATTTTTTTTTTTTCCTCTAGCCTACTACGCATGCTTGGCTGGTGCCATTTTGAGGAAGAAAATTTTTCTTTCTTAACAAATTTATATCACTAAATAAAATAAATACATGGATATTATAGATCTGATCATGCTACAGTGCAGGCGCTGCTGCTGGCGCCTGCATGATGAATGTCATTTTTTCCCCCCAAACAATAAAATATACAGTATGTAAAATTGGGGGAAGGTCAGTGAGGCATCAGTGACCTGTCATATGTAAGCAGAGCACCACATAAAGACCCCCCCCACAGCCCTGCCCTGGCGCACGAGAATCTCATTAACTGAAAACTACAAATAAATATTAAACAACAACCACAAGATGGATTTCATCAAGCAAGGTTTACCGCCGAGGGTGTTAATGACCGGGCCAATTTTTACAATTCTGACCACTGTCCCTTTATGAGGTAATAACTCTGGAGCTTCCACGGATCCCAGTGATTCTGACATTGTTTTCTCGTGACATATTGTACTTCATGTTAGTGGTAACATTTATTACATATTTGCGGTTTTTTCCGCAAAGGAAATTTGGCAAAAATGTTGAAAATTTTGCAATTATCCAACTTTTAATTTTCATGCCTTTAAATCACAGAGATATGTAACACAAAATACTTAATAAATAACATTTCACACATGTCTACTTTAAATCAGCACAATTTTGGAACTAAAATTTTTTTTTAGGAAGTTAGAAGGGTTAAAAGTTGACCAGCGATTTCTCATTTTTACAACACCATTTTATTTTTTAGGGACCACATCACATTTGAAGTCACTTTGAGGGGTCTATATGATAGAAAATTCCCAAAAGTGACACCATTCTAAAAACTGCACCCCTCAAGGTGCTCAAAACCACATTCAAGAAGTTTATTAACCCTTCAGGTGCTTCACAGGAATTTTTGGAATTTTTTTTTTTTAAATTAACATTTAACTTTTTTTTCACAAAAAAATTTAATTCAAGGCCAAATTTTTTTTCATTTTTTTTTTTTTATTTTACCAAGGGTAACAGGAGAAATTGGACCCCAATAGTTGTGCAATTTGTCCTGAGTACGCTGATATCCCATATGCAGGTAAACCACTGTTTGGGCGCATGGCAGAGCTCAGAAGGGAAGGAGCGCCGTTTGACTTTTTCAACGCAAAATTGGCTGGAATTGAGATCGGACACCATGTTGTGTTTGCAGAGCCCCTGATTTACCTAAACAGTAGAAACCCCCCACAAGTGACCTCATTTTGGAAACTAGACCCCCCACGGAACTTATCTAGATGTGTGGTGAGCACTTTGAACCCCCAAGTGCTTCACAGAGTTTTATAATGTAGAGCCGTGAAAATAAAAAAAATGTTTTTCCACAAAAATGATCTTTTCGCCCCCAATTTTTTATTTTACCAAGGGTAACAGGACCCCAAAAGATATTGTGCAATTTCTCTTGAGTACACCAATACCCCATATGTAGGGGAATACTAGTTTTTAGGCACAGTGCAAAGCGCAGAAGGGAAGAGGTGCCATGTTGGAGTTCAGATTTTCCTGGATGGGTTTGAAGGTGCCATGTCACATTGGCAGAGCCCCTGATGTGCCAGAACAACAGAAATACTCTATATGTGATCTCATTTTACAAACGACACTCCCCAGTGAATTCAACTAGGGGTGCAGTGATCATATTGACACCTCATGTGCCTCATACAATTTTATACCACTGAGCGGTGAAGAAAAAATAAATTACATTTTTACCACTAAAATGTTGCTTTAGCCCCAAGTTTTAATTTTTCTAAGGGTTAATAGGAAATTTTTTTTACAACAAACTGAGGTCCACTTTTTTCTGAGTGTGCCAATACCCTACATGTAATCAGAAAAATATTTTTCAGGCACAGTGCAAAACTCAGAAGGGAAGGAGCGCCAGATTTTAATGTTCTGGTTTGCAGGTGCCATGACCCACTGGGAGAGCCCATGAGGGGCCAGAACAGCAGAACCCCCCATAAGTGACCCCATTTTACAAACTAAAATATTGTAAAACAAAATATTGTTTTAGCCAAAGATTTTCCATTTTCACATGAGAAGTGGGTAAAAATGGCAACAAAATTTGCCCCACAATTTCTACTATTTAAAAAGGGCTCTCAAAGTGACCCTGGAAAGTATAGGCCAGTAAGTCTAACCTCTGTTGTTGATAAAATATGTGAAGGGTTTCTGAGGGATGTTATTCTGGATTATCTCACTGAGAATAACTGCGTAACTCCATTGTCACATACCCGCTTCTCAGCACGCGACTTGGGGTTGTGCCTGCAAGGGTTAATCTATCTCCTCTCACTCAGTCCAGCATTCAAAGTCTGTCCTATGCTTCAGTGGGAGCATAATTCACACCCTGACACAGACCAGTGTATAATGGGCCCCCTATATAATGCACCAGTATATAATGGGCACCATATATGATGCTCCAGTATATAGTGGACCCCATATATGATGCTCCATATATAATGGGCCCCATATGATGCTCCAGTGTATAATGGCCCCCATACATGATGCTCTAGTCAAGGTATAATGAGCCCCATATATGATGCTCCAGTGTATAAATGGACCCCATGTATAATGCTCCATATATAATGGACCCCATATATAATGCTCCATATATAATGGGCCCCATGTATGATGCTCCAGTGTATAATGGGCCCCATACATGATGCTCTAAGGTATAATGAGCCCCATATATGATGCTCCAGTGTATGATGGACCCCATATATAATGCTCCATATATAATGAGCCCCATGTATGATCCTCCAGTGTATAATGGGCCCCATACATGATGCTCCAGGGTATAATGGGCCCCATACATGATGCTCCAGGTTATAATGGACCCCATATATGATGCTCCAGTGTATGATGGGCCCCATATATTATGTTCCAGTGTATAATGGGCCCATATATAATGGGCCCCATATATGATGTTCCAATGTATGTTGGGCCCATATATGATGCTCCAGTGTATAATGAACCTATATATAATGCTCCATATATAAGGGGTCCCGTATATGATGTTCCAGAACTTTCTGCTACATTCATAGCTGCACAGAGACAGGCAACCCCCTTTAGTGATGTCACAGCCTACAAATATAAGTTACTGCAAGTCAGCCCAACCTTCAGTTGCTGCCTGAAAGCTGTTGCATCAAGACCCTCCATGCATTTTGATGTGTTGCCCCTCCCCTCCCCCCAGCCTGGTTAGCCTGGAATGATCTAAGCAACATGTGAGTGTTTCTGTCTTAAGCCTTTTTTTATTTTGTAATTGCTTTGTACACACTTTAATTGTCTCATATTGTTAAATCTTTTTATACCTTCTGTAAACACTGCCTACCTTTTTGGAGTAAAATATAAAATTACTAGTTTAGTTTCTCCAAGTTCTATACCGAATTTGCACGTGCCTGAAGTTAATTACGCTACTAATTGGGTTAGCTTCAGACCCTCTTTAACATAGTAACATAGTTATTAAGGTTGAAGGGAGACTTTAAGTCCATCTAGTTCAACCCATATCCTGTCCTAACCTGCCCTAACATGTTGATCCAGAGGAAGGCAAAAAAAAACCCATGTGGCAAACAGTAAGCTTCACATTGGGGAAAAAAATTATTTCCCGACTCCACATACGGCAATCAGACTAGCTCCCTGGATCAACGCAATATTAAGGAAACTAGTGTATATACCCTCTAATATTATACTTTTCAAGAAAGGCATCCAGTCCCTTCTTAATTTTTAGTAGGGAATCACTCATTACAACATCATATGGCAGAGAGTTCCATAGTCTCCCTGCTCTTACAGTAAAGAATCCACGTCTGTGAGTATGCTTAAACCTTCTTTCCTCCAGACGTAGAGGATGCCCCCTTGTCCCCATCACAGGTCTAAGAGTAAAAAGATCATTGGAAAGGTCTTTGTACTGTCCCCGCATATATTTATACATTGTAATAAGATCACCCCTAAGCCTTCGATTCTCCAAACTAAATAACCCCAAGTGTAATAACCTGTCTTGGCATTGCAGTCCCCCTAGTTCCCTAATAACCTTGGTCGCTCTTCTCTGTACCCGCTCCAGTTCAGCTATGTCTTTCTTATACACCGGAGACCAGAACTGTACACAGTATTCTTAGTGTGGTCGCACTAGTGACTTATATAGAGGTAAAATTATGTTTTCCTCATGAGCATCTATGCCTCTTTTAATGCATCCCATTATTTTATTTGCGTTTGCAGCAGCTGCCTGACACTGGCCACTAAATGTGAGTTTGTCGTCCACCCATACACCCAGGTCCTTTTCAGTGACAGTTTTGCCCAGTGTTTTACAATTAAGCACATAATTATACATCTTATGCGTTCTACCCTAGTGCATGACCTTACATTTATCCCCATTAAAGCTCATTTGCCATTTATCAGCCCAAGCTTCTAGTTTATATAAATCCTCCTGTAATATAAAATTGTCCTCCTCTGTATTGATTACCCTGCAGAGTTTAGTGTCATCTGCAAATATTGAAATTCTACTCTCTATGCCCCCTACAAGGTCATTAATAAATATGTTAAAAAGAAGCGGGCCCAAAACTGACCCCTGTGGTACCCCACTGCTAACCGTGACCCAGTCCGAGTGTGCTCCATTAATAACCACCCTTTGTTTCCTATCCCTGAGCCAGCTCTTAACCCTCCTACACATATTTTCCCCTATCCCCATTGTTCTCATTTTATGTATCAACCTTTTGTGTGGCACTGTATCAAAAGCTTTTGAAAAGTCCATGTACACCACTTCCACTGCATTCCCTTGGTCCAGTCCTGAACTTGCCTCTTCATAAAAGCTTATCAGATTAGTCTGACAGGAATGGTCCCTTGTAAACCCATGTTGATATTGGGTCATGAGGTTATTCTTCTCGAGATACTCCAGTATAGTATCTCTTAGGAAACCCTCCAGGATTTTACCCACAGTTGAGGTTAAACTTACTGGCCTATAATTTCCATGTTCAGTTTTTGACCCCTTTTTGAATATTGGCACCACATTTGCTATACGCCAGTCTTGTGGTACAGACCCTGTTATTATGGAATCCTTAAAGATTAGGAATAATGGTCTATCTATGACTGTGCTTAATTCCTGCAGTACTCGGGGGCGTATGCCATCCGGGCCCGGGGATTTGTCAATTTTAGTGATTTTTAGACGCCACCGTACTTCCTGCTGGGTTAAGCAGGTGACATTTAATGGAGAATTTTTATCCCTGATCATGTTATCCGTCATGGGATTTTCTTGTGTAAATACTGTTGAAAAAAAGTCATTTAGCCTATTGGCTTTTTCCTCATCCACCATCTCACCCAGACTATTATTAAGGGGGCCAACACTATCATTTTTTAGTTTCTTTCTTACTATTTATGTAGTTAAAGAATATTTTGGGATTATTTTTACTTTCTCTGGCAATGAGTCTCTGTCTCAATCTTTGCTATTTTGATTTGCTTTTTACAGAATTTATTTAATCTTCTGTAGTTAGTTAATGCCTCATCACTACCTACTTGCTGTAATTCTGTGCTTTATTTTTATCTCTTATTGTGCCCCTTACAGCTCTATTTAGCCATAGTGGTCTCCTCCTATTTCTCGCAGGTTTATTCCCATACGGTATATATTGTGCACAGGTCCTATTCAGGAGGATAATAAACGTCTCCCATTGTCTTTGTGTATTTTTATGTCTCAGGATATCGTCCCAGTTATTGCACCAAGATCATCTCTCATCCGTTGGAAATTTGCCTTCCTGAAGTTTAGTGTCCTTGTAACCCCTCTACTACACATCTTATTACAGGACACATGAACACTTTATTAATTTGTGATCACTATTACCCAAGTGACCCTCAACCCTTACATTTGATATGCGGTCTGGCCTGTTGGTTAATATTAGGTCTAGCAGTGCCCCCCCTCTTGTTGGGTCCTGAACCAGTGGTGAAAGGTAATTGTCTCTCATAGTTGTCAGACACCTATCACCAGTTCTGCCGGAACCCAAACCCCTCCTTCCTACACCAATTCCTGAGCCACTTATTAACCTCCCTAATCTCCCATTGCCTCTCTGGCGTGGCACGTGGTACAGGAAGTATTTCCGAAAATACCACCTTGGAGGTCCTTGCTTTAAGCTTACAGCCTAATTCCCTGAAATCATCTTTAAGGACCTTCCACCTACCTCTAACTTTGTCATTTGTGCCAATGTGCACCATGACCGCTGGATCCTCACCAGCCCCTCCCAGTAATCTGTCAACCGATCAGCGATGTGTCGCACTCGAGCGCCAGGTAGGCAGCACACCGTTCGACGATCCCTGTCTTTGTGACAGATTGCCCTATCTGTTCCCCTAATAATTGAGTCTCCCACTACCAGCACCTGTCTGGCCTGCCCTGCTCTCCTATTTCCCCCCTTACTGGAGCAGACACTCCTCCGGCTTTCAGAGGACATGCCTTGCTGCAGCAGTGCTACTCCTGCACTAACACTCCCCTCATCTGCCAACTTAGCAAACTTATTGGGGTGTGCCAGATCAGGACTAGCCTCCCTGGTGCTCTTCCCTCTACCCCGCCTTCTAACTGTCACCCAGCTAGCTGCTTCATTGTCCTGCAGCTCCAACCTAGCATCCCCCCTCATCTATCCCATTGAGCGTCTGCTCAGTGAGCAGGAGACTCCTTTCCATATTGTCAATGGATCTCAGTGTTGCCAGCTGCACATTTAGATCCAGTATCTGGGTTTCCAAATGCACAACGTGCTCACATCTCGCACAGCAGTATGCACCCTCCACCGGCTGTTCAAGGATTTCATACATGCGGCAAGACGTGCACTGGATGGCATTGGCAACAGTGGAGCACATCCTAATGGGGATTGCACCAGACAATAAGATAATTATTATTAATTAAGAAATTGAAGCTGGTGGCAGTGAAGTGTGTTCTGGGCTAGGTTGGTAGCACTGACAGCGAGAGAACGGGTTTTATAAGCTGATGTTTGGCTGTGGCCAGAGCATTTATAATTCCCTCTCTGCAGTGTGCCTGATAGCCAGTCCACAGTAAGCGGCCCATCCGGCGAAAAAATATCCTAGGTGCAGTTCCCTGACTGACATGAGGGTAAAGGGGGTGCCGGAGAGCTGCAAGTTCCAAAGCGGAACTAGAAAGTGGGATATACATATATCCCTGCTGTTCATGACATATTGAATCATAGAATCATAGAATCGTAGAGTTGGAAGGGACCTCCTGGGCCATCTGGTCCAACCCCCTGCTCAAAGCAGGATTCGCTAAATCATCCCAGTCAGATGTCTGTCCAGCCTCTGTTTGAAGACTTCCATTGAAGGAGAACTCACCACTTCTCGTGGCAGCCTGTTCCACTCATTGATCACTCTAACTGTCAAAAAGTTTTTTCTAATATCTAATCTGTGTCTCCTCCCATTCAGTTTCATCCCATTGCTTCTAGTCTTTCCTTGTGCAAATGAGAATAAAGTTGATCCTTCTACAATGTGACAGCCCTTTAGATATTTGTAGAGAGCTATTAAGTCTCCTCTCAGTCTTCTCTTTTGCAAACTAAACATTCCCAAATCCTGCAACCTTTCCTCATAAGACAGGGTTTGCAGACCGGTCACCATTCTGGTCGCTCTTTTCTGAACTTGCTCCAGTTTGTTGATGTCTTTTTTAAAATGTGGTGCCCAAAACTGGACACAATATTCCAGATGAGGTCTGACCAAAGAGGAGTAGACCTCATCTGGAATATTGTGGCAGCAGTGGGATAACTACAATAAGCCCCTGCAGCCGAATACTTTCGCAAGGTACTGTATACTGCTCCATATACAGTGCCTTGCGAAAGTATTTGCCCCCTGGGACTTTTCAACCTTTTCTCACATTTCATGCTTCAAACATAAAGATACCAAATGTAAATTTTTGGTGAAAAATCAACAACAAGTGCGACACAATTGTGAAGTTGAATGAAATTTACTGATTATTTTAAATTTTTGTGGAAAGTCAAAAACTGAAAAGTGGGGTGTGCAAGATTATTCGGCCCCTTTAACTTAATACTTTGTTGCGCCACCTTTTGCTGCAATTACAGCTGCAGTCTCTTTGGGTATGTCTCTATCAGTTTTGTACATCGAGAGACTGAAATTCTTGCCCATTCTTCCTTGGCAAACAGCTCGAGCTCAGTGAGGTTGGATGGAGATCGTTTGTAAACAGCAGTTTTCAGCTCTTTCCACAGATTCTCGATTGGATTCAGGTCTTCAGGTCTGGACTTTGACTTGGCCATTCTAACACCTGGATACGTTTATTTGTGAACCATTCCGTTGTAGATTTTGCTTTATGATTGGGATCATTGTCTTGTTGGAAGACAAATCTCTGTCCCAGACTCCAACAGGTTTTCTTTAAGAATGGTCCTGTATTTGGCTCCATTCATCTTCCCATCACTTTTAACCATCTTCCCTGTCCCTGCTGAAGAAAATCAGGCCAAACCATGATGCTGCCACCACCATGTTTCACAGTGGGGATGGTGTGTTCAGGGTGATGAGCTGTGTTGCCTTTACGCCAATCATATCGTTTGGCATTGTTGCCAAAAAGTTCGATTTTGGTTTCATCTGACCAGAGCACCTTCTTCCACGCTTGCACAGTGCTCCTTGGGATGTTTAAAGTTTTGGAAATCATTTTGTATCCAATTCCAGCTTTAAACTTCTCCACAACAGTATCATGGACCTGCCTGATGTGTTCCTTGGACTTCATGATGCTCTCTGTGCTTCAAACAGAACCCTGAGACTATCATAGAGCAGGTGCATTGATACGGAGACTTGATTACACACAGGTGGATTATATTTATCATCATTAGTCATTTAGGACAACATTGGATCATTCAGAGATCCACAATGAACTTCTTGAGTGAGTTTGCTACACTGAAAGTAAAGGGGCCGAATAATATTGCATGCCCCACTTTTCAGTTTTTGAGTTTCCACAAAAATTTTAAATAACCAATAAATTTCATTCAACTTCACAATTGTGTTCCACTTGTTGATTCTTCACCAAAAATTTACATTTGGTATCTTTATGTTTGAAGCATGTGGGAAAAGGTTGAAAAGTTCCAGGGGGCCGAAAACTTTCGCAAGGCACTGTATAATGGGCACCATATACTGTATGATGCTCCAGCGTATGATGGGCCCATGTAATGCTCCATATATAATGGGCCCCATATATGATGCTCCAGTATATGATGGGCCCCATATATGATGCTCCAGTGTATGATGAACATATATAATGCTCCATATGTAATGGGCCCCATAGACGATGCGCCATATATAATGGTCCCCATATATGATGCTCCAGTATATGATGGGTCCCATATATGATGCTCCAGTGTATAATGTACCTATATGATGCTCCAATGTATAATGGGCCCCATATATGATGCTCCAGTATATGATGGGCCCCATATAATGCTCCATATATAATGGGCGCCATATATGATGCTCCAATGTATAATGGGCCCCATATATGATGCTCCAATGTATAATAGGCCCCATATATGATGCACCAGTATATAATGAGCCCCATATATGATACTCCAGGGTATAATGGGCCCCATAAGATGCTCCAGTATATGATGGACCCCATATATATTCCTCCAAACATAAAAAAAACCCTAAAAATTAAAGACTTGCCTCTCATCGCTGGCCACTGCTCTGCTCCAGACTCCTCAGTGCCGCCATCTTCTAGATCTCTGCACTGTGACTGTTCAGACAGAGGGTGCACGGATGTGACATTATTGTGCCCTCTGACCTGAACATCACATTCAGAAGACGCGGAAGACAGCGCAGCAGTGGAGCAGGGCGAGGTAAGTATCACAAGTGCCCTGAGCAAGTGGGGAACCCACTCACAGGAGCCGGTACATATACCCGGCCTCTATAGCATGCCGGTGTCCCCTATGGCGAGTAAGCCCCCCACCTGCTCAGGGCCCCGGCACTTTCCCGGGTGCGCTGGTTGCTAACGCCAGCCCTGCACACATACATACATTCGGGGATTATCGCAGAGCGATTCACCCTAATTCATAGATGAAGTGGCAGACAGCTGCAGACACACTCAATATTTTCAATTAAACTTGATTGTATTAATTTATATGCCATATCCCTTGTTTCCTTTACTGATAATGCCTAGTTGTCCTATGAAAAATTTAAGAGTGTCTCATTGACTCAGGGGGGCTTGTTAGATATCAAAGTATAGGTGTCTTGAGTAAAAAATAAAAATACAGCTTTTGCAGAAAATCAAAAACTTCACTGGAACCCTGGTCGGCTGCCTCATTGTAGGCAATGTCTGCAGGATGGAAGCCTTGCAAACCTCCTCCTGATCAGTCATCTACATGGTGGCATGACGCATGTAGGACTACTAATCAGAAGAGACACTAGGTGTCATTAGAGAGGCAGAGATCTGTAAGACTTCGGCCTGGTGAACACCGACTAAGCTCATGGATCAAGGTAATACACGTCTTTTTACGCAACTGTAAAACACACTGTTACGTAGATGCAACAATACAGCTCTGGCAAAAATTAAGAGACCACTGGAAAATGTTCAGTTTGTCTGATTTTTCTCTTTATATTTTTGAGTAAAATGTAAATTGCTATTTTATTCTATAAACTTCTGACAACATGTCTCCGAATTTCCAAGCAATACATTTTGTATTTATTTTCAGAAAATAAGAAATGGTCAAAATAACAAAAACAGGCAGTGCTTGCCGACCTCAAATAATGCTAGGAAAACAAGTTCATAATCATTTAGAAACAACAATACTAATGTTTTACCTCAGGAAGAGTTCAGAAATCAATATTCTGTGGAATCCCCATGATTGTTAATCACAGCTTTCCTGCGTCTTGGCTGCTTCCCACGTCTCTCACACGGCTTTTGGGGACCTTATGCCGCTCCTGGTACACATGTCAGCAGTTCTTCTTTGTCTGATGGCTTGTGACTCTCCATCTTCCTCCTGATTATATCCAGAGGTTCTCAGTGGGGTTCAGGTCTGGAGATTGGGCGGCCATGACAGGGGTTTGATGTGGTGGTCCTCCATCCACACATTGATTGACCTAGCTGTGTGGCATGGCGCATTGTCCTCAGAGTTGGGGAACATTGCCTGAGCAGAAGGAATCCGCTGTTTTTCCAGGATAACCTTGTATGCGGCTTGATTCATACGTCCTTCACAAAGATTAACCTGCCCAATTCCAGCCTTGCTGAAGCATCCCCAGATCATCACCGATCCTCCACCAAATTTCACAGTGGGTGCAAGACACTGCGGCTTGTACGCCTCTCCAGGTCTGCGTCTAACCATTAGACGACCAGGTGTTGGGCAAAGCTGAGAATTAACAAACAAAACCTATATAGAAAAGAATTCCCAAAAGTAAGAATATTTACTACTGTGAAGACAATAAATATACAAACCAATCCAAAAAAGAAAAAAGTTTTCACAAGAAATATATCAAATTAAACTTTATTCAATATCAGTTAAAAACATGATTGAGGGGCGCATGCGCGGAGCTTGATGAGGACAGAAGCGCGCCTCTGAGCTCCGCTCTCCTGCGGGCTATTTTTAGCTCCTTTCAGCACCCAGGATGCGGCGGGCGGGACGTCGGCACAGCGGGCACATACCGGAGATCACAGGAGTGCAATGCCAAAGAGGGGCGGCCCTGCACAGCAGGTGAATAGATCAATCACTGACCTTTTTGCTGGAAGCAGCGTTCCCAAGATGGCCGCCACTGTTGCTGTGGCGTCTCCTGCCCTGTCTGCTCCCCCCATAGCTGGCCCGGACGCTCTCTCCCCTCAGGGGGACTCCACGATCCACACAACAGAGCTGATAAAGGCTCTGCAAGACACTTTTAAGGCAGAGTTTGCCTCAGCTATGCGGAAGGTCTCTGCACAATTACAGGACATTGCACAAAGAACATCAGCACTAGAAGAGAAAATGGATACTGTGACTGATTCATTAGAAACGACCTTGAACTAAAGTGTGAGGACATGGAAAACAGATTCCGTAGGGGCAATTTAAGGGGACTGCCTGAGGAGATCTCAGCACTTAAAGACACGGCAGCTACGCTTTTTGCCACATTACTTCACAAACAGACCCGGCTCTGCTTCGTATTAGGGTTAGAGTACACAGAGCCTTGGGAAAGCCCCGCTCAGATAAGAACTCTAGAGACGTTATTCTTAAACTACTACATGAGGAGGTCCGGGACCTGATACTCTCAGCGACAAGGGGACTGTCTACACTACCTGGCCTCCCAGATACAGTCCATATTTTTGCAGATATAGCCCCTGCCACCCTCACACGAAGGAGAAACTTGAGACCAGTGACTGCCGCACTACAAGCCGCACAAATCAAATACAGATGGGGTTTCCCTTTTGCTCTACTTTTTTCAACAAACAATAACACCTATATGTGCAAGACTTTGGAAGAAGGCCAGTTAGCCTTAAACCAAGCTGGCATACCAGAGCTAGAAATCCCTCAGCCATTACCACCTCGAAAATTGAGACCCACGAGAGAATGGACAGAAGTCCGAAGATCGAGCCGACAACAACCAAAAGTTACCTGAATTGTGACATTTGATATTGGCTTTGCAGTGAAGTGTAAGTTTTGATTTTCCCCTCTCCCTTGTGTGCCTGGGGGCCTCTTATAGGCAGGGCTGTGGAGTTGGAGTCGTGGAGTCTGAGTCGAAGCTCATTTTGGAGGAGTCGGAGTCAGTATAAAATGGTCCGACTCCTAAAATATATAATAAATTGGGTACAGTAGTTCAATGCAGAATGTGCTGAATATTTTTTCATAGGAATTTGGGAAAGTTATGAAATGTCCTATAAATGGCTGTTTTATTCCTGATCTAAGGCTACATTCACACACAGCGTTTTTCCTGTGTTTTTTGAGGACACTTTTTTTAGCTGCTAAAGCAGATCAGCTTTTTAAAAAACCGCATCACCTGAAAGGTTTTTGAGCTCATAGATAATGTTTTCAATAGCAAAAGCAGATTAGAAATCTCTATCCATTTATCCATATCTGTCTATCCATATCTTATCTGTACCAAAAAGAATGAAAGCCGAGTAGCACACAGACTAACACTCCTTTTTTTTTAGCACCAGTCAGGTACACCTCATAGCTACCCAAAAGGACGCCCAGGACAGGCATTGCTCGTCTTCAGTAACACATCAACATCAATTGATAGTTGGAATAAATAGACTGCATTCACCACATCTTAAGGTGCAGGCTTTATTTTCAAGTGTAGGGGTGTGCAGTATAAGGTTCTGCAGCAGCTGAGGTGTGCAGTATGAGATTCTGCGGAACAGTATGAGGTTCTGCCCCCCCTAGTTTTGATCCTGGCTAAAACCGTTTCTTATAGATATGGCGATCCCTCAGGTAACCCTAAATGAAGGTCAATGGACACAGGTGGCTGAATTGAAGGAAATGCTTAATCACCTATTTACCGTGACTAAAAAATTACAAGCTGAGGATTTAACTCCTGGCATTTTCATAAGGGAGTGGAAGAACTTGCTATTTTGCCTGTCCCAAAGAGGAGATTTAATCGCAGATGGCATTTCTGCTTCAATGAAACGGAGAGAGACACAGCTATTGGAAAATAAAATTTTTCTGGCAGCTGTTTATGTGGACCCAAGTCATCGTATATTGCTTGATGATCAACAGCTTACTAAAGGAAAAGAAGCTCTGACTGAGGTAGCAGTTAGGATGAGTGGCCTACAGGAGGACTGCCAGGCGCAAGAGGACTTGGGTCCTGACAGTGCTACTGCTGCCATATCTTCATCCTCATCAGATGAGGAGTTTGACTTTGACAAGTATTTGTATGACATGGAGCAGGCAAAGCATTGCTGCAAGGAAAAATATTTCACTCCGTCTCCTATAGTAAGCAGATTGACCAGATTTCAGCAAAATGTTTCACTTGCTCTCAAAGAAAAATTCAACCGTTCATCAAAACTGACTGTGCAGGAGGCAATTCCTTTATACCCGGAAATTGTTAGAGATGTTGCCCATGTGGTTACGGCTTTGCCTCCAACCCAAATTAGTGTAGAGAGGTTGTTCTCTGGCCTTAAAATTATTAGGTCAGATGTGAGGTCATCTATGAAAGAGGATCTGATGGAGGCAATTCTATTTCTTAGAACAAATTCATAGACTGCACAAATGTTATTTAGTATGTTTTTGTTGAAAACTGTTTTTTGCCACTTACATAGTTTATTACATAGTGTTATATATATATATACTGTGTGTATATATATATATATATATGTAATCGATATTACATCGTGTATTACATATTTACAATTTATTGCAGTTTTTTGTGTTCTAAAGTTGTATTCTAATAAATATATATGTTCTATCTAAATGTCTTGATTATTGTATCATAAAAATGTCTGATGTTCACATTGTACTATAATACATTTTTCACTTAAATATAAGCAATATATCTTGGAGTCAGAGTCGGAGTCGTTGGAAGGGAAATTGAGGAGTCGGAGTCGGGGTCGCAGGTTTGGCTTACCGACTCCACAGCCCTGCTTATAGGACCCTACTCAGGTTCCAACAAAGACGGAGGTCTGGGGAAGAAAGATGATCAGAGATTCTACCCGGTTGATCTCTTACATCCTTTAGCTTTTGCTGTTCCATTTTGTAGACGGCTTTACCTCCCAAGTTGTTTAGGAGTGTGCCAAGTTCGTTTGGGTCAGATTAAATTGACATGGAAATTCAATGAGGTGCATAGAGGAAGGTCTGAGAGCTGCCACGAGATGAATCCAAATTAGTTGAGCCAAATCACATGTGGAGATAGGATGCACGTCCAAGCTAGTTAGCATAGCGATTTGTTCCTATGACTAAGAGTGCAAGCAAAGCGCTCAAAATGCGTCAGGCAATCTGATTTTAATATGGCTTAATCTGCCACAATAAAAAATTTTTCTTTTATTTCATGGAGTACCGTCAACCCTTTTTCCTTATGGAAATTCAATATAAGCAGGAGCGTTGCCTGCAGGGATGATTCATGTTGCCTATCTCTAGTGATTGTTGGTTTGATCCAACTATTGAGAAGATCCAGATCACTATGCAAACTGGACTTATAGTCCATTTAAGGTTAATTGTTCATTATTTGTTATGTGTCCTCGTCTACCCTTCCTCTTGTCTTTCCCATTTGTCCCCCCACAGGAGTAGCTATGCTTTTCATCTTTATTGCCGTACAGGTCTCCTACGCATACTGATTTTGGTCTGCAATTCCACCCCTATGGTGGGAAGGTTTGGGGTGAGTTATTATCTAGCTTTAAAAAGTTAGTTAACTATGTGTAAGATTAAGTTGCATAATGTAAGGGGTTTTAACTCCCCTTTAAAACATAAAAAGGCCTTTTTAGACTACCGGAAAAATAGTCCTGACATTATTTGTCTCCAGGAGACCCATTTTTCTAATTCCTCTTGCCCGAGGTATTTTGACTCTGCCTATTCTCGTTTTTTCCTGTTCACTTGGGAGCATAAGACGAGAGGTGTGGCCATTTTTGTTAAGAATAGTTTTCCTTTACAACCCGTCCAATCATATGCAGATAATGAGGGTAGATTCTTTATTCTACAAGGACAAAATATTTGTATTGTAAACAGTTATCTCCTTGCCTCTGCCCAATTCTCAGTCTTTAAGTTGATTTTGTCAAAGCTCGCCGCGCTCTTATACCATCACCTAATTTGGTTTGGAGATTTTAGCTTTACTATTAACCCGTCTTTCGATAGCAGTGCGGAGTGGCTATCTGATGTCTCTAAGGTGGAGAGGAAAAAAATTCTTAGTCTTATGAAGGAGTATCTTTTAGCAGATCTCTGGAGGGAGCTGCATAGGTCGTCAAGAGATTTTACGTATTTTTCCCCGGCGCACAAAACATACTCCAGGATTGACATGCATCTGATAACAGTGACCACACTTTCCTGCCGTTCCACACACACGTCATATCCCGTCCTCCTGGTCAGACCATGATGCGGTCCTCTCTATTTTCAAATTTAATATCACCACGTCCAGGTTATATAGGTGGCGATTGAACAAATCTCTCTTGGTAGACCCGGTTAACATTACCTTAATTAAGGAGGATCTAGCAAATTTTTTTGAAACTAATAAAACAGGAGATCCCTCCCCTGGAATATTACTAGAATCATAGAATCGTAGAGTTGGAAGGGACCTCCTGGGCCATCTGGTCCAACCCCCTGCTCAAAGCAGGATTCGCTAAATCATCCCAGTCAGATGTCTGTCCAGCCTCTGTTTGAAGACTTCCATTGAAGGAGAACTCACCACTTCTCGTGGCAGCCTGTTCCACTCATTGATCACTCTAACTGTCAAAAAGTTTTTTCTAATATCTAATCTGTGTCTCTTCCCATTCAGTTTCATCCCATTGCTTCTAGTCTTTCCTTGTGCAAATGAGAATAAAGTTGATCCTTCTACAATGTGACAGCCCTTTAGATATTTGTAGACAGCTATTAAGTCTCCTCTCAGTCTTCTCTTTTGCAAACTAAACATTCCCAAATCCTGCAACCTTTCCTCATAAGACAGGGTTTGCAGACCGGTCACCATTCTGGTCGCTCTTTTCTGAACTTGCTCCAGTTTGTTGATGTCTTTTTTAAAATGTGGTGCCCAAAACTGGACACAATATTCCAGATGAGGTCTGACCAAAGAGGAGTAGAGGGAAATAATGACTTCACGTGATCTAGACTGTATGCTTCTGTTAATACATCCTAGAATTGCATTTGCCTTTTTTGCTGCTGCATCACACTGTTGACTCATATTCAGTCTGTGATCTATTAGTATACCCAAGTCTTTTTCACATGTGCTGTCACTTAGCCCTATTCCTCCCATTCTATATATGCTTTTTTCATTTTTATTGCCCAGATGTAGTACTTTGCATTTCTCCCTGTTAAAAACCATTCTGTTAGTTGCTGCCCACTTCTCCAGTTTATTTAAATCTTTTTGAATCCTCTCTCTCTCTTCTCTAGTATTAGCTATCCCTCCTAGCTTTGTGTCATCAGCAAATTTAATCAGTTTACCCTCAATTCCTTCATCTAAATCGTTGATAAAGATGTTGAACAATACAGGGCCCAGGACAGAGCCCTGTGGTACCCCACTTGAGACATTCTTCCAACTGGATGTGCAGCCATTTACGACCACTCTTTGGGTCCGATCACTAAGCCAGTTATGAATCCACCTAACAGTTGCCTTGTCCATTCCATACTTAGTCATTTTTTCAATAAGGATTGTATGAGAGACTTTGTCAAATGCTTTGCTGAAGTCAAGATATACTATAATTACAGCATTTCCTTGATCCACCCAATCAGTGATACCGTCATAGAAGGAAATTAAGTTAGTCTGACATGACTTATTAGTTACAAACCCATGCTGACTCTGTTTAATCACTTCATTCTTATCCAGGTATTGACATACATGTTGTTTAATAATTTGTTCAAAGATCTTTCCTGGTATAGAAGTCAGACTCACCGGCCTATAGTTGCCTGGGTCCACCTTCTTCCCCTTTTTGAAGATAGGAACAACATTTGCTCTTCTCCAGTCTTCTGGCACTTCTCCTGTTCTCCAAGAATTTTCAAAGATTATGGAGAGGGGTTCAAAAATTTCTTCTGCTATCTCCTTCAGTACTCTGGGGTGTAATTCATCTGGACCTGGAGACTTGAATTCATTTAGGTTAGCTAAGTGTTTCCTCACTATCTTTCTGTTTATAGATATCCTGGATTCTTCTATTCCCTTAATAGGACATAATACTATATGGCTAACACATAAAAAATATATCACTGGCTCTTTGATTAAGCTTGCAACCACCAAAAAAAGGAAAGAACTTCAGACTAGATTGGAAAATAAATTGCTTAAATTAGAATTGGCTAACCAGCTTTCTCCTATATATTTAACTAAACAAATTTATGATACTAAATTACAGCTAGACGCTATCCTTACTACTAAAACGGAGAGGGCCCTGACCTGGACTAAAGCTACATTCTACAAATATGCTAACAAACCTAATAGATTGTTAGCGCGGAAGCTTAGGGCAAGAGAGTCACTCAACATCATCTCGGCTATAAAAAAACCTAATGGACAAATTTCGGCCCACCCTGATACAATTTATGACACCTTTCATGCCTATTATCAAAACTTGTATTCCGCCCCGCAACCTCCTCCGTTACTACTTGAGTCCTTCCTCAATAATCTCAACCTCCGTAAAATCACTGACTCTACAGCTCAACATCTTCATCGTAATATCTTAGAAGAAGAAATTGCTGCAAAAACTAAAAAAAGGAAAAGCACCCCGACCGGATGGCCTCACGGCAATTTATTATAAAAAATTTAGCAAGATGCTTACACCCTTTATAAAAAGTTTCTGTAATTCACTTTTACACGGTGTACAAATGCCCCCAGGGTTTTATATAGCACACGTAACTGTAATCCCAAAACCCAAAAGAGATCACATTCTAACTAAAAACTATAGACCCATATCACTTTTAAATATAGATTTAAAAATTTTCACATATTGTAACTGAAAGGATTAATAGTATTCTTCCCCATCTCATTCATTGAGATCAGGTAGGTTTTATACCTACGAGACAGGCACCAGATAACATAAGGAGGGCGTTAAATATCATTCACACAACGAATCTCCGCCGAAAGCGACTTCTACTGCTTACCCTCGATATTGAAAAAGCTTTTGATACGGTCTCGTGGACATACCTTTTTAAGGTGTTATCTAAATTTGGGTTTTCCTCTAAATTAATTGAGTGCCTCAAGTTATTATATGATAAACCTATAGCCTATTTAAAGCTTCCTGCGATGCATCCTTCCCCAATAAACATTCAAAGAGGCACCAGGCAAGACTGCCCATTATCTCCTGCCCTTTTTGCCCTCGCAGTGGAACCCATAGCAGAAGCGATAAGGAAAAACCAAAACATACTGGGGCCTGAGGGTTTGGGAGATCAGTATAAAGTCAGTCTATATGCAGACGACCTTCTTCTAATGTTAAATAGCCCTCCTACTTCGCTCCCTCCTCTATTCCCACTTTTGTACAAATTAAAAAAAATCTCTGATCTCAGAATAAATATAGATAAGTCCGAAGTGCTATTGTCAACTTCCCAAAAGAGGAGCAAAATAATATAGCATCTCAATTTGGATTTATATGTAATGAACATTTCCTATCCTACCTGGGTATTAACTTAACAGCCGATAGGACAACGTTATTTAAATGTAATTATTCCTCAGAGTTTTCAAGCAGACTTAAATAGATGTTCTTTGGCAAGTTTGTCTTGGTTGGGTAGGATACACACAATAAAGATGGTTTCCCGCCCTCGTTTCTTATATCTTTTCAGATCCCTTCCAATAATGGTACCAACCAGAACGTTCAACCATTTAAATTCTATGATATCTAAATTTGTTTGGTTGGGGAAAAGGCCTAGAATTGCGCAGAAGACCATGTACCTCCATAGGAAATTGGGAGGATTGTCCTCACCTAATTTCGCACTTTACTATAAATCACCCCAGATTGCCCAACTAATCAACACCTGTCCACACGGGAATACACCTACATGGGTTCTCCTGGAATCCTTGCTATCCAGACCATACTCTATTTTCAGGCTAAATGTGGTCCACAGAGCGATTGCCACAGAATCTAAATAAATATGGCCCCTTACACGGTCCATTAATTAATGCTCTGGAGGAAGGTTAGGTTAAAATATGATATGAGATGCAATCTAACCCCTCACCACTGATCAATATTTTTCACAACCCTATGTTCCAACCAGGGTTGGAACCACAACTTTTTTCATGGTGGTTGACTAAGGGGATCTACTTACTCAAGCACCTCTGTTCTCTATTTAATGTATTGTGGGACAGACAAGAATTTATTCAAAAATTCACACCTCCTGCAAGGGAAATGATGCGTATAAACCAGGTATTTCATTTTGCTAAGCAAATTTTCCCAGGAAAAACCCCTCTCCGGATAACGGGTTTTGAGAACAAATGCCTGCACAATCCATTGGGGAAAGGAATGATTTCTTTGATTTACTCTACTATTAGCCCACCATATGATGAAAGAAAACTAGAGGATATGTTACAATGGGAGGAATATAATAATAATAATACATTTTATTTCTATAACCACTTTACATTTCAGAGGGGATTTGTACAGACGATAGACATTACAGCATAACAATAACCACATAGATCATAACAAATACCAAGAGGAATGAGGGCCCTGCTCGCAAGCTTACAGTCTATGAGGAAAGAGGGAGACACGAAAGGTGGGTGGTAACAGTTGCCCTGATTGTATGGACCAGCCATAATGTTAAGTGTGTAACAGTACAGACACAGAGGGCTAATGGATGCATAAAGCATGTGGGAACGTGATGCGGGGAACCTGGTTATGGTAAAACTTTTGGCTGTGCCACACAGGGATAGATTAGGTTAAGGTGTTGAGGCGGTAGGCCAGTCTGAATAAATGCATTTTCAGGGCACGCTTAAAATTGTGGGGATTGGGGACTAATCGTATTGACCTGGGAAGACTTAGGATACAAGGGACCGTTCCTGTCAGACTAATCTGATAAGCTTTTATGAAGAGGTAAGTTCTGGACTGGACCAAGGGAATGCAGTGGACGTGGTGTACATGGACTTTTCAAAAGCTTTTGATACGGTGCCAGACAAAAGGTTGATACATAAAATGAGAACAATGGGGATAGGGGAAAATATGTGTAGGTGGGTTAAGAGCTGGCTCAGGGATAGGAAACAAAGGGTGGTTATTAATGGAGCACACTCGGACTGGGTCACGGTTAGCAGTGGGGTACCACAGGGGTCAGTTTTGGGCCCGCTTCTTTTTAACATATTTATTAATGACCTTGTAGGGGGCATAGAGAGTAGAATTTCAATATTTGCAGATGACACTAAACTCTGCAGGGTAATCAATACAGAGGAGGACAATTTTATACTGCAGGCGGATTTATCTAAGCTAGAAGCTTGGGCTGATAAATGGCAAATGAGCTTTAATGGGGATAAATGTAATGTCATGCACTTGGGTAGAACGAACAAGATGTATAATTATGTGCTTAATTGTAAAACACTGGGCAAAACAGTCACTGAAAAAGACCTGCGTGTATGGGTGGATGACAAACTCACATTTAGTG
This sequence comes from Dendrobates tinctorius, assembly GCF_039654945.1. NCBI lineage: Eukaryota > Metazoa > Chordata > Amphibia > Anura > Dendrobatidae > Dendrobates > Dendrobates tinctorius. Next base: position 1,332,011 of record NW_027361931.1, on the reverse strand, counting down.
GCCAGAGTCAAGCAGCTGCTGCAAAGGCAAATAAAATAATGGGATGCATTAAAACAGTCATAGATGCTCATGAGGAGAACATAATTTTACCTCTATATAAGTCACTAGTGCGACCACACTTAGAATACTGTGTACAGTTCTGGTCTCCGGTGTATAAGAAAGACATAGCTGAACTGGAGCGGGTGCAGAGAAGAGCGACCAAGGTTATTAGGGAATAATAATAATCTTTATTTTTATATAGCGCTAACATATTCCGCAGCACTTTACAGTTTGCACACACATCATCACTGTCCCCGATGGGGCTCACAATCTAAGTTCCCTATTAGTATGTCTTTAGAATGTAGGAGGAAACCGGAGTGCCCAGAGGAAACCCACGCAAACACGGGGAGAACATACAAATTCCTTGGTGGGATTCGAACCCAGGACCTCAGCACTGCAAGGCTGCAGTGCTAACCACTGAGCCACCGTGCCGCAAGAACTAGGGGGTCTGCAATACCAAGACAGGTTATTACACTTGGGGTTATTTAGTTTGGAGAATCGAAGGCTTAGGGGTGATCTTATTACAATGTATAAATATATGCGGGGACAATACCAAGACCTTTCTAATGATCTTTTTACTCTTAGACCTGTGACGGGGACAAGGGGGCATCCTCTACGTCTGGAGGAAAGAAGGTTTAAGCATACTCACAGACGCGGATTCTTTACTGTAAGAGCAGTGAGACTATGGAACTCTCTGCCATATGATGTTGTAATGAGTGATTCCCTACTAAAATGTAAGAAGGGACTGGACGCCTTTCTTGAAAAGTATAATATTACAGGGTATACACACTAGTTTCCTTAATATTGCGTTGATCCAGGGAGCTAGTCTGATTGCCGTATGTGGAGTCGGGAAGGAATTTTTTTCCCCAATGTGAAGCTTACTGTTGCCACATGGGTTTTTTTTGCCTTCCTCTGGATCAACATGTTAGGGCAAGTTAGGATAGGATATGGGTTGAACTAGATGGACTTAAAGTCTCCCTTCAACCTTAATAACTATGTTACTATGTCATTTCGATTGATGACTGGTGCCGAAGTAGTGAGACATTATCTAGAGGTAGTTATCAAACTTCATTGGTAGAGACTTCTTTGAAGGTTCTGCATAGATCCTACTACGTACCAGAGAGAATTCATAATATGTTCCCTAATGTCTCGGGTGATTGTTTCAGGGGATATGGGGATTTGGGTGACATGAAACACATCTGGTGGTCTTGTACAGTGGTCTCGGAGCTGTGGAGGAAAAATAGAATTAGACTTACTGGTAATTCGGTTTCTAGGAACCTTCCACAACAGTCACTTTGGAGGATGTCTATCTGCCCTAATGGGGGACAGGAAACACAAAGAGGTTAAATAACCCTCCCCTTCCTGCTACCTCCAGTGTTTTTTCTGGACATACTAGCATGACAAGTTACCTCCAATAGAGCAGGAATCGTCCAGTAAAGATATTAGATAGGGAGGGAAATTAGTGCTGTCTTGGAAGGTTCCTAGAAACCGAATTACCGGTAAGTCTAATTCTATTTTCTCCAGTCACCTTCCACGAGAGTCACCTTGGAGTTATATGAACACTAATTTTAAAGAGAAGGCTGGTAGTGCAATAAGAGACTGCGCTGCTGTGGTAGAATTCAAGATATCTTTATTGCCAACGTGTTTCCTGAGCCAGTCCCAGCTCACTTCATCAGGGCATGTCCTGATGAAGTGAGCTGGGACTGGCTCAGGAAACGCGTTGGCAACAAAAGATATCTTGAATTCTACCACAGCAGCGCAGTCTCTTATTGCTCTACCAGCCTTCTCTTTGTACCGAGTCCTTGGACCTCATGCAGACTGCTGCAGCTGTTTTATGCGATTATAGGTGTTGTGACTCTCACAACCCTATCAGGTGAGCCTAACACTTGCTGTGCATTCATCTTCTTTCCATACAGACCTATGCATTGGAAGCGCCCTGTCTCCCCCTTTTCTTTTTACAACACTAATTTTAAGGGAGGGACCACGGCTTGCAGAACGCATCTGCCAAATGTTAGATCCCTATTAAAATAAAATCTGTAGTGTCTGGTAAAGGTGTGTACAGAGGACCAGGTGGCAGCTCTGCATATCTGCTCCGATGACGCGTTCCCTCTTGCTGTCCATGATGTAGTGACTGATTGAGTGAAGTGGGCCTTCAGCATCTCGGGAGGAGAGAGATCTTTTGATGAATATGCCAGGGAGATGGACTGCTTGATCCAACTTGCTATTGTGTTTTTTGCCACCTTCTTTCCCTTATTCCATCCTAAATATTGAATAAACAGGTTCTGGTCGATTCTTCAATCCTTGGTTAGTTCAAGGTAATGGAGAACCACCCTGCGGACATCCAGGGTGTAGAACTTTTCTTCCTTCGTGTTAGAAGGATTTGGGCAAAATGAGGGCAACACAATATCCTGACCTCTATGGAAGTCTGACACCACTTTGGGCATAAAGGAGGGGTCTAGGTGCAGTACTATACTGTCCGAGTTGAGCAGGAGGGACGGTTCTTGTACCGATAGGGCCTGTAGTTCCCCTACTCGTCTAGCAGTGGTGATTGCTATGAGAAAGACTGTTTTGAGTGTGAGGATCCTTAATGAAATTTCTGACAGTGGCTCAAACGGGGCCTGTGTTAGGCTATTCAGCACTATATTAAGATCCCATGGGGAACCCGACTAGGGAGTGTAGGCCGTATTCTGCTTGCAGCGCTCATGAATCGTTTAAACCAACGGTGTCTGGCTAGGTCCTGGTCAAAAAAGGAACTAAGGGCAGATACTTGTACCCTTAGCGTGCTTGGAGTAAGTCCTAGCTCTAATCCTTTTTGTAGGAAATCTAGGACCTGGGCAATATTGAGATGGAAAGGGTCAGGGACCTCAGGAAGACACCAGGAAGAGAACTTCTTCCATATTTTGCCGTATATGGCATTTATTACCGGCTTTCTGCCTTTTTGAAGGGTCCGGATTACCTCATCCGATAGCCCTTTGGCCTTCAGAATGTTGGCCTCAATAACCAAGCTGCGAGATTCAATTTGCTGGGGTTTGGGTGCAGTAAGGGACCCTGGAAAAGGAGGTCGGCTTTTTGGGGTAGAAGCAAGGGACCTTCCAGGGCCATGTCCAACAGGGCGCTGTACCAGCTTTGTCCCGGCCACATTGGAGCCACCAGGATTGTCGTGACCCTGTCTAATCGGATTTTCTGCAGCGTCCTTGCCAGCATAGGGATCGGTGGAAAGACATAGGCCAGTCTGAAGACCCATGGATGGGCGAACGCATCCGTCCCACGGGCTCTGTACGTGGGACCGAGGGAGAAATAGATTGCTGTTTTTGCGTTTTGAACATTCGCAAATAAGTCGACTTCTGGATCTCCCCATCTCGTGGTCAGAGACTAGAAGACCTCTTGATTCAGACACCACTCTCCCGGATGGACGTCTTTCCTGCTTAGGAAGTCCGCTTGGATGTTTTCCGACCCTTTCAGGTGTACCGCAGAGATGGATAATAGGTGCTTTTCTGCCCAGAGGAAAATTCTTGTTGCCACTGTCTTTAGACTGGCATACTTCGTACCCCCTGGTGTCTGAGATATGCTACCACGGTTACGTTGTCGGAATAGATCCCGAACGTGATGGTTCTGGATAAGGGATGAAGCGGCTTTTAGTGCTTCCTCCACTGCCTTCAATTCCCTTATATTCGAGGATCTGGTTCTTATGTTCTGGGACCATCGTCCCTGGAAGTAAGACTCCTCCACCACGGCTCTCCAACCTCTTAGACTGGCATCAGTACAAAGTATTTTCAGGGGAAGCTGGTCCCAGTTTATTCCCCGCCTCAAGGTAATTCAGCCACCACAAGAGGGCCGATTTTACGTGTCCTAGAAGTGGAATCCTTTTTGATAGATTGTTTTGATACTTCCTTGAGTTTACCAGCACGTATGACTGGAGGATTCGCGTATGTGCCTGTGCCCAGGATACCGCCTGAGTACACAATGTCAGGGACCCCAGGATAGACATGGCGTCCCTCAGAGTTGGTGCCCTTTGTTCTCTGAACCGGATAATTCTCTGACAAAGGTCTGATTGACAATCCTCAGGAAGAAAGGACGTCCTTTTTTCCGAGTCTAAGAGGATCCCCGGGAATTTTTTCCTTGGGGAAGGATGAAGGTCCGACTTCTGGAGATTCGGGATCCAACCTAGGGATTCGATGATCTGTAGGGTCTTTGATACATCCTGGTTCAGCCGGGATACCGATGGAGCGACAATGAGCAGATCGTCTAAATATGGGACAATGCATAATATTCCCTGAAGACGGATAGAAATGACTGCTTCCCTCATAATTTTCTTAAATACTCTTGGTGCTGGGGATACGCCAAATGGGAGGGCGTTGAACTGGAGATGGCTGATCCCCTTGTCATGGGAGACTGCGCACCTCAGGAACTTCCTGTGATCCGGATGAATTGGGACATGGTAATAAGCATCCCTTAGGTCTATTGTAGCCATCAGCCAGCCCTGCCCAATAAGAGGGATTGCCGATTTTACTGACTCCATCTTGAACCTCTGGTATCTGATGAAGCGATTCAGGGGTTTCAGGTTTATGATAAGCCTGTACTTTCCGGAGGGCTTCTTCATCAGGAATAGGCGGGAGTAATGTCCTCTGCCTATTTCCTGTTTGGGAACGTATGAGATTACTCCTTCCCGTAATAGATCTTCTAGCTGGAGAAGTAGAATCTTTTGGAGACTTGAGGACTGTGCAGGGGTGACTCTTAAATAGTGGGGGGGTGTTCGAACTTCAGTTTCAGCCCAAATTGTATAGTGTGCAGGATCCACTGGTTCGAGGTCATGACCTGCCATTGGGCGAAAATTGAGTGAGTGAGTCGACCCCCTACCGGGGAGTCACTGTCTGGGGGTTGCTGTTGCTGAGGGACAAGGATGTTCTTCCCTCTACCCCCCTTTGGGTAGCTCCATCGTCCCGTCTTGCCTTTCCCTCTGAACTCCTTCTAGGAGGACTGCTCTCGTGGGGGACAAAAAAATCGTCTCTTGGCGACTCTCTGCTCGGGTAGCGATTTCTTTTTGTCTGAAGCCTTCTCGAAGATGTCATCCAAGACCGGCCCGAACACGTGCCCCTGGAAGGGGATGGCACAGAGTTTTGTCTTAGAGGTGATGTCACCTCCCCATGACTTCAGCCAAAGGGCCCTTCTAGCTGAATTTGAAAGGACTAAGGACCTTGCTGTTACCCGCACCGTCTCTCCCGAAGCATCGGCTAAAAAGCCTGTTGTTTTTTGGAGGAGGGGAAGGGAATCTAAGATTTCTACTCTGGGGTACTCCCAGAGGTGTTCCTCTAACGTACGAAGCCAGAAGAATAACGATCTGGAGTTGCAAGTGGAGGCTACATTTGCTTTGAGCAAATTCGCAGATGCTTCCCAGGATTTTTTAAGGTGACTTTCTATTTTGCGATCCAATGGATCCCTCAACTGGGAAGAGTCCTCGAAGGGAAGGGACGTCTTTGGAGACCTGAACATCTATTTTAGGGATTTCCCAAATAGAGTTGTCGCCCTCGAGGGGAAAGCGTTTTTTTTAGTTCTGAGGGTACACTAAGTGCTTTCTCAGGGGAGAACCACTCCTGAACTATCAGATTTTGGATGTTTTCATGCACTGGAAAACCTTTCCTATCTCTGGGTTTCAGTCCCCCAAATATCCTGTCTTCGACTGAGAGCTTCACCTCCTCCTCAACTCCCATGGTATTTCTCACCATGGAGACGAACTCCTCCATATCCTCAGAGGAGAAAATGTCATGGTCACGTGTGTCAGGACGCAGATGTTTCCGCAAGGCGAACCCATAACACACGTGACCCTGGATACAGCGCCTCCAGTGGGGCGAATTTAAATAATAAAACGTGCAGATGGATACACCGCCTCCACCTGGCGAATTTAGGTATTACACGATAATAAACATTCTGGAAACCCCGCCTCCAGTACGGCGAATTTAAATAATAAGGGGGACCTGGGAAACATTAACAATGGTGGGCCCTGCGATAGGGAATGGGGGACGTGGAGACCTCCTAAGCTCCCCTGAGCCAGTGTCCCTGCACTCCATACATTCCCTATAAGGCTCCGCACCTGTCGCCGCACGCGTACCTTAACGCCCTTGCTCACCCTGACCCTAAACCCTCACTAGGGAATGGGTCGGTGCGGAGACTTATCCCACCACTGCACTAATAACACACATGAGGAAAGAGACAATACAGGGGAAACACCACTTAGCTTTATGCTCTGTGCTTATGCTCCTGCAACAGAGCCCACCACCTGCGTGCGTCTTCTCCTCCACCCGGATCCATCACCATAACAGGATCCTTCACCTTAGTGCAGCCTTGGAGCAGAGTCCACCACCAGTTGCAGCTGCTTAGTAACAGAGTCCCAAGGATGAGTTCAGCTTCTGACACGAAGTCGAGCATGCTTGAGTCCAGCTCAGCAGCCAAGTCCCACATGGTGAGTGCCACTCTCCATAGTCGCCACTCCACCAACCCATGCAGACACTTCCCGCTGACACCATCACTGCGACCCCACCACGCCATGCCAGCCCTTCGTCCAGACACCATAGCTGAAACACGTCCCCCCTGGCTAAGCTGCGCAGGACTCCTCACCAGCTCCATCCTTCCTCCAGGCTCTCAAACTCAGAGTGAAAACAATCTCACAATATCACAGGCAGTGATTGCACACCCCTAGCACACCTTTATAGGGTGTCACACCTGATCCATAATTAAGTGCACAAAAACCTAAAGTGCAATACCACTAACCACCACCGGGGACAGTCAAGACACCTTGGAACTTTCCAAAGTAAAAAAAGTTCACCCAGTGCAATTTAAAACTGTCAGATCATGACAGAAATAGTATTTTTTTGCGTCGTGTTTGGAGGTGGTATCGGAGCCCTCATTTTCCCAAGTGTCCTCTGACCCTGAGGTACGGACTTCTCCCGAATCTGAATCGGCTTCCGTAGGTGCCCTTTTCCTCTTTTTCGGGGGAGGGTCCTGGGTCACCGGGGTCTGGGCCGCCAATGAGAGTTTTTATGCTGTCAAACAGGGAGGGCTGTTCGGTGCGCAGAATGGTTTGAATACAAGGTTGGCATAGCTTTTTTTTATAATCAGAAGAAAACCTGGCACCACAGATACCCCACTTGCGGGGATTCCTTGGGACAGAGGCCTTGTCTTTCTGCAAGGAGAGAGAAGGCTTGCTCAGACCCGTGCCACCAAAGCTTGACAGTTTAAGGACCGGCCCTGCTACTCACAGTAGGAGGGGGAACGCTGGGCTCCGCAGATGCAGCTGTTGAGGGTTTGTCACCGTCCATGTCAGCACCAGTCACCGTACAGACACACTGCGCTTACCTGGAGTCTGTGGCCCGATTATATGGGCATTGCATCATTCATCATTTCGTGCCCCTCCTTCCTCCTGGTCCGTGGGGAGGAACCTGTCGCCCGACCCCTGCTGCCATTGCGTCCCCCGGGTGCCCGGCGCTTGATCCCCTATCCCGGGAAACATCGGAGGACGCGAATCGGAAGTGCGCACTGACGTCACTTCCGGTCGGGAGCCCGCCCCCTCCGATGCACGCGGACCTGGTACAGCAGCGTGGGAGGAAGCTGGGGAGCTAGCAGGAGGACCCTGGCCACACTAAACCGCCCCGCTTTACCCTGGAGGGCGCGGGAGGGGCGGACAAGTCCCGAGTCACACTGGGAGGTGGAGACGGGAGCAGCGACATGGAGGAGGAGAGGCGAACCCCCCAACCTCGGCTGCCCAGCGCTGTAAGTATTTAGGAGCTCCGCTCGCTGGCCACGGCAGCCCCTCTGTAACCTCTTCATGCCCCACTGGGGGACAGGAAAAACACTGGAGGTAGCAGGAAGGGGATGGTTATTTAACCTCTTTGTGTTTCCTGTCCCCCTTTAGGGCGGGGAGACATCCTCCAAGGTGACTGTCATGGAAGGTGACTGAAGAAATGAAATGTCTGGTAGAACAAATGTTTGGGGAACAAATTGATTTAGAACCCTCTGCCTTTTTATTGGGAACTAAGCCGCCGAGGTTCTCAAAAAGTTTCCATAAATTGGTGAATTATTTGGGTATGGCAACAAAGATTCATATACCGTATTTTTCGGACCATAAGACGCACTTTTTTTCCAAAAAATTTTGAGGGAAAGTGGGAGGTGCGTCTTATGGTCGCAATATACTTACAGCCGTCCATGGCTGGTGGCTGGTGCGGGTGCCGCGGGGCTCTGTAGTGCGGTGGTGGCAGCGGGCTGTGCTCCGGTGCAGGGGTAGCGGATCTCTGTGCTCCGGTGATAAAAAAATAAAAAATCGGGGTATATTTACCTTCCGACGTCCCGCGCTGTCTCAGCGACGCTCCCGTTCCCAGCGATGCCTTGCGAGACGTGTGATGACGTTGGTCTCGCGTTGCTATAGCGATCTCACGAGACCGCTAGAGTCACGCGAGACTACGTCATCACAGGACCTTGCCGCAAGGCATTACTGGGAACGCTGAGGCCGGGAAGGCTGCGCGGGACGTTGGAAGGTAAATATACCCGATTTTTTTATTTTTTATTCTTTTTTTTACAGGGGTATGGTACCCAGGGCCTGGAGGACAGTCTCCTCTCCTCCACACTGTGGGTACCGACCGCACATGAGACGCTTATCTTTGCGCATGGTGGGCATAGCCACATGTGGGAAGTAAGCGATTCTCATGCATTCCTATGGGTTTGGAATCGCGGCAATTCTTTGCGATTCCGCACAAAAGAATGAGCATGCTGCGATTTTTTCCGCGATGCGATTCTGCCACGGAAAAAAACGCAGCATTAGTACAGCATGTGCGGAATGCCATAGGAATGCATGGGGTGAGTTCTGTACATGATTTTTAAACGTTTTTGCAGCGTTTTCGCTCCGAAAATCACGGCAAAAACGCTTAAAAATCGCATCGTGGGTACACAGCTTGAGACAACCAAAATAATATAAAAATAATCGTGCAAGGCATGATTATGAAACAACAAAATAAAATAAACAATAACAACACAATAAGTGTGATATGTGAGGGAGCAGAGTATGTCACCCAGGCAAAAATTAATAAATAGAATGATATATATCCATAATAATAATAATATCAAATGCTGTGGGAAGCCAATAAACAATTAATATAAGTGATTATTAATGATTAATAAAAAAATCAAACAAGAAAATAAATATGATATACAATAAGAAACAATATACTAGTGCCAATAAGTACATATACAATAAAGTGTCCAGTGCAAAAATATATATATCAACTGACACCAGCATGAAGAGTAATGCCCACAGCAATGAGAAGTAGAATTCAATGAAAAATATATATAACAAGCCATAATAACAATGATACCAACCACAGGGACATACGCCGCCCCCTCACACAACTCCAACATGCGTTTCACTCACGCTTCTTCAGCGAGCTGAAAATTAGACTCTTCAGAGAAGATTACCTTACTCCAGTTCTCTATGGTCCAATCCTTATGGTCTTTGGCTCTCCTTTGCGTCTCATTGATGAAAGCTTTTTTTTTTTGCTTTTACATGACTTGAGCCCTGCCTCTAGAAGCCTGTTATGAACTGTGCTTGCCGTGCACTTCACCCCAGCTGCCATTTGCCATTCCTTTTGTAGGTCACTTGATGTCATCCTGCGGTTGCTGAGTGACATTCGAATAAGATGACGGCCATCCCGGTCAGTGGAGAGTCGTTTTCGCCCTCTGCCAGTCTGTCGCTTTGTTGTCCCCAATATCTGCTGTGTGACCTTGTTGTAATGGACTGCCGTCTTAGAAATTTTAAGAATGGAGGCAACATGATGCTCAGTGTATCCCTCTGCTAGTAAAGTCGGAATTGAGCCCTTCTTTTCTTCACTCAAGACTTTTCTTTTCAACTACTTTGGCACAGTTAAAAGTTATTTGTTTTCTTTTCTATTACTTTTGAGATATTACTAGCACTTGTTTTGCCATCCAGCTTGTCCTATTGCAGGAGGATTGTGAACACCACAGCAGGGTTTTTATACTTTCCTTCGTTAAATAAGATTTGGTTCAGGTGATCACTAATCAGAAGCACATTAAGTAGAATGAGGTGGACTCTGGATGGAATTCAACTGACACTGTAATGGAATGGTTGTCAGACATGTAGAGAAGCGGATTTTCATAAAACTATGCAGTGGTCTCTTAATTTTTGCCTTAGCTGTATAACTAGGAATCGCTATACAGTGGCCTGTAAAATTTTGGGCACCCCCTATTCAAAATTACTGTTATTGTGAAGAGTGAAGCTGTCACAAGTTTACTGCGACAGAGAGGAGCCAGAAGACCGCAGCTTCTGATTTCTTCTACTCCTGCACTGGTTAGAAGCACTTCACTTTCATATTAAACAGTGCAAGTTTCTTCTAGGAGTGCAGGGGTTAATCTGCTCAGTTGAGAGCTCCTGGAAACTTTCCTGCATTAAGGCTCTCAGCTGTTCACTGTTAGCAACTCCCATCTCCTATATAATCTGGGCCCTGCATAGCACTCATTGTCAGAGATAGCTTACAGTGGCATTTAAAAGTTTGGGCTCCCCTGGTCAACATTACTGTTATTGTGACCAGTTAAGCAAGTTGAAGATGGAATGATCTCTAAAAGGGCTAAAGTTAAAGATGAAACTTTTTGTATTTTAGGCCAAAAAAATTATATATTGTAATTTTTTACATTTTAAAAATTACAATAAGGAAAATAGGCCAATGCAAAAGTTTGGGCACCCTGCATAGTTAGTACCTAGTAGCACTCCCTTTTAAAAATATCACAGCTTGTAAACGCTTTTAGTAGCCAGCCAAGAGTCTTTCAATTCTTGTTTGATGGATTTCATAGAATCATAGAATCGTAGAGTTGGAAGGGACCTCCTGGGCCATCTGGTCCAACCCCCTGCTCAAAGCAGGATTCGCTAAATCATCCCAGTCAGATGTCTGTCCAGCCTGTTTGAAGACTTCCATTGAAGGAGAACTCACCACTCATCCATTCTTCCTTGGAAAATTCTTCCATTTCTGTGAGATTCCTGGGTCGTCTTGCATGCACTGCTATTTTGAGGGCTAGCCACAGATTTTCAATGATGATCGAATCGGGGGACTGTGAGGGCCATTGAAAGACCTCTAGCTATCGCCTTTTGAGGTAGTCTATTGTGGATTTTGATGTGTGTGATCATTATCCATTTGTAGAAGCCATCCTGTTTTCAAATTCAGCTTTTTTACACATGGTGCTATGTTTGCATCAAGAATTTGTTGAAATTTCATTGACTCCATTCTTCCCTCTACCTGTGAAATGTTCCCTGTGCCATTGTCTGCAACACAACTCCAAAGCATGATTGATCCATCCCCATGCTTAATGGTTGGAGAGATGTTCTTTTCCTGAAATTCTATGCAATTTGTTCTCTGCACATACCTTTGATCATTGCGACCAAAGAGTTTTATTTTAACTTCAACGATTCACAGGACTTGTTTCTAAAATGCATTGGGCTTGTTTAGATGTTCTTTTGCATACCTCTGATGCTAAATTTTATGGTGAGGGTGCAGGAGAGGTTTTCTTCTGACTCTTCCATGAAGGCCATATTTGATAAGGTGTCTCTGAACAGTAGAACAATTACCACAACTCCAGAATCTGCTAAATCTTTCTGAAGGTCTTTTGCAGTCAAGTGGGGGTTCTGATATGCCTTTCTAGCAATCCTACAAGCAGCTCTCTCTGAAATTTTGCTTGGCCTTCCAGACCTTATCTTGACCTCCACTGTTCCTGTAAACTGCTATTTCTGAATTACATATTGAACTGAGGAAAGGACAACTTGAAAACGCTTTGCTATCTTCTTATAGCCTTCTCCTGCTTTGTGGGCCTCCACCATTTTCATTTTCAGAGTGCTAGGCAGCTGCTTAAAAGAGCCCATGGTGGCTGTTTTTTTGCACAAGGTTAGAGGAGGCTATCTGTTTCTAAACCTGTGGAATCTGCATCAGCTGGCTTTTCCTAACATTGAGGGTGAACAAGCCATATCCCTTACAGGCTAATTAAGGTCTGAAACCTTGGTCAAAGTTATCTGAGCACACAAATCTCCAAAGGTGCCCAAACTGTAGCATCGGACCATTTTTCTTTTTGTAATTTTTAAAATGTGAAAACATGACAATGTGTATTACTTTTTAACCTAAAATACAAAACAAATGTGACATATTTAACTTTAGGCCTTTTAGAGATCTTCAACTTGCTTAACTGTTCACAATAACAGTAATTTTGACCAGGGGTGCCTAAACTTTTGCATGCCACTGTATGCTGCATGACTGGAGGTTGTTGGTGGTTATTATAGGAGAAGGCATTTGGTGGATTTATCTGTGACTGCTCATAGATTTTGAGTGTGTGATAATTCCCTTTCTTCTACTTTGGTTTAACCCCATTCTCCACTCCCCAGTGCATTCTTCTGTTTGTGTGAGTATATTTGTATGTTTGGCATTTTTTCTTACCGCTGTTTGTATGACCTTGTTAGTCTGGTTGCAGTACACTACTACTCCTCTCTTCCCTGGGTGGGAGAGGAGTACAGACTTAGGGCGGATTCAAGAGTTAAGGCAAGGTACGTGGCACCAGAATCTTCACCATCAGAAGTAATCTGGGGAACAGGGAGAGCTAGGTCACCCGTAGCGTTAGGGACAGGGAAGGAGCCACTGGTCCTGAGACACCCGACAACAGAGTCGTGACATAATCAAGTTGAAGGTGAAATTATCTCTAAAAGGCCTACAGTATAAAGATGACACATTTCCTTTGTATTTTAGGCAAATATATATGTGTAATTTTTTACATTTTAAAAATTACAAAAGAAAAATGGACCTATGCAAAAGTTTGGGCACCCGTGGAGATTTGTGTGCTCAGATACCTTTGAACAAGGTTTCAGGCTTTAATTAGCCTGTTAGAGTTATGGCTTGTTCACCATCATCATTAAGGAAAGGCCAGGTAATGCAAATTTCCCAGCTTTATAAAAATCCAGCCTCCTCTAACCTTGTGCCAAAATAAATCAGTCATGATTTCTACTAAGCAGCTGCCTAGCACTCTGAAAATGGTGGATGCCCACAAAGCAGGAGAAGGCTAAAAGAAGATATAAAAAAGAGTTTTCACGCTGCCCTTTCCTCAGTTCGAAATGTAATTAAGAAATGACAGTTAACAGGAACAGTGGAGGCCAAGATAAGGTCTGGAAGACAAAGCAAAATTTCACTGAGAGCTGCTGGTAGGGTTACTAGAGTGGCAATTCTCCACTTTAAAAGACCTTCAGACAGACTTAGCAGACTCTGGAGTTGTGGTATATTGTTATACTGTTCAGAGACACCTGCACAAATATGGCCTTAATGGAAGAGTCATTAGAAGAAAACCTCTCCTGCGTTCTCATCATAAAATTCAGCATCAGATGTATGCAAAAGAACATCTAAACAAGCTTGATGCATTTTGGAAACAAATCATGTGGACAGATGAGGTTAAAATAGATCTCTGTGGCTGCAATGATCTTAGGTATGTGTGGAGAGAAAAGAACACAGAATTTCAGGAAAAGAACATCTCGACAACCATTAAGCATGAGGGTGCATCAATCATGCTTTGGGATTGTGTTGCACCCAGTGGCACGAGGAACATTTCACGGGTAGAGGCAAGAATTGATTCAATTACATTTCAACAAATTCTTGATGCAAACATAACACCATCTGTAAAAAACCTGAAGGTGAAAAGAGGAAGAGAATGAGGATGACTACTACAAATGGATAAATGATCCTAAACACACAGCAAAATCCACAATAGACAACCTCAAAAGGCGCAAGATGAAGGTTTTACAATGGCCCTCACAGTCCCCAGATCTGAACATGATTGAAAATCTGTGGCTAGACCTCAAAACAGCAGAGGAAGCAAGACGACCCAGGAATCTCACAGAACTGGAGGAATTCTCCAAGGAAGAATGAAGGAAAATCCCTCAAACAAGAATTGAAAGACTCTTGTCTGGCTACAAAAAGCATTTACAAGCTGTGATACTTTCAAAATGGGGTGCTACTAGGTACTAACCACTAGCAGGTTGTATTAAGGGGCATTTACCATTAACATTTATCCCCTTAGGATCCATTGGGGACTTAGGTGATTTTTGGTTTCTATTCTTGCTTATATTCACTGTTTGATTTACTTGGCATCTGGACTTGTGATTGGCATTCATATTTGTTCTTTCCGTACATGTGTATACAGTCCTAATGCCATTTCCATCTTATTGGACTACTATACTAAGTGTCTCATTATAACTCTCTATATGATGCTTGTTGCATTGGTACTTTAAATTTTATTAATCCCTTAACGACCAGAGTGTTCTTTTTTTGCGTTTTCATTTTTTGCTCCCTTTTTCCCAGAGCCATAACTTTTTTATATTTGGTCAATATGGCCATGTGAGGGCTTGTTTTTTGCAGAATGAGTTGTAATTTTGAACGACTCCATTGGTTTTAGCATATAGTGGACTGTAAAAAGGGAAAAAAATTCCAAGTGCGGTGAAATTGCAAAAGAAGTACAATCCCACACTTGTTTTTTGTTTGGCTTTTTTGCTAGGTTCACTAAATGCCATAACAGCCCTGCCATTATGATTCTCCAGGTCATTACAAGATCATAGACACCAAACATGTTTAGTTTCTTTTTTATTTAAGTGGCGAAAAAAAATTACAAAGTTTGTTAAAATAAAATTGCCCAATTTTCCGATACCCGTAGCATCTACATTTTTCGTGATCTCGGGTTGGGTGAGGGCTTATTTTTTGTGCACCGAACCGACGCTTTTATTACGCCATTTTGGTGCAGATACCATCTTTTGGTCGCCTATTATTGCATGTTAATGCAATGTTATGATGACCAAAAAAATGTAATTCTTACCTTTTGACTTTTTTCTCGTTATGCCATTTAGTGATCAGGTTAATTCTTTCTTTATATTGATAGATTGGGCAATTCTGAAAGTGGCGATACCAAATATGTGTATGTTTGATTTTTTTATTGTTTTATTTTGAATGTGCAAAGAGGGTGATTTGAACTTTTATATTTTTTTTACTTTTTGCATGCTTCAATAGTCTCCATGGGAGACTAGAAGCTGCCATAATCCGATCAGCTCTGCTACATGCAGACGATCACCTCATTGCCATGAGCGCTGACCACTGGGCGACTCTTATAGCAATCTGGCTATGACAACCATAGAGGTGTGCTGGAGACCTCTGGTTAGTCTAAGAAGGAAGACGGAGACACAAGCGCAAGACAGGGTCTTATCCCCCAAATAAAATAAGCGGAATAAGCGGTTTTTCAAAAAACTGCTCACCTTGTATTAGGTATTTAAAGCTTGTATAGATAAGGGCTGCCGTAGATCCACAAGTCGGTCACCGATTATATAACACAGAACTCTGCAGAGGAATTAGTGGATTTCATCCACGCTGCCCAAATGATGAAATTCCAGAAGTTTAACAGTGGTTTATTCAACCCTAAGGTTTTTCGCAACCCCTTCTTCAGGAAGTCCAGGTAAAACATATGTATGTTTCAGAGACAATCACTTTCTGGCCCATCACCTGTTATTCCAGCCCAAGATGCTCGGACTACATCACACAGTTTTTTGGCATTTGTTGGCTTTTCCTCAGAAACGACAATTTTGATGTCAGCCCACAAGTGTCCTATTGGATTAATGTCCGGGGATCGGGCTGGCCACGCAATAACCTCAATTTTGTTGGACTGGAAATAAGATTTTGCTGGTTTCCTGGTGTGTTTATGATCGTTGTCTTATTGAAACACCCATTTCAAGGGCAAATCCTCTTCAGCGTAAGGCAACATGACCTCTTCAAGTATATTACTATCTGCAAACTATCTGCAAACTGGTCCATGAACCCTGGTGTGTGATAAATAGGTCTGGAACCATAGTAAGAGAACCATGTCATGATGCTTCACCACCACCACTACCACCATGCTTCACTGTCTGCAGAGTGTACTGTGGCTGCAGAGTTTGGGTGTCGTCTGACAAGCTGCGGCCCTTGGACCCAAAAAGAAAGAACAGTTTTACTTTCATCAGTCCACAAATTGTTTCTCCGTTTCTCTTTAGGCCAGGTGATGTGTTCTTTGGCACATGGTATCCTCTTCAGTACATGTCTTTTTATATCAGTGGGACTTTGCGGGGACTTCTTGGTAAGAGATTAGCGTCACACAGGCATCTTCTGTCACAGTCCTCACAGGTAACGGGAGACTGTCTGTGATCATCCTGGAGCCGATCACAGGTAACGGAAAACTGTCTGTGATCATCCTGGAGCCGATCACAGGTAACAGGAGACTGTGATCATCCTGGAGCCGATCACAGGTAACGTGAGACTGTGATCATCCTGGAGCCAATCACAGGTAATGGGAAACTGTGATCATCCTGGAGCCGATCACAGGTAACGGGAGACTGTGATCATCCTGGAGAAGATCACAGGTATCGGGAGACTGTGATCATCCTGGAGCCGATCACTGGTAACGGGAGACTGTGATCATCCTGGAGTCGATCACAGGTAACGGGAGACTGTGATCATCCTGGAGTCGATCACAGGTAACGGGAGACTGTGATCATCCTGGAGCCGATCACAGGTAACAGGAGACTGTGATCATCCTGGAGCCGATCACAGGTAACGGGAGACTGTGATCATCCTGGAGTCGATCACAGGTAACAGGAGACTGTGATCATCCTGGAGCCGATCACAGGTAACGGGAGACTGTGATCATCCTGGAGAAGATCACAGGTAACGGGAGACTGTGATCATCCTGGAGCTGATCATTGGCGGAGCCTTTGCCATTCCGGTTATTTTTCCATCCATTAGAATGGTCGTCTTCCGTTTTCTTCCACGTCTCTCTGGTTTGGCTTTCCATTATAAAGCATTGGAGATCATTTTAGCTGAACGGCCGATCATTGTCTGCTCTTCTTTATAAGTTTTACGTTCTCCATTCAACTTATTAATCACAGTCCGCTGTTCTTCTGAACAATGTCTGGGACGCCCCATATTTCTCAGGCTTTCCAGGAGAAATGCATGAGCAACATGTCCTGGCTTCAGGGTTAGGGACACTGGATTCACCCCTGTCTCTTCACAGAATGATTGACCTCACTAATTGTCTCCACACTGATATTATTGGGATCACCGCCTGTCTATTATTGTAATACCCAGACTCAAAAACCTGCAGATCATGAATGCGGAGTCTGGTGGTTCTCTTATGTACTGCACCAACTGCTAAATTGTGTGAAATATGGTAATATAAATTATACCAAAACAAGGATTAACCTGGTTAGTTGTATTGTACTTCTATTATTTTGAAAACTCCTGTACATCTACATACAGTTAGGTCCAGAGATATTTGGACGGTGACACAAGGTTTGGCATTTTATCAGTTTACCAGATCATATTCCCCATACAGTCTTATCATTACTCTGAGTGTAAAGTGCCAACTCTCAGCTTTAATCTGAGGGATTCACATCCTAATTGGAGGAATGGTTTAGAAATTATAGGTCTGTAATATGGCGCTGCCTCTTATTAACGGAACCAAAAGCAAATGGCCAGTTATCTCAAAAGCTCATTAATAGGCAACATATACATTTGGAAGCTGCTCCTCTACCTCTCTGAAGAGACAATTTGCATATTTCCCAGACGAGCATTGCAGCTTTAAGTCTCCTCATCTCGGCATGCTTAGCATATCAATCTCCGCAAGGAGAAATGATACTTCTTAGATATCGGTCGGACGCCTCTCCAGGGCCGGACTGGGACTAAAATTCAGCCCTGGCATTTGAAGTTACACAGGCCCACTAGTCACATGGTAACTATATAATATCTTTGTACACTTGTAGGTTACAAAAAGTGAGAGGAGATTAACACGACTATATAACATGTAGTCACAGCTGTGCCCAGGATTTCAGCTCAGTTCTATTTATTGCTTTTAGGTACAGTACTCCTCCCAAAGCTCTGTACCCTTTTATACGCACGGTGACAGAATTCCTGGCAGAACTGCTATCCATTGGGCAACCAGACCCCCTGGTCATAGCTGCCCCTATCATACCTCCCAACTTTTGAAGACGGGAAAGAGGGACTAAGACTGCGCGCCGCTGCAAATTTCAGGCCACGCCCGGCCTCACCCATTTCGCAACTAGTCACACCCATGTCCACGCCTAATCGCACCCATTTAGCACGGCTGATCACACTGACTGGTACTGAGGGCACAGTGGCTGGCATTATGGGCACACTGACTGACACTAAGGAAGAGAGAAAACCGAGAGAGAGAGAGAAAAAAGAAAAAAGAGAGAAAGAAAGGAGAGAGAGAAAGAAAGAACAGAGAGAAAAAAGAAAGAACAGAGAGAGAAAGAAGTAAAGAAAAGAAAGAAAGAACAGAGCGAAAGACAGAGAGGAAATAGGAAGAGAGAAAGAAAGAACAGAGAGAGAAAGAAAATGAGGGAAAGACAGAACAGAGAATGAGAAAGAAAGAACAGAGAAAGAAAGAAAAAGAGAGAAAGAAATAAAGAAAGATTCTATAAAGATACTATAGCAGCCCGGCTCCCATTGTAGTGCCCACCTGAGCCTCCCGGTGCAGGACATATCATGATCCGCTCACATGGCCGGCAATCCCCGATTCCCAGGCGATCCTGCTGTCTGCGCTGTCGGATGAGGACACGGTGATGGATCTGAAGCATTCCTGGTTCCGTCACAATCTCCTCAAAAAATTATCTCATTTACGGTCAGCTTCCAGCACATCACTTCAGGTGGAACGTCATGTGTGTGTTTAAAATGCTCCTCGGGGCTCTGCCGTGTACTCCTGTGTCCGTGGGAAAAACCCGCTTTGTATGCTTCGTACACACTTGGCTCCGCTCCGTACATCCCGTACACATATGACTCCACTCCGTACACACACACGGCTCCGCTTCGTACACCAAGTACACACATGGCTCCGCTCCGTACACCTCGTACACGCGCAGCCTGCTCCGTACACCTTGTACTCACGTGGCTCTGCTCCGTACACCTCGTACACGCGCTGCTCCGCTCCGTACACCTCATACTCACGCGGCTCCGCTCCGTACACCTCGTACATGTGCTGCTCCGCTCCGTACACCTCGTACACACGGCTCCGCTCCATACACCTCATACACGCGACTCTGTTCCGTACACCTCATACACACAAGGCTCCTCTCCATACACCTCGTACACACACGGCTCCGTATACCCCATACACACGCGGCTCCGCTCCGTACACCAAGTACACACACGGCTCCCCTCTGTACACCTCGTACACGCGCGGCCCGCTTCATACACCTTGTACTCACGCGGCTCCGCTCCGTACACCTCGTACACGCGTGGCTCCACTCTGTACACCTCGTACTCACGCAGGTCCTCTCCGTACACCTCGTACACACGGCTCCGCTCCGTACACCTCGTACACGTGCGGCTCCGCACCGTACACCTCGTACACACGGCTCTACTCCATACACCTCATACACAGCTCTGCTACGTATACCCTGTAAACCCCTCCTGACCCCACACATACTTACCTCATCCAGCACCATGACAACAGCACAGCAGAGTCTTGCAGACACCAAGAGGCAAGACTGAGCGCACAGGACCTGTGATGAGGTCATAGGAGGGGCGGAATCAGGGGGTGACATGATCAGGGGTCTGGACAAAGGCTCCTGATCATGTGACCCCTGACTCCTCCCCTCCTGTGACCTCATCACAGGTCCTGTGAACAGAGAAGAGAGCAGGCAAGCGACGCTGTGAGTGGCTGCGGGGGGGGGAGGTGGCGAGGATGGGGTGCCTGGGAGGGGGCGTGGCGGCTTATCTCCCTGCAGTGCTGAAGGGTTGGAAACTATAACCGCCGTGCCCGCAGAGGACCGGGGGCAGGCGCAACAGCCAGGCCAGTGGCCAGATGATCGGGTGCTGCCGCCCGCGGCCCACATGACAGCGGCCCAGTGGGAAAATGCCCGGTTGGTTATATTACCAATCCGGGCCTGCGCCTCACACAGCCAAATCAGATCTCACACTTTGCACTGACAAGGGGCAAAGTTTCCTGAATACCTTGAGTGCTGTCTCTTGGCCTTCCGGCATCGCCACTTTGGTGGCTTAAGCTAGTAGCTGCTTTTGGGAGATAGCCAGGAGCATTTGAGGAGGAGATCCTTGGAGCTGTGGACGATGGGAGTCCGACTTCAATTCTCTGGGACCGGTGATAGCCGGGTCAAAAATGGATTCAGGATTGTCATCGCTGAAGATAAGAAGTTGCATTTTTCCCTGGGATATTTGGTCAGCATGGTGTTTTATGACATCATGAAGATTTGGAAGTCTGATATAATATGCCTGCAGTAGTTTAGGAGGGAAGGCAGGTATGTACTGGTGCTATCTTCTATGGCCGCTTGCCAGAATTTGTTTACTGCCCTGAAAAATGAAGTTACAAATCCTTTGCTGGAAGGTCTTACCTTTACTGTGCTGTACTCTAAGGGAGATATCCCACTTGTAGTTTTCATGCACAACCCTTTTGTTTCCCTGGAGGACGTTACTTTATTTTTGAAAAGACATTGCATTTATGTTCAGTACTCCCACAGGGTCCCGAATGGAGAAGGCCTCTGGACCGGGAAGTACAAATTTTTTGTGAGATTTGGGATGGAACCCCAAGGCCCGGGAGGCATCCATTAACCCCTCTTAATTTTTTAATTGTTTTTCCCGGATGCCCCGATGTATTGCAGGAGGTGTAAAAATTTTGGGCATACCCAGGATAGTTGCAGGGAGATGCCAACTTGTAGGAATTGCAATGGTTCTGACCATATGGCAAAAGACTGCACAAATGACTGTGTAATGCTTGTGGTGAGGAGGGCCATAAGTATCGGGACTGTAAGGCCAGGATCAGTCCTAGGTCTTACGCTGAGGTCTCAGGTGAGGCAGCTGCACCCTCTGCTGCTGTTGTTAACATTCCACAGGTTACAGACCCAGATCTTATTGAGGAACCTGAAATCATGGATGCACATTAGGAGGCCCTGCCCAAAACGGAGTCTCCTAGCCCAGAGGCAGCAGTTTTGGAACTTGCTGATGTTGAATGTGAGCTCCCTCATCAGTCTGATGTTTGTGGGGAGGGGGAGTTGGAGGGTTCTCTTGGTAATTCCCCCAGTGTATCTTGGTTAGCTACTGAGTAGGAATTAGCCAGTTGTGGAGATCAAGGTGACTTCACTCTTGCGAGGCCCTCTGAGGACGATGAGTCTGGAACTTCCTGTAAGAAGCCCAGAACGGATTGGGCAGACGCTGGTGAAGTTTGTTTAAGTGTGGTGAGTAAACGTAGTTACCCTCAGAATGTCTTCTCTCCTGACACCAATGCTTTTTTAGGCATTCCCGCAGATGTAAGGATCGCTACTACCAACAGGTGGCGCTATAGAGTTCCAGTCCTCTTCCTCTCTGAAGAGGCAATTTGCATACCCTAACCCTAAGCATGCCAAGACGCATGAAAGCTGTTTTTAAAAATTATGGTTATTCCATAAAATATTTATTTCTGAACTCTTCCTGAGTTAAAACATTAGTATTGTTGTTTCTAAATGATTATAAACTTGTTTTCTTAGCATTATTTGAGATATGAAAGCACTGTGTTTTTTGTTTTATTTTGACCATTTCTCTTTGTCAGAAAAAAAATACAAAATTTATTGCTTGGAAATTCGAAGACATGTCAGAAGTTGGTAGACTAAAAGAACAATGTACATTTACTCAAAAATATAAAGAGAAAAATCAGACAAACTGAACATTTGAAAGTGGTCTCTTAATTTTTTGCCAGAGGTGTATGATGCAGGGGATAGGAGCGGTGCCTAGGACACAGGGGGGATAGGAGCGGTACTAGGATATAGGGGGGATAGGAGCGGTACTAGGATATAGGGGGGATAGGAGCGGGGGCTAGGATACAGGGGGATAGGAGCGGTACTAGGATATAGGGGGGATAGGAGCGGGGGCTAGGATACAGGGGGATAGGAGCGGTGCTAGGATATAGGGGGATAGGAGCGGTGCTAGGATACAGGGGGATAGGAGCGGTACTAGGATATAGGGGGGATCGGAGCGGTGCTAGGATACAGGGGGATAGGAGCGGTGCCTAGGACACAGGGGGGATAGGAGCGGTACTAGGATATAGGGGGGATAGGAGCGGTACTAGGATATAGGGGGGATAGGAGCGGTACTAGGATATAGGGGGGATAGGAGCGGGGGCTAGGATACAGGGGGATAGGAGCGGTGCTAGGATACAGGGGGATAGGAGCGGGGGCTAAGATATAGGGGGATAGGAGCGGTGCTAGGATACAGGGGGATAGGAGCGGTGCTAGGATACTGGGGGATAGGAGCGGTGCCTAGGACACAGGGGGGATAGGAGCGGTACTAGGATATAGGGGGGATAGGAGCGGTACTAGGATATAGGGGGGATAGGAGCGGGGGCTAGGATACAGGGGGATAGGAGCGGGGGCTAGGATACAGGGGGATAGGAGCGGTGCTAGGATACAGGGGGATAGGAGCGGGGGCTAGGATACAGGGGGATAGGAGCGGTGCTAGGATACAGGGGGATAGGAGCGGTGCTAGGATACTGGGGGATAGGAGCGGTGCTAGGATACTGGGGGATAGGAGCGGTGCTAGGATACAGGTGGATACGAGCGGTGCTAGGATACAGGGGGATAGGAGCGGTGCTAGGATACAGGGGGATAGGAGCGGTGCTAGGATACAGGGGGATAGGAGCGGGGGCTAGGATATAGGGGGATAGGAGCGGTGCTAGGATACAGGGGGATAGGAGCGGTGCTAGGATACTGGGGGATAGGAGCGGTGCTAGGATACAGGTGGATAGGAGCGGTGCTAGGATACAGGGGGATAGGAGCGGTGCTAGGATACAGGGGATAGGAGCGGTGCTAGGATACAGGGGGATAGGAGCGGTACTAGGATATAGGGGGGATAGGAGCGGGGGCTAGGATACAGGGGGATAGGAGCGGTGCTAGGATATAGGGGATAGGAGCGCTGCTAGGATACAGGGGGATAGGAGCGGTACTAGGATATAGGGGGGATCGGAGCGGTGCTAGGATACAGGGGGATAGGAGCGGTGCTAGGATACAGGGGGATAGGAGCGGTGCTAGGATACGGGGGTTATAGAAGTGGTGCTAGGATACAGGGGGATAGGAGAGGTACTAGGATATAGGGGGGATAGGAGCGGGGGCTAGGATACAGGGGGATAGGAGCGGTACTAGGATATAGGGGGATAGGAGCGGGGGCTAGGATACAGGGGGATAGGAGCGGTGCTAGGATACAGGGGGATAGGAGCGGTGCTAGGATACGGGGGTTATAGGAGTGGTGCTAGGATACAGGGGGATAGGAGCGGTGCTAGGATACAGGGGGATAGGAGCGGTGCTAGGATACGGGGGTTATAGGAGTGGTGCTAGGATACAGGGGGATAGGAGCGGTACTAGGATATAGGGGGGATAGGAGCGGGGGCTAGGATACAGGGGGATAGGAGCGGTACTAGGATATAGGGGGGATAGGAGCGGGGGCTAGGATACAGGGGGATAGGAGCGGTGCTAGGATATAGGGGGATAGGAGCGGTGCTAGGATACAGGGGGATAGGAGCGGTACTAGGATATAGGGGGGATCGGAGCGGTGCTAGGATACAGGGGGATAGGAGCGGTGCTAGGATACAGGGGGATAGGAGCGGTGCTAGGATACGGGGGTTATAGGAGTGGTGCTAGGATACAGGGGCTGGGCAGGCAGAGAGGGAGCAGAGCAGATATTTGTAATGCAGCACAATATAGAGGAACGTGTGGCTCCTATATTAGCAGAATGGATATAATGGGCTCAGTGATGGAGATTTGTGCTCTACTGCTGAGGATGAGGAGGACAAGAAGACCCAGCATGGCTTCTCTAACACTGACCCAGCAGTGAATTATCCAGGTCCAGGCGAATGAGGGTGGAGTGGGCAGGGCTAGTACTGCCCTTAAGGAAGCGGCCTGACCAGGAAGAGCAGCATGTAAACACATAGATTTGTATTTGACCCATCCGTACCTATTTTTATAGAATCCTAGAATGGTAGAGTTGGAAGGGACCTCCTGGGCCATCTGGTCCACCCCCTGCTCAAAGCAGGATTCGCTAAATCATCCCAGACAGATGTCTGTCCAGCCTCTGTTTGAAGACTTCTATTGAAGGAGAACTCGCCACCTCTTGTGGCCGCCTGTTCCACTCAATGATCGCCCTCACAGTCAAAAAGTTTTTTCTAATATATCTAATCTGTATCTTCTTCCTTTCCGTTTCATTTCATTGCTTCCCGTTTTTCCATGTGCAAATGAGAATAATGAGGATCTTGCTACCCTATGCAGAGTTTGTGTCCACACCCTGATGGCACTTTTCATTGAGCCTGGCTCATTGGCAGTGTACGTCTACAATCCCTGAGCCTGTAGTGATGTGGTGAAGGCTGAGCTGGATTATACCAAGGCACACAATCTATGGACTTTTGTGCGCTGCTGACAAATTACCACATCAGAGTTGTATTGATGGATTAACCATTTAATTCCCAATGCGTTTCGAAGTATACCGCACTTCTTCAGGGCATGACATATAAGTGATATATGTCATGCCCTGAAGAAGAAGTGCTGTATACTTCGAAACGCATTGGGAATTAAATGGTTAATCCATCAATACAACTCTGATGTGGTAATTTGTCAGCAGTGCACAAAAGTCCATAAATTTATTCCTTTGAAAACTGATGCTTTGGCGGTCACGGTGTGGACCTTTGGACGTGCAGCAAGCTGACCTTTGGACTTACGTGCCTGAATCTCTCCTGTAAAGGGTGAGTATAATTGCCTGATTTTCTCTCGAGGTTTGACCCGGATAAGACCCTATTGCGCTCTTTTCTCCTACAGCTTATATCTAAGGCACACAATCTGTCAGATTCCCTAACCTGCGGAGGCCACCATAATAAGGTGCCGATTCACTAACTTACATCTCTCTTTTTCCCACAGCAAGTTCCGCCTGTCCTACTACCCCCATCGTCTGGAGTCTTTCACCGCTCTGCTGTATGAGGCCTTTGGAGGTCACTGTCAGCACATGGTGTACGGAGATTTTATGCCATATACTGCCGGCCAAGACACAGAGCCCTGTTACTTCATCCATGTCACCAAGAAAGCCACATGAGCAGAAGACACCCAAAAGGAGGAGGAGCCTCATCTACACTGGATGCCCAAGAGGGGGAGGAGCCTCATCTATACTGGATGTGACCAAGAGGGGGAGGAGCTTCCTGTACACTGGGAGCCTCAGAGGGGGTGGGGGCTTCACCAACACTGAACGGGTCAGAGGGGGGGTGGCTTCACTTACACTAGATGTGTCAGAGGGGGGTGGCCTCACACTTGAGGCCCCACAGGGCGAGGGGTTATACCAACATTAAAAGCTCCAGAGGGGAAGGGCTTCACCTACACTGAACGCCATTGATTTTGTGGTTTACTGCTGCTTGTGCTGTAATTGGAGATGCTTCTGTATGAATAAATCAGTTGCTATCATCTTCATTCTGTGCAGTGGATGATGTATGCCAATGGCTGCCATGTGTCCTCTATACTCAGGTCATCTCACACCACATCTCAGAACATAACATTATTTATAACATGAAGAAGGAAATGTCTACACCCGAAGAGAAGTATTGGCCCCAGTCCTACAGGCTGTACTACATAATGCACAAATGCACTTTTTGACAGTTAGAGTGATCAATGAGTGGAACAGGCTGCCACGAGAAGTGGTGAGTTCTCCTTCAATGGAAGTCTTCAAACAGAGGCTGGACAGACATCTGACTGGGATGATTTAGCGAATCCTGCTTTGAGCAGGGGGTTGGACCAGATGGCCCAGGAGGTCCCTTCCAACTCTACGATTCTATGATTCTATGATAAATAATCTGCAACCCACTAGACTGGCATATTTAGAACGATTGGACGTTTTTTATATTTAACTATATTTTTACATGTTGATGGGTGCACAGTATCTATTAACACTGTTTGTGCTGGTTGACATTAACGATGCACTGACTGTGCTGTGCCCTGTTGGCGGCTGACACTGTGCTGTTTGGGTCCGATAGTGACTGTACTGTTGGGGGCTGACACTGACTTTGCAGAGTGCTGTTGGGGTGTTAGGAACCAATACGGTTAAGTCCAGCAGATGCCACAGCGTACACCAAACAACGGGATGGAATGGGGAGAGGAAGGCCTACAACGTAGGGAACAAGGGATGGGGCACCTCCTGAACTCCAGTCTGCACCTGTCTCTAAACTCCCCTAACGCCCTAAGCGGGCTCTCCCCTCGCTGCCGTCTCGTACCTAAAACCTGTTTGTCTCCTCGCTATTCCATGGCTAGTGCACTGGCCGGCAAGGATGCCATCCTCACCACTGCAGATGGTGAACAACACAGGGAGAGGGACAACAAGACAGACAGTAAAAGGGGAACTTAACAACTGTGTCTCCTGCAAAGCATCGCACAGGACCACAAACTCCACAAAACCAGCAGATTCACCATTGCGAAGAGAGCTCCTTCCCTCTCTGCTCTGAGTCACTTTCCCTACCCCCATTGGTTTGTAAAGGACACTGAGCTCACCAACATTTACCTCTCCCTCTAGCTACTCCAGCTTGGTGTAATGTGAGACTGTGGTATGCACTCAACACAAGGGCAGTTTACGACCCTAACTGGTTAAAAGTCGTTGTTTAAACACATTTTCTTTGTTCATTCAAACTGGAATATAACACAGATTAGGCATAGAGGCAGGAAACATATATTTGGAATCTACATCCTTTGAGCTATTCACCACAGTGCTTTGCGACTTTCCCGCTCACCAGAAACTGAGAAACGGGCATATACTTCCCAATAACACTTAGTTATGCAATGTTTGGTGTCAAATGAAAGCTAATTTTGTAATAAGAAAAATGATAGTCCTGCCATCACTCTATGAGCCTTGCAGCCAGAGTTATGGCACTTATGAGTTTTCTAGTACTTTTCAAAAGGGAAGTACACTCCATAGCTCTGCCCCCAGTGAGATCACCGAAGAGAAAGTATAAGGCAATGATGCCGAATTAGGAAGTTGACTTTTGCCTGGGGATCAGCTGTGGCAACTGTGCATTTTGACCTGTCGCTCTGGGAAGGTCCCCTCCCCCTCCTCCACATGGCGTGCCAGTGACTGAGATCTGTAAAGGCCCTTTTACATTTAGCGATGCACCAGCGATCCCGACACGACCCGGTCAGGATCGCTGGTGCATCGCTAAATGATCACTAGTGAGCTGCCACACAGGCAGATCTTACAGCGATGCAGCAGCGATACAGCGGACGTTACTTACCTTTCAGACGCGGCAATCCTGACGTCCTCCCGCCCGCGTCCACACGTCGCTCGTCGGCGCCACAGGAACCCCAGCAGGAAGCGCCCGACGAGAAATGGAGCTGCGCGATCAACGACAGACAGCGGGGGAGCCGGTCAGAGGTAAGTATCACACATAGCGATATCGCTAGCGATATCGCTGCTACGTCACCAAATCGGTGATGCTTTAGCGAAATCGCTATGTATAAAACCCCCTTAAGTTTCATATTTTAATCCCTGTTATTTTGTATTACCTTTACAGTCATATGTAAAAGTTTGGGCACCCCTATTAATGTTAACCTTTTTTCTTTATAACAATTTTGGTTTTTGCAACAGCTATTTCAGTTTCATATATCTAATAACTGATGGACTCAGTTATATTTCTGGATTCAAATGAGGTTTATTGTACTAACAGAAAATGTGCAATCTGCATTTAAACAAAATTTGACCGGTGCAAAAGTATGGGCACCTCAACCTAAAAGTGACATTAATATTTCGTAGATCCTCCTTTTGCAAAAATCACAGCCTCTAGTCGCTTCCTGTAGCTATTAATGAGTTCCTGGATCCTGGATGAAGGTATTTGTGACCATTCCTGTTTACAAAACAATTCCAGTTCAGTTAAGTTTGATGGTCGCCGAGCATGGACAGCCCGCTTCAAATCATCCCACAGATGTTCAGTGATATTCAGGTCTGGGGACTGGGATGGTCATTCCAGAACATTGTAATTGTTCCTCTGCATGAATGCCTGAGTGGATTTGGAGCGGTGTTT
Source organism: Dendrobates tinctorius (assembly GCF_039654945.1). Taxonomy (NCBI): domain Eukaryota; kingdom Metazoa; phylum Chordata; class Amphibia; order Anura; family Dendrobatidae; genus Dendrobates; species Dendrobates tinctorius. The sequence continues at coordinate 1,303,847 of NW_027361931.1, read as the reverse complement.
TGGATCATTGTCTTGCTGAAATATCCATCCCCTGCGTAACTTCAACTTCGTCACTGATTCTTGCACATTATTGTCAAGAATCTGCTGATACTGAGTTGAATCCATGCAACCCTCAACTTTAACAAGATTCCCGGTAACGGCATTGGCCACACAGCCCCAAAGCATGATGGAACCTCCACCAAATTTTACTGTGGGTAGCAAGCGTTTTTCTTGGAATGCTGTGTTTTTTAGCCTCCACGCATAACGCCTTTTTGTATGACCAAACAACTCAATCTTTGTTTCATCAGTCCACAAGACCTTCTTCCACAATGTTACTGGCTTGTCCAAATGTGCATTTGCATACCTCAGGCGACTCTGTTTGTGGCGTGCTTGCAGAAACGGCGTCTTTCGCATCACACTCCCATACAGCTTCTCCTTGTGCAAAGTGCGCTGTATTGTTGACCGATGCACAGTGACACCATCTGCAGCAAGATGATGCTGCCGGTCTTTGGAGGTGGTCTGTGGATTGTCCTTGACTGTTCTCACCATTCTTTTTCTCTGCCTTTCTGATATTTTTCTTGGCCTGCCACTTCTGGGCTTAACAAGAACTGTACCTGTGTTCTTCCATTTCCTTACTATGTTCCTCACAGTGGAAACTGACAGGCTAAATCTCTGAGACAACTTTTTGTATCCTTCCCCTGAAAAGCTATGTTGAATAATCTTTGTTTTCAGATCATTTGAGAGTTGTTTTGAGGAGCCCATGATGCCACTCTTCATAGGAGAATCAAATAGGAGAACTACTTGCAAGTGGCCACCTTAACTACCTTTTCTCATGATTTGATACACCTGGCTATGAAGTTCAACGCTCAATGAGGTTACAAAACAAATTTAGTGCTTCAGGAAGTCAGTAAAAAGTAGTTAGGAGTGTTCAAATCAAGAAAATGATAAGGGTGGCCATACTTTTGCACAGGTCAAATTTTGTTTAAATGCAGATTGCACATTTTCTGTTAGTACAATATACCTCATTTGAATCCAGAAATATAACTGAGTCCATCAGTTATTAGATATATGAAACTGAAATAGCTGTTGCAAAAACCAAAACTGTTATAAAGAAAAAAGGTTAACATTAATAGGGGTGCCCAAACTTTTACATATTACTGTATATACTGTATCTTGTCCTTTTTGTAACATCTTTTATATTTTTGTAAACAATGCCTATATTTTCTGAACTAAATCTATAAAATGTACTAGTTTCGCTTTCCTTGCTCTATAACGTACCGCCACGTTCTCCATGATTATTTACCGTATGGCTTGGCTCCTGACCCGATAGATTTTAATCGTGCAATGAGGAGCTGGTGGCAGCAAAGTGTTCTGGGGTTTTTGGGAGAATCTGGCAGTGAAGGAATGGAGGTTTTATGTGTGTATTTCCTGCCTGAGACTGAGGATATACATACCGCCCTCACTGCAGAGTGCCCAATAGCCAGTACACAGCAAGGCAGCCTTTCTGGCGACTACTTATCCTAGGTGTAGTTCTCTGACTGACCTGAGGGTAAGAAGGTGGCACCAGTGAGCTGCAAGTTCCAAACCAGAACTGGAAAGTGGGATATAATAAATCCCTGACAACTGGGGACAACCACACCCCCAGTTCATGATATATTGGTGGCAGCGGTGGGATCATAGAGCATTAGTGACCTGGTTTGAGCAATCATTCCTCTCACTAAAACTTGCACGGTTCTTGCAAGGACCCTGCACAAAAAGTTTTGAAGAGCGAACTCAGTGTTTATTAGCGGTTACCCCCTCTCCTCTTGGCTTTTCTGTCCTATCTTTTATTTGGCAATTATGGCTACACTGGGAGAGGCCTGGTATAAGCAGCAGTCCAAGCACTTTTCGGACTATTGTTTGACTTCCACATATCAGTGCAGTTTACACTCTCGCGTTATATTACTGCTGGACATGTTTGCATTAGCGGACACGCACCACTACCACTTTTGCGGGACATTTCTCTTTTGTGCTGTGCATTTTGCTGTAATTACAGGAAAGCCTCTGTTAGTTTTTGTTGTATTCCTTACTGTCATGTCGGACGCTGTTCACACCACAGCATCCAGCAGGCAGAGGTAGTTCCACCTCCAGCCACTATAGCCTCAGTGGCGCCGGTTTGATCTTCAGGCTCTCGGGGGTTAATCCTGCTGGAGACCAGGTTGGAAGGTTAGTCACGCCCACGGTCTTTAAATAGTCATACTGGCATATGGGCGTCGCCGATTATAGCTTGTGTTTCATACCAAGTGGTTCCGGTCTGGAGTGGAGGTGTTCAAGAGAGAGAGATTCATATCTGGTGTCGTATGATCCGTCGTTATCCTTTCTCCTTCCCATATTTGTGTTTAGTTGTGCCCTGTTCACATTACTGTTTATTCCTGTGTGTGTGCGGCGCAGTGCAGTTTAAGTTCTCCCTGTCTGTCATTATTTGTGTGGGAGCTTTGGTGGTGTGACTCCTCACTGGGTGGAGGGTGGAGGGTTAAGTGCAGGGCTGAGCAGGAGATAAGGAAAGGTCGGAGGCTCAGGCATTTGCACCTTCAGAAAAACCCTGGGTTGAGGGTCAGACAGGGTTTCCCCTAGTAAAAGGGACACCACAGGGGCCCCGGGTATTTCAGCCTTAGTTGAACTAAGCCCCCGTGACATTATAATCGGCCCACATTTTTTCAGGAGTCCATGGATCCATTAGATTCCATAACCCGCCAGTTGGCGGCGCTGTCCATACAGGTCTCCGAGTTGAAAGGGGCAGTTCAGCAGCAGGGCCTGGTAGTAGCAAAGGTGCAAACGGCATCTGCAGGTATCGGTGCAGAGCCGAAGTTTCCGCTGCCAGAACGATTTTCAGGCGATCGCAGCAAATTTGTCGTATTTCGGGAGGCCTGCAAATTATACTTCCGCATGCGGCCAATATCCTCAGGTAATGAGGCCCAGCGAGTAGGGCTGGTGTTGTCATTACTGAGTGGTGACCCCCAAGCATGGGCATTTTCCTTACCAGCTGACTCTGCTACATTTCATTCGGTCGATAATGTTTTTTCTGCCCTCGGGCTCATTTACGATGACCCTGACCGACTGGCTCTAGCGGAATCTAAAATCCGCGCCCTCCGCCAGAGGGAGCGCTTGGCAGAAGACTATTGTTCGGAATTTCGCCGCTGGGCTGTAGACACACAGTGGAATGACCCAGCACTGCGGAGCCAGTTTATTCATGGGGTATCAGGGAGGGTGAAACAAGCCCTCCTGATGTATGAGACTCCGGCATCATTGGAGTCTGCCATGAGTTTGGTGATACGTATTGATCGCCGTTTTCGTCAGGGGGCACAGGAGACGCTACCTCTGGGGGAAAACAGAGGTGCAGGTGTGGTTGAAGTAGATGAGTCCCCTGAACCTATGCAGATTGCTGGCGTGGCACAGGTTCAGCCTCGCGCTCCGGGATTCCGGAAGCCCGGAGCATGTTTCTACTGTGGTAAAGGAGGTCATTATGTTAACGTTTGCCCGGTACTACCTAAGAGGGTCACACCGGCGGAAAACTGTTAAGCTCAGAGGGTATGGAGGAGACCCAACTGAGCGTATGCATATCCTCCATGATGGTATCTCAATGTATGCTCCCTGCCAAGGTTATTATCGCCGGCAGAGAGCTACCTATATCAGTGTTTGTGGATAGCGGTTCCGCCACCAATCTCATAGATGAGGAGTTTGCACACACCGCCGGGTTTAAGATCGAAAAACTTCCTCACCCCATACAGGTGGTGACCATTAATGCTGTTCCCCTCCCTCAAGGGGAGATTACTGAGTTTGTGGCAGAGGTGAAACTCCACATTGGGGTCCTACATTCTGAGTCGGTTACATGTAGGGTCCTCCGTAATCTCCCAGCTCAAATGGTCCTGGGTTTTCCATGGCTGTCCAGGCACAACCCGGTAATTGATTGGAAAACTCAGGACATAGTACAATGGAGTGGTTTCTGCCAAGACAATTGCTTGGCCACATGTGTGTCCGCCGTGACGCCCAGCCTGCCGGAGGCTTTGCAGGATTTCGCGGATGTTTTCTCTGAGAAGGGTTGCTCAGAACTGCCTCCACATAGAGCCTATGACTGTGCTATTAGGTTAAAACCCGGGGCCAAATTACCTAAGGCCAGGATGTTTAATATTTCTGGTCCTGAGAGACAAGCTCTGAAAGACTACATCGTGGAGAGTCTGAGCAAAGGTCACATCCGGCCTTCGTCCTCGCCTGTAGCCGCGGGGTTTTTCTTCATTAAGAAGAAAGATGGGGGGTTACGCCCGTGTCTGGATTTCCGAGAGTTAAACCAGATTACTATCCGTGATCCCTACCCAATGCCGTTGATCCCGGATTTGTTCAACCAGGTAGCGGGGGCGAAATGGTTTTCCAAGCTGGACCTCAGGGGGGCGTATAACCTCATAAGGGTCCGTCAGGGGGATGAGTGGAAGACGGCGTTTAACACTCCTGAGGGTCATTTTGAGAGTCATCAGGAGAGTCTCCATTCTTTTGTGTGTACGGTCAACATCCTCAGTTTTGTACCTTACGTCAGGGTGACTCCGGGGGTGTCCCGGAGGAGGATCAGCTAGGAGCCCAATTGTCATCAGTCTGGAGGCGGGTAAAACAGCGTTTGTTGAGCATGAGTGCCAGGTACAAACGGGTGGCTGACAGTAGACGCGTGCCAGGTCCGGACCTGTGTGTGGGTGAATGGGTGTGGTTAGCTACGAAGAACATAAAACTCAAAATCCCATCTTTAAAACTGGGTCCAAGGTTTATTGGGCCTTTTAGGATTTCTGCCATCATTAACCCAGTGGCTTATCGGTTGGAACTTCCTGCGGTGTACAGAATACATAACGTTTTTCACAGGGCTTTATTGAAAAAGGTGGTAGGCTTGGTGGACACGACGCCGATGCCACCTCCAGTCATGGTGGATGGCGAGTTAGAGTTCGAGGTCGCCAAGGTGGTGGACTCTCGAGTAGTACGCCGTACTCTTCAGTATTTGGTGCACTGGCGGGGGTATGGTCCAGAGGAGAGGTCTTGGGTTCCAGCCTCAGACATACATGCGGATCGGCTGGTCAGTTCTTTTCACCGTCGTCATCCGGACAAGCCGGGTCCTATGAGTCTTGAGGGCCCTGGGGTCCCTCGTAGAAGACGGGGTACTGTCATGTCGGACGCTGTTCACACCACAGCATCCGGCAGGCAGAGGTAGTTCCACCTCCAGCCACTATAGCCTCAGTGGCGCCGGTTTGATCTTCAGGCTCTCGGGGGTTAATCCTGCTGGAGACCAGGTTGGAAGGTTAGTCACGCCCACGGTCTTTAAATAGTCATACTGGCATATGGGCGTCGCCGATTATAGCTTGTGTTTCATACCAAGTGGTTCCGGTCTGGAGTGGAGGTGTTCAAGAGAGAGAGATTCATATCTGGTGTCGTATGATCCGTCGTTATCCTTTCTCCTTCCCATATTTGTGTTTAGTTGTGCCCTGTTCACATTACTGTTTATTCCTGTGTGTGTGCGGCGCAGTGCAGTTTAAGTTCTCCCTGTCTGTCATTATTTGTGTGGGAGCTTTGGTGGTGTGACTCCTCACTGGGTGGAGGGTGGAGGGTTAAGTGCAGGGCTGAGCAGGAGATAAGGAAAGGTCGAGGCTCAGGCATTTGCACCTTCAGCAAAAACCCTGGGTTGAGGGTCAGACAGGGTTTCCCCTAGTAAAAGGGACACCACAGGGGCCCCGGGTATTTCAGCCTTAGTTGAACTAAGCCCCCGTGACACTTACTTTGTTAAAATCATTTGTCTCAACTTTGGTCTCAGATCCATTTTATCCCATGCAATCAGATTCCATAGTACCTACATAATTAATTGTTACACTGCCCTTATCTCGGCAAGGCAGCAGAAGGGCGAGACTGTAATGTGCACCATTTTGGGTATTTTGCTGGGACTGTTCTACATATAATTTGCCTGTTTTTTGGTTTAATAAAATATTGCCACACTGTTGTACCCTCACCCTCTGTTGTCCGACTAGCATTACGTCCACGGATAAAAGGAGAGCGAAAGTTCAGTGGGATGATCCCTGGTCCATGAGGTTTTGGCTAGTGGACCAGGGCACCCGCTGAGTCCCTACAATAAATATTACAAAATAACAAGAGATGCAACCATGAGTATAATCCAAAAATAAGTTTTATTCAAAAAACAAAAATGAAAATATATTATAAAACAGAGGCCACTATACCACAAAAACTAGACAATATCACTGGCATATGTATATCACCATGATTCAAAAAATTGCACAATGCCCTTTAATAAATATGTGCAAATTATGAAATTATAGCAAGGTATCTGTGCAAAAAATTTTTTTTATATATCATGAAAAATGAAAAACAAAAAATAAAAAAAATTATTTTTGTAAGTCTCATGCAAATGTATAACATAAATACATCACAACCCCCTTTAATAATAAAATGATATGTGCATAAAGAATTAATAAGCATAAGGCTGGGTTCACACGTACCGGAACTCTTGCGGAAATTACCGCGAGAATTCCGGAATTCCATTCCGCGGGAAAATCGCATTTTAAATTCCCGTGATTTTCCCGCGGAAAAACTAGCATTTTGCAAGAGTAATTATCTTGCAGAATTGCTAGCGTTTTCCAAGCGATCTGTAGCATCGCTTGGAGAACTGAGGTTGGTCACACTCGTCAAACATAGTGTTTGACGAATGTGACCAACTTTTTACTATTGAGGCCGCCAATGCGGCATCAATAGTAAAAGATAGAATGTAAATAATAATAATAAAAAAAATATATTGTTGTTCTCACCTTCCGACGTCCCGCGCAGCCTTCCCGCCTCTCTCCGCCTCTGTCCACGCTCCCGGTCCCAGTAATCCTTTGCGACAATTACCGCGATGACGTCTGTTCTCGCGGGATTGCAACGTCTCGCGGTCATTCGCGATGACGTTGCGCGAATGACCGCGAGACTCTTTGATCCCTCGAGAACGGACGTCATCGCTCGCAAAGGCTTACTGGGACCGGGAGCGTGGAGAGAGGCGGGAAGGCTGCGCGGGACGTCGGAAGGTGAGAATAACAATATTTTTTATTTTAAATTCTATTTTTTACAGGGATATGGTACCCAAAGCCCGGAGGACAGTCTCCTCTCCTCCGGACCGTGGGTACCATCCACAAATGTTCTGCTTACTTTTCGCATGGTGTGCACAGCCACATGCGGAAAGTAAGCAGAACAATGCATTCCTATGGGTGCGGGATCGCCGCGATTCCGCGAAATTAATGAGCATGCTGCGTTTTTTACCGCGAAGCAATTCCGCCGCGGTAAAAACCGCAGCATTAGCACAGCTGTTGTGAGTTCATTCTCTGGTCCACCAACTGTGAGTTCTCCTTCCAGACTCCCTCTGGTGGTAACAGGAGGTAGTGAGGCTGATTCAATCAGTAGAGATCTACCACCTGATAATGAGGATGACTATTGGACCTCAGGAATCTTAGACTGGATTTAAGACAGCCGACACCCTAGTCTAGTGCTGGTGATTGTTTCTGGTTTCTCAGGTCTGGGTTTTCAGCTCTGTTCCAGCCTTCTCAAAGCTAAGTGTTTTTGCTAATGTTCACACTGGATTTTGTTGGTCTATTCAGTTTTTTGTGTGTTCAGCCAGCCCCGACTGGGGCTGTGCTGAATTTCACTCTTATTTATCAGTATTTGCCAATAGTCCCTTATTAGATTGGCCTCTTTTTGCTCTGTCTCAGAATATTTCAGAGTGCTGATATAGTGGGAGAAGTCTAGTGACTTCAGGGTTAATTTTGTTATTAGAAGTGTTGGACATTATTTTTGTAGGGTTTTTGGCAGATTGCAGACAGTGTCTTTCCTTTCCTGTTCTTTATAGTTAGTTGGGTCCCATCGTTTGCTCTGCCTATTTTCCTGCCTGTGTTTGTGTTTTCATCTTATTTCACCGTCAATACATGTGTGGGGGCTGTCTATTCCTTTGGGGTCTGCTCTGGGGCAGTTAGTTTTCCCTTTTCTTACTTTAGGCTTATGTAGTCCTCCGGCGGTGACGAGTCGTCTAGATCATCGTAGGAACGCTCCACTGCTACTGCTAGTTGTGTGGTTAAGATCAGGGATCTGCAATCTGCATAGTTACCAACCTCTCTGGTTTTCTGGGACTTAGCTTTTTGTTGTCCTCCTTGGTGACCCATTCATAACACACAGCATTGCAGAATCCCATAGGAATGCATGGGATGCTTATTTTTCGCGGCAAAATCGCGTGGTTAAAACCGCCGCCGAAACACGAAAAAAAGCCACGTGTGAACTCAGCCTTATAATTATAAGTGCATTTGCAAAGGTACAAACTTAACAAGGTATATGTGCAAAAACTTGCCATGTGTATCAGAAGTTAATGACATAGCCAGCAAAGTGGATTATATATAGGCTAAATGCTAACTGGTCTTAAATAAGAAAGGGGGCTAAAATCTGTCACATATAAAGCAGCATTTGCAAAGAGAACTTACATCTGGCCAGTGAATGTCAAATTACCCCAACGCACGTTTCGTGTCTCACTTCATTATTATTATTATTTATATAGCGCCATTGATTCCATGGTGCTGTACATGAGAAGGGGTTACATACAAATTACAGATATCACTTACAGTCAACAAACTTACAATGACATACTGATACAGAGGGGAGAGGATCCTGCCCTTTCGGGCTTACATGCTACAGGATGGTGGGGAAGGAGACAGTAGGTTGATGGGTTGCAGCAGTTCCGGTGTTGGTTGAGGTGATATCTCCGGTAGTGGTGAGGAGGCAGCGGGGTCATTGCAGGCTGTAGGCTTTCTTGAAGAGGTGGGTTTTCAGGTTCCGTCTGAAGATTCCGAATGTGGCTGATAGACATGTTGGGGCAAAGAATTCCAGAGGATCGGGGCTATTCGGGAGAAGTCTTGGAGGCGGTTGGGTGAGGAGAGAAGGAGGTCTTAGGATGACCGGAGATTACGTAAGGGAAGGTATCGGGAGATTAGTTCAGAGACATATGGAGGAGACAGGTTATAGATGGCCTTGTAGGTCAGTATTAGTAATTTGAACTGGATTCGCTGAGGGAATGGAAGCCAGTGAAGAAATTTGAGAAATTTGCAGAGGGGAGAAGCGGAGGAATAGCGAGGAGAGAGATGAATTAGTCGGACACTGGGGAAAGCGTGATGTCATTAATTGTGATAGATAGGTCAGGTAAGGAAGATCTGTGAGATGGAGGAAAGATGATGAGTTCGGATTTGTCCACATTGAGCTTGAAGAAGCGAGAGGAGGAGAAGGAGGATATGGCTGATAGACACTTTGGGATTCTGGGCAGCAGAGAGGTGACGTCTGGGCCAGAAAGGTAGATCTGAGTGTCATCAGCATAAAGGTGGTACTGGAATCCATGGGACTTTATGAGTTGACCCAGGCCAAGGGTATAAATTGAGAAGAGTAGGGGTCCTAGAACAGAGCCTTGGGGACTCCAACAGAGAGAGGGTGGGATGAGGAGTTAGTGTGGGAGTGGGAAACGCTGAATGTGCGGTTTGAAAGGTATGAGGAAATCCAGGATAGGGCGAGGTCTTTGATGCCAAAGGGGGAGAGGATCTGTAGTAGGAGGCAGTGGTCAACTGTGTCGAATGCAGAGGACAGGTCTAGAAGGAGGAGTATAGAGTATTGTCCGTTTGCTTTGACTGTAAGTAGGTCTTTAGTAATTTTGGTCAACGCTGTCTCAGTGGAGTGATGGGGGCGGAAACCAGATTAATCAGGAGCTCCTCCTTTACATGCGCACTATGCACACAGATTTTTTATGAGAGTTTTTAACGCATGTTTAATATCCGTGTCTTCACAACAGCTTTTAAACTTTTATACTGGATACAGCGCTCTTATAATTTTGTATACTCCTTTTTAATTATGTACATTGACTTGTTCTATTATAAATTGCCTGATATAATAATAAACTTTATGTCACTTGATGGTTAATACTGTGGACTTATGGTCGGTTTCTTTGGTTTTTCTGCTCGCTGGATGAAGATTCCAGATGAAGATGGGCCAGGCCCAGCAAGTCCGGTTCAGGCAGCAGGGAGGTCCCTGCCGAGATTGGTGCGGTGCCTGAAACCGCCACCGCTGGGTCTTGCAGGATGAGCAGCGGGGAGTGCAGCCACTGCACCAGATTTCAGGTGCAGGGCTTCTGGGTTTTCTGGTTGGCGCATGCACGGAGGTGAGCCGAAACAATCCTTAATGATGCAGCGGGGGAGGTCACGCAATGGAGGAAGGGCTGAGGATGCCGTGCAGCTAACGGTCCCCTGGAATGATAGAGGACAGCGAACCACAGCAGCAGAAGCCAGTACAACAGCAGTACCAGAGACAGAAGGGGAAACCTAAGAGGCATGATTCTGCGGGCACGCGGAGCGGACGTTTCAGGTCCATACGGACGGCCTGGGTCATGGCCTCCTCCAGAGAATTGGGCGGTGGGAGCAGGGCCAAGGCATCCTTTAAATGCTCGGAGAGAACCTGTCGGAATAGCCCCCTGAGTGTCGAGTCGTTCCAAGAAACTTGTGCCCATCGCCTGTACTCGGAAGAGTACCACTCAGCAGAGAGCTTTCCCTGGTAAGATTCATAATCATGTCCTCTGCCAATCTCTCTCAATCAGGTTCATCGTAAATTAGACCCAAGGCCTCGAAGAACTGATCAACATACATTCTCTCAGGGGAGGTAGGGGATAGGGAGAAAGCCCAGGATTGTGACCCCTCACGTAACAGGGAAATAACTATCCCCACCCTTTGACTCATCACCTGAGGACCGAGGACGCAGGGAAAAAAGTAATTTAAAGCTCTCCTTAAAACACCCAGAATTTTCTCATCCCCAGTAAAGGTATCCGGAAGGGAAACATCAGACACAGTACCCTCCACATTGCCAGATGAAGAAGAGGCACCCCGAACAACATTAACTGTATCTGCCAACTCCCTCTGTACCTGTTGGTGAGAAGCAACCAATGCTCTTTGCTCTACTGATAAGTTCTGCATCATTTTGGTCAGGTTAGATACCTGATCTGACAGAGCACGCAGCGGGTCCATAATAAACACACAAAACCCCCTGAAAAATTGTAAGGGTCGGTGATAATGTAATGGTCACCGATGGTGTCACTAGTACAGCCTAGGGGGTGCTATCAGGGGGTACGTGAACGAGTGCAGGGAGTGGAGGAACAAGGCATGCTGTGCGCAAGACCTGAGACTAAGCAGTGAGCACAGGACCTGGAACTAAGCAGTCACGTGACCAGGGGGCGGAGTCACTGCGTGTGAGGACAGGGAAGGCAACTGAGCGCACGGAGTACAGGGCACAGAAAGTTAACATAGTCAAAGGAGAGCAGAGGGTCAAAAGCCAGACGAGAGTGTGGTCCCTAGGGATAAGACAGAGTAAACCGAGACAAGCCAAGGGGTCAGATAACCAGGAAGGACAGGGCAGTACAAACCAGGATACAGAGGCAAAAGTCAGGGGACAAGCCAGGTCATACACAGCAAAGCCCACACGCACAGAGGCACAATGATTACGGACGAGTAACCTGAGTCAGCAACCACAAAACGAGTATACGGAAGTATCACCGACACCAAATCCAGAAACTGCCAACAATAAATAGCCACCCCAGAACCAAATAGAGGTGAACTACAATTAACCCTGACCTGACCAGGATGGAGGTGGAACCATGCTGTCCAGAGTCATGACAAAAACCTGACACCGCTTACTTGCCCAAGGTAGCATCTCGGTTTCACAGGTCCCAAGAGGTAGTCCTTCCTTCCTTTTGCTCTATTCCCAAAAGTAGGGAGGAAGGAAAATTCCACACCTTTAGATGTAAAGAGGTGCTTGGCTCAGTACCTAGAGTCCACTCTGGGGTGTAGGAAGGAAGGATCTCTGTATGTTTTCATGGGCCTAGAAAGGGACTCAATGCCTCCAAAAGTATCCTGGCAAGATGGATAAGAGATGCAATTTTGTTGGCCTACTCGTCTAGTGGGAATGTCACCATGGAGGGTCTGAGAGCTCGTTCCACAAGAACACTGGCAACCTCCTTGGCAGAAAGGTCAGAGGTATAAATACAGCATATCTGTAAGGCTGCCACTTGGTCATCATCTTCTACCTTTTTCAAGCACTATCGGCTGGACCTAGCCTCTTCTTCTGACCTAACCATTGGGAGAAGGGTTCTACAGGCTGTGGTCCCCTCCGTATGTTACAATTCTCTGTAATTCTCTCTGTGGTGCTGTCATGGGAGAAGGAGAAAGACATAGTTAATTACTGGTAACAGGATTTATCAGAACCCATGACAGCACCTGTTAATTCCCTCCCGTCACATATGGGTGAGCATGTTTTCACTATTTGTGGTGATTTTTGTGTAAGCACGGTATGTTTCTGATAAGTAATGTGATAATATTTAATTGTTGTCAATAACCTGGATGTCCTCTTATGCTCTGAAAACCAACTGATGCAAGGGAGAGGTACCGCCCTTTTATCTGTAGGTTTCCTGTCCCTGAAGGGCGGATCCCCTCTCTCCATAGTGCTGTCATGGGCTCTGAAAAATCCTGTTACCGGTAAGTAACTATGTGTTATGAATGGGTCACCGAGGAGAAAAAACAAAACAAGCTAAGTCACAGAAAACCAGAGAGGTTGGTAACTATGCAGATTGCAGATCCCTGATCCTAACCACACAACTAGCAGCAGCCGTGGAGCGTACCTACGATGGTCCTAGATGCTTCGTCACAGCCGGAGGACTAAATAAGCCTGAAGCAAGAAAAGGGGAAAACTAACTGCCCCAGAGCAGACTCCAAAGGAAAGACAGCCCCCACACATGTATTGACGGTGAAATAAGATGAAAGCACAAATACAGCCAGGAAAATAGGCTGAGCAAATGATGGGGCCCAAACTAACTAGAAAGGATAGGAAAGGAAAGACACTGTCTGCAATCTGCAAAAAACCCTACCAAAATAAAGTCCAACACTTCTGAGACAGAGCAAAAAGTGGCCGATCTAATAAGGGACAAAAAGCAAATTGGCAAATACAGATAAATAAGAGTGGAAATTTAGCACAGCCCCAGCCGGGGCTGGCTGACAACACAAAAACTGAATAGACCAACAAAATCAAGTGTGAACATTAGCAGAAAAACTTAGCTTTAGATGACTGGAACAGAGCTGAAAACCAAGCCCTGACAAGCCAGAAGGAATCACCAGCATCAGACTAGCGCGTCGGCTGTCTTAAATCCAGTCTGAGATTCCAATCGTCATCCTCATTATCAGGTGGCAGATTTCTACTGATTAAATCAGCCTCACTACCTCCAGTTACCACCAGAGGGAGCCTGGAAGGAGAACTCACAACTGGTGGACCGAAAAATGAACTCACAACAACTATGTCTTTTATGGACCAAGATTCGAAGAATGCTAGATTTGGAAGGGACCTCTAGTGTCATCATGTCCAAACCCCTGCTCATTGCAGGATTCAATAAACCATCTAAGAAAAATGTCTCTCCAGCCTGTTTGAAGGCTTCAAATGAAGGAGAACTCACCACTGCTTGTGGCAGCCTGTTCTACTCATTGATCATCTTCACTGAACTGATCTGATTAACCCTCTGTCACGCTGCTACTATGCAGGTAGATGCAAGCTCTACTAGATGGCAAGAGTGGAGGGAGGACTGCACACAGCAAGAGCAGGCCTGCAGCGCCACAGCAAGGCTACCACCAGGTGGTAGCAGAATAGTCAAACAAGCCGGGTCGATGATATCTGTAGAGCAGTACCAAAGGAATAAACAAACAGAGAGTCAGAAGCAAGTGAACGGGGTCAGTAACAGTCAGGGGCAGATATGCCAAAGACGAGACAAACAGCAGGTCAGGGTCCAAGCTGAGTCAGATACCAGGGAGTCCTAATCTTGAAAAGGGAAACACTGAGTCAGGACAGGGAGTGAGAAACAAACAGGCACGGGCAAAGTCAGCAACAGCAGGAGGACAAATCAGGGTATACACAGAGTCAGCTACTCATGCCGTAGGCAGAAACTATAACTGATGCCTGGGGCAACTCATAAAGTTGCACGGATTCCAGTACCACCTTTATGCCAATGATACTCAGATCTACCTCTCTGGCCCAGACGTCACCTCTCTGCTCTCCAGAATCCCAGAGTGTCTATCAGCCATATCCTCCTCCTTCTCCTCTCGCTTCCTCAAACTCAATGTGGACAATTCTGAACTAATCATCTTTCCCCCATCTCACAGATCCTCCTTACCCGACCTTTCTATAACATTTGACATCACGCTTTCCCCCGTACCGGAGGTCCGCTGCCTCGGAGTAACCCTTGTGTTACAGAACCCCCCAGCACCCCGAATAGGAGATGCATGTACGATAGATGTAATGTGAGATGTATGCCCTTAATGCAGCAACCGCCCGGCTGGCCCCCTGGGCAGAGGTAAACAAGATATCCCACTTCTGACCTCCCCCCACCTTTGTAAATCCCATGGCTATTGTAATGTACATCTGGCGACTTAATTGGAGCCTGTTATCAACTGGCCCGACACATATTGATTGTCCTGCCCTCTGTATGTATATTTATTCTGAGACTGATGAGTAAAATGTTGTCACACTGGAAATACATGGAGAAGCAGTGATTTTTTTATATGTTCCCATGTTACAAAGCCTTTTGAGCCAGCGTCCTTCATCCAGAAGTGAGGAAAAGCAGAGTGGACCTCCTGAAACACGGGGTGGTAATGTAAGAGGTATTACAGCACAGAAGACCCCAAAACACTGGTGGCAGACAGCGAGATATGATACCCGATCTATAGGAGTAAAGAACTTAATGGAAAACAACTACCAGAAGTTAAAGAGGAATACATTAAAAGACCTTGTGGAAGCTCGAGGATTAATCGCCAGCAACAAAACAAAAGCGGATTTGATAGCAGCCATCATGGAACACGACAGTGCAGCGCCCCCCAATGTGAACGTGGAAGAGACTGAATTCCAGAGGGAGGTAAAGAGCAGACTGGTGTTCTATGGCCCAAACCCTGCAGTAGAGATCGTACGAGAGGTGATGGCTGATGTGCGTACTGATCTGAAGAAAAAGATGGCAGAGCGGACCAGGATAGAGCTAGCCAAGATGGAGATGGCAGAGCGGACCAAAGTAGAGCTAGCCAAGATGGACATGGCAGAGCGGAGAGAGGAGAGTCAGCGAGCAGGGGGAGCTCTGGCCTCCGCCCAGGTACCGTCAGCAGTAAGCCACAAAAAATCCAGTATAATGCCTTCCGATAGTTGGGGGAGGCAGAGGAAGACATTGATGGCTTTCTGCAGGACTTTGAGCGGCAGTGTGCCCTTCATCAAGGGAAGCCGGAGGATTGGGTTCAGGTTCCGGCTAGCAAGCTGACAGGCCGGGCAGCGGATGCCTATCGCATGGTACCTGATGAGAACTGTATGGACTATGAGCGGGTCAAAGAAGTGATCTTGGCCCGGTATGCGCTGACACCAGAGGCATACTGCCAAAAGTTCCACGGACTTATAAAGCAGGTAACAGATACCCACGCTGAATGGGCCTGTAAACTCCGGTGGTCACTGCTACAGTGGGTACAAGGGAGCCAAGCAACCACTAAGGAGGACGTCCTCCAGCTCTTGTTAGAACGATTCTTTACTGAACTAAACCCCGAGACACAAGAATGGCTTCGGGACAGACGGCCAATGACTCTTGATGAGGCCGCTCATCTGGCCGATGAATATCATGATGCCAGGAGTTCTCAGTTGTCAGGATCAAAGACTGTCACTAGGGGCCCTCCCATGGGTCTGGAGGCCCCTAAACTACAGAAGATTGTTGGGGGACCAGCTAAAACCCCAGCTTACCAGAGTCCCCCTGGGGTGCGATGCCACACCTGCCATCAGCTGGGCCAACTACAAAGACAACGTCCCAACCGGACTCAGCGTACCCAGTGGTCGAAGGCGGGAACGGCTACCATCAACTGGGCCGCTGTACACTACTACCAGGGCGAAGCTGACCCGGCATTGGGGGCTATGACTACTCCGGGGATGAAAGAGATGGAGGAAGTACTGCATGAAGTAGACCCCGTGCAGGCAGCCCAGGCAGATAATCGACAACAGCATCGACAGGCGGTGTGGGTTAATGTGAAATGTATGCAGGGACTAAGAGATTCGGGAGCAACTTTGACCCTTGTGAAGCCTCATCTCGTCCGGGACCAAGAGAAGACAGACCGGACAGTGGCCGTCCGTCTAGAAGGGGGAGCCATACATCGACTGCCCACTGCCAGGATTCACCTGAACTAGGGAGTCGGGGATGGCCTTGTTGAGGTCGGCCTGATGGAGGATTTGCTGGCAGACGTCTTGCTGGGAAATGACTTGGGGCCCATGTTGTCTGCATTCTAGTTCGCCCCTCTGGCTGAGACCTATCCTGTGACAAGCTCGAGCTGCGGAAGTGGAATCACACTCAGAGGAGGCCCAGGAAAGACACCCCAGCCCTACACGTATTCCCATAGCCAGACACATTTCTTGGGCCACCCCAGCTGAGTTTAAAAGGGAGGTACTTGAGGATCCCTCATTATAGGGGTATCGTGGGAAGGCACAGGAGGGGAGAGGAGTACTGCAAGGGGAACAGTTTGTATGGCATCAGGGACTCCTCTACCGGGTTACAGAGCAGCGCCACACAGGGATGAGCCCCACTATAAAACGACAGCTGGTAGTTCCCAAGAAGTATAGGCAGGAGCTTCTGCAAATCTCTCAAGACATACCCTTAGCCGGGCAACTCTGCGTCAGTCGCACCAGGCATCGTCTGACACAAAACTTCTTTTGGCCGGGGGTAACCTATGATGTTCGTCAGTACTGCCAGACCTGTGACAGTTGCCAGCGCATTGGCAAGAGGGGAGATCGCTGCAAGGCCAAATTACACCCCCTCCCCATTGTGGAGGAGCCATTTAGCCGAGTAGTGGTCGATTTGATAGGGCCGTTAGCCAAACCCAGTCCGTCAGGGAAAACGTATATATTGACAGTGGTAGATTAAGCCACACGGTATCCAGAGGCGGTTGCATTACCTAACACACAGGCAGAGACGGTGGCGGCTGCCCTGCTTCAGGTTTTCTCACGGGTTGGATTTCCCCGGGAGGTTATCTCGGACCAGGATACCCAGTTTACAGCAGAGGTGACCAACCAACTGTGGAAGCTGTGCGGCGTAAAGTCCATTAGAAGCGCTCCGTACCACCCGCAAACCAATGGGTTGTGTGAAAGTTTTAACGGAACACTAAAACAACTCATTGGGACTTTTACCAGGACCTACAGGGACTGGGAGAAATTCTTGCCACACCTCCTGTTTGCCTATTGGGAGGTGCCCCAAGAATCCACGTGGTTCTCCCCATTCGAACTGTTAGGCTGAGTTCACATGTGGCGTTTTTTCCGCGTTTCCGCGCCTGTTTTAACCGCACGATTTTGCCGCGAAAACGCGAAAAATAAGCATCCCATGCATTCCTATGGGATTCCGCAATGCTTTGCTAATGCTGCGGTTTTTACCGCGGCGGAATCGCTTTGCAGCAAAAAACGCAGCATGCTCATTAATTTTGCGGAATCGCGGCGATCCTGCACCCATAGGAATGCATTGTTCTGCTTACTTCGTGCATGTGGCTGTGCACACCATGCGAAAAGTAAGCAGAACAATTGCGGATGGTACCCACGGTCCGGAGAAGAGGAGACTGTCCTCCGGGCTTTGGGTACCATATCCCTGTAAAAAATAGAATTTAAAATAAAAAATATTGTTATTCTCACCTTCCGACGTCCCGCGCAGCATTCCCGCCTCTCTCCACGCTCCCTTTCCCAGTAAGCCTTTGCGAAAATGCCCGCGATGACGTCCGTTCTCGCGGGATCGCGAAGTCTCGTGGTCATTCGCGCGACGTCATCGCGAATTACCGTGAGTCGTCGCGATCCCGCGAGAACGTACGTCATCGCGGGCTTTTTCGCAAAGCATTACTGGGAACTGGAGAGTGGAGAGAGGTGGGAAGGCTGCGCGGGACGTCGGAAGGTAAGAATAACACCATTTTTTATGTTTTTTTATTATTTTTTTACATTTTATCTTTTACTACTGATGCTGCATAGGCAGTCTCAGTAGTAAAAAGTTGGTTACACTTGTCAAACACTATGTTTGACGAGTGTGACCAACCTGTCAATCAGTTCTCTAAGCGATGCTACAGATCGCTTGGAAAACGCTAGCATTTTGCAAGCTAATTACGTGGGTATTTAAAATGCGATTTTCCCGCGGAATGGAATTCCGGAACTCTCGCTGTAATTTCCGCAAGAGTTCCGCTACGTGTGAACTTAGCCTTATACGGGAGGCGGGTAAGGGGACCCCTAGATTTAGTGCAAGAACACTGGGAAGGGGAGGAAACCATAGAAGGGATACCTATTGTGCCTATGTGCTGCAATTCCAGGACCGCCTACAGGAGCTGACTCAGGATGTATGTGGGAACATGCAGGCGGCCCCATGGCGCCAGTGCGTCTGGTACAATCAGAGGGCCAGAAAACACACCTTGGAGATAGGACAGAAGGTCCTGGTGTTAGAACCAACTAGGCAGAACAAGTTCAAAGCTGCATGGCAGGGGCCCTACCAGGTAGTGGGGAAAATAGCCGACACCACCTACAATGTCGCCGATTGTGACGGCCACAGGGTTATCCGCATGTTCCACGTGAATATGCTGAAGCCCTACCGGGAGCGTCCTGAAGAGGTAGTGGCCATTTGTGCACCCGAAGCAGAAGATTTAGCAGGACTCCCCTTGCCTGATGTCTTAGGGGAGAGGACTCAGTCTAAAACATGGGACCAGGTACACTTGAGAGAAAACCTAGGGCCCCGGGAGAATCATAATACATAGGTTCCATGAATCATAGAATCATAGAATCGTAGAGTTGGAAGGGACCTCCTGGGCCATCTGGTCCAACCCCCTGCTCAAAGCAGGATTCGCTAAATCATCCCAGTCAGATGTCTGTCCAGCCTCTGTTTGAAGACTTCCATTGAAGGAGAACTCACCACTTCTCGTGGCAGCCTGTTCCACTCATTGATCACTCTAACTGTCAAAAAATTTTTTCTAATATCTAATCTGTGTCTCTTCCCATTCAGTTTCATCCCATTGCTTCTAGTCTTTCCTTGTGCAAATGAGAATAAAGTTGATCCTTCTACAATGTGACAGCCCTTTAGATATTTGTAGACAGCTATTAAGTCTCCTCTCAGTCTTCTCTTTTGCAAACTAAACATTCCCAAATCCTGCAACCTTTCCTCATAAGACAGGGTTTGCAGACCGGTCACCATTCTGGTCGCTCTTTTCTGAACTTGCTCCAGTTTGTTGATGTCTTTTTTAAAATGTGGTGCCCAAAACTGGACACAATATTCCAGATGAGGTCTGACCAAAGAGGAGTAGAGGGAAATAATGACTTCACGTGATCTAGACTGTATGCTTCTGTTAATACATCCTAGAATTGCATTTGCCTTTTTTGCTGCTGCATCACACTGTTGACTCATATTCAGTCTGTGATCTATTAGTATACCCAAGTCTTTTTCACATGTGCTGTCACTTAGCCCTATTCCTCCCATTCTATATATGCTTTTTTCATTTTTATTGCCCAGATGTAGTACTTTGCATTTCTCCCTGTTAAAAACCATTCTGTTAGTTGCTGCCCACTTCTCCAGTTTATTTATATCTTTTTGAATCCTCTCTCTCTCTTCTCTAGTATTAGCTATCCCTCCTAGCTTTGTGTCATCAGCAAATTTAATCAGTTTACCCTCAATTCCTTCATCTAAATCGTTGATAAAGATGTTGAACAATACAGGGCCCAGGACAGAGCCCTGTGGTACCCCACTTGAGACATTCTTCCAACTGGATGTGCAGCCATTTACGACCACTCTTTGGGTCCGATCACTAAGCCAGTTATGAATCCACCTAACAGTTGCCTTGTCCATTCCATACTTAGTCATTTTTTCAATAAGGATTGTATGAGAGACTTTGTCAAATGCTTTGCTGAAGTCAAGATATACTATATCTACAGCATTTCCTTGATCCACCCAATCAGTGATACCGTCATAGAAGGAAATTAAGTTAGTCTGACATGACTTATTAGTTAGAAACCCATGCTGACTCTGTTTAATCACTTCATTCTTATCCAGGTATTGACATACATGTTGTTTAATAATTTGTTCAAAGATCTTTCCTGGTATAGAAGTCAGACTCACCGGCCTATAGTTGCCTGGGTCCACCTTCTTCCCCTTTTTGAAGATAGGAACAACATTTGCTCTTCTCCAGTCTTCTGGCACTTCTCCTGTTCTCCAAGAATTTTCAAAGATTATGGAGAGGGGTTCAAAAATTTCTTCTGCTATCTCCTTCAGTACTCTGGGGTGTAATTCATCTGGATCTGGAGACTTGAATTCATTTAGGTTAGCTAAGTGTTTCCTCACTATCTTTCTGTTTATAGATATCCTGGATTCTTCTATTCCCTTAATAGGACAGTGAATAACAGTTGATGTTGCATTTCCTTTCTGAGAGAAAACAGATGCAAAATAGGAATTTAAAAGTTCAGCCTTCTCAACATCCTGTCTTACCATTTCATCATTTTCATCCTGTAAAAATCCTATAGCATCTTTGACTTTTCTTTTACTTTTGACATATCCCCAAAATCCTTTATTATTGCTTTTGACATCTCTTGCAAGCCTCAGTTCATTTTCAGCTTTAGCTAATCTGATTTGTGCCCTGCAGGTTCTGCAGACAGCATTATATTCTTCTTTAGATATGCCTCCCTCTTTCCATTTTATAAACATTTTTTTCTTCCTTTTTAGCATGTGCTTAAGTTCTGTGTTCATCCATCCTGGTTTCCTTAAATGCTTCCTATTCTTCCCTCTTTTCGGAATTGTTAACAACTGTGCTTTGAGAATTTCATTTTTCAAGATTTCCCATCCTTCCTGGACATTTTTGTCTTTAAGGATATCCAGCCATTGGATCCCTCCAATTCTCTTTCTGAATCCCTTAAAATCTGCCTTTCTGAAATCTAACCTTGACGTCTGAGTCTTCACAGGTCTTCCACCTCTAGTAATCCAAAATTCTAAAATAGCATGGTCGCTACCTCCTAGGGTCCCAGCCACTTTTACCTCCTCAACCATTTCCTCCCTGTTTATAAGGATTAGATCCAAGGTAGCAGTTCCCCTTGTTTTCTCCCTTACCTTTTGGAAGATAAAGTTGTCAGCAAGAGAGGATAAGAATTTCCTTGACCTGTTAGTTTTGCCTGAGAGAGATTCCCAACAAATGTCTGGATAGTTGAAATCTCCCATGACAACTATGTCATATTTTTTGGAGAACTTGGCCATCTGATGCATAAAGAGTTCATCTATATATTCGGCTTGCACAGGCGGCCTGTAGTAAATGCCTACAATGGTGTCCTTTCCATTGTTCTGTCCTTGTATTCTTACCCAAACAGTTTCCACAGAACTCCCAGTCTCTGAAGCTTCAATCTCTGTGCAGATATACGCGTTTCGAACATACAATGCGACACCCCCTCCTCGTTTATCAAGTCTGTTTCTTGCAAATAAGTTGTATCCTTCTAGTCTTGTATTCCAATCATGTGTATTGTCCCACCAAGTTTCAGTGATTCCAATTACATCATATTTCTGTTCCTGTGTTAGTAGTTCCAATTCTCCTTGTTTGTTGCCCATGCTTTGTGCATTAGTATAGAAACATTTTAGTTTGTGATTGGTTTCTCTTTCTCCAATATTTTTATTAATTAGATTCTTTCGTCTTTGTTCTTCCTTTCCACTTCTAATAGCAGAGTTCTCAATAGCATTTGTCAGGTGTATGGCTTTTTCTGGTCTTTTGCTTCCCTTCCCATGTTCTAGTTTAAAGCTCTCCTTACAAGTGTAGCAAGGCGACTTCCAAATACATGCTTTCCAGTCTTCGTAAGGTGCACCCCATCTCTAGCAAGTAGTCCATCGTATAAGTAGTTCACTCCGTGATCCAGAAATCCAAATCGTTGCTGACGGCACCATCGACGTAGCCAGTTGTTCACCTGCAGAATCTTATTCCACCTCCTTGTTCCATGGCCATCCATTGGGAGGATGGAAGAGAAGACCACCTGCGCTCCCAGTTCTTTCACTTTCTTGCCTAAGTCTTCAAAGTCTCTGCAGATGATTTCCAGGTCGTTTCTTGCGGTGTCATTTGTCCCCACATGTAGTAGCAGGAATGGGTAGTTATCTGTAGGTCTGAAGAGTCCTGATATCCTGTCAGAAACATCTTTAATTTTTGCACCTGGAAGACAGCACATTTCTCTTGTAGTTATATCCGGTCTGCAGATAGCGGCCTCTGTTCCTCTCAGCAGGGAATCCCCCATGACCACCACTCTCCGTTTCTTCTTCACAACATTTTTCTTTCTCCATCCAGGAGGACTCTGAGGGCGTACAAGGTTGCTGTTTGTTGGCAAAGTCTTATCCTGATGTATTTCTTCATCGTTTTCCTGCGTGAGAGCCTGGTACTGGTTTCTGAGCAGTATGGGTGCTGACTGCCTCCTGATCCTCCTGCTTCTCTGGGTCACATGTCTCCATTCCTCTGTTTCTTCAGGTGCACTTCGAATTTCTTCTCTTTCTGTAACATGAAGAGATAATTCTGCTCTGTCCAAGAACTCTTCACCTTCCTTAATGATCTTCAACGTAGCTAACCTCTCTTCGAGATTTTGCAACTTTTCCTCCAACAGGGACACAAGCTTGCATTTGTGGCATGTGAAGTTTGGCTTTTCCACTGGTAAATCTGTGAACATGTAGCAAGAAATGCAGCTCACCAAATGGCTCCTGGCCTCTTCCATCTTGAGATTTCTTAAAAACGATGAAAGATGAGCCAAATTTCCGATTTCCTCTTTTCAGCTGCAACCGCCAAAACCCAGTGATCGTTGAGCTCGCGGAGACTCTTCACTTATCCCAGAAGGCACTGGGAATATGCAAATGATCTCCTCAAGACTCTTCCCCTGGTTTTCCGATTTCCTCTTTTGAGCTGCAACCGCCAAAACCCAGTGATCGTTGAGCTCGCGGAGACTCTTCACTTATCCCAGAAGGCACTGGGAATATGCAAATGATCTCCTCAAGACTCTTCCCCTGGTTTTCCGATTTCCTCTTTTGAGCTGCAACCGCCAAAACCCAGTGATCGTTGAGCTCGCGGAGACTCTTCACTTATCCCAGAAGGCACTGGGAATATGCAAATGATCTCAAGACTCTTCCCCTGGTTTTGAACCTCTGGGGAAGAGACAGCAGGCGGAGGCATTGTTGAGGCAGCGACAGAGGATGTTTTCAGAGAGACCGGGGTACACCCACCTGGCACAACACAAGGTTGAGACCCAGGATCAGACCCCCCTGAGACAACCCCCCTTCCACGTCCCTGAGTCTTTACGAGAAGGGATGCGACAAGAGATACAAGAGATGTTGCGTTTAGGGGTCATGAAGAGTCAGATAGTCCCTGGGCATCCTCCGTAGTGTTAGTGCCCGAGAAGGATGGGACTACCCGGTTTTGTGTAGACTATCGCAAGCTAAAAGAGAAAACGGTGACGGATGCGTATCCCATGCCGCGTGTGGATGAGTTGTTACACTGGCTGGGGAGGCAAAGTATTTGACCACCATCGATCTATGCAAAGGCTATTGGCAGATCCCCCTGTCCTGACGCTATTTCCAAGTCTGCATTTGTCACTCCGTTTGGTTTATTTCAGTTTCGAGTTATGCCATTCGGGATGAAGAATGTCCCTGCGACCTTCCAGAGGCTGGCTGTCCGACTTCTGGATGGTCTCCAGGACTATGCTTGTGCCTACCTGGATGACATCGCCATCTACAGCGCGACATGGGATGAGCATCTAAATCACCTAGAGACAGTATTGGACAGGATCCACAAGGCTGGAATCACCTTGAACCCCAACAACTGTCACATGGGCAAAGCAGAGGTTCAGTATTTAGGACATTGAGTGGGAAGTGGGAAACAGCGACCAGAACCAGCCAAGATTGAGGCCATAGCCAAATGGCCCACCCCACGCACTAAAACCCAGGTCATGGCGGTTCTAGGGACAGCAGGGTATAATAGGAAATTTGTCCCCAATTACAGCAGCATAGTCAAGCCCCTCACTGATCTGACCCAGAAGAACATCCCCCGCCAGGTAACCTGGACCCCCGAGTGTGAGGAAGCCTTCCGCCAGCTAAAGGACGCCCTCACAAATACCCCGGTATTGGCCGCACCCGATCCAACTAAACGTTTCCTTGTTCACACAAACGCTTCTATGCTTGGATTGGGGGCAGTGCTGAGCCAAGTCAGGCCGGACGGTCAAGACCACCCGGTAGCTTACCTGAGTCGGAAACTATTGCCCCGCGAAGTAAGCTATGCGGTTATCGAGGAGTGGCTGGCAGTAGTATGGGCACTCAAGAAGTTACGACCATATTTGTATGGATGTGAAAAATGAGGATGAATGAACTCATGGAGATAAACATCCAACACTGCGGAGACACCATCACATGTTTCTCAACGCAGTGATTCTAGAGCAATGCCCCCATCCCTTATGGGAAATATGTAAAAACATGCAAAACACAAGCCGCGGAGACACCATCATATGTTTCTCAACGCAAGCAATGACTTTTTACATATTTGTATGGATGACAGTTTTCCCTCCTGATGGACCATAATCCCCTAGTGTGGCTTAATTGGGTCTCTGGAGACAACGCCAGATTACTGCGGTGGAGTTTAGCCCTACAACCTCTAGACTTCAACATCCATTACAGACCCGGCAAACAAAATGGTAACGCCGATGGAATAAGTCGACAAACGGAACTTGTACCAACCCCATAGACTTCGGTCATCCCCAAGCCGATCCGTTAAGGATCAGACTGTGTATGCCGATCGCGTCGCTGAAAAGGGGGAGCCATGTTACAGAACCCCCAGCACCCCGAATAGGAGATGCATGTACGATAGTTGTTATGTGAGATGTATGCCCTTAATGCAGCAACCGACCGGCTGGCCCCCTGGGCAGAGGTAAACAAGATATCCCACTTCTGACCTCCCCCCACCTTTGTAAATCCCACGGCTATTGTAATGTACGACTGGCGTCTTAATTGGAGCCTGTTATCTACTGGCCCTACACATATTGATTGTCCTGCCCTCTGTATGTATATTTATTCTGAGACCGATGAGTAAAATGTTGTCACACTGGAAATACATGGAGAAGCAGTAATCTTTTATATGTTCCCATGTTACAAAGCCTTTCGAGCCAGCGTCCTTCATCCAGAAGTGAGGAAAAGCAGAGTGGACCTTCTGATAAACGGGGTGGTAACGTAAGAGGTATTACAGCACAGAAGACCCATTTACACCTTGACTCTGCCCTGTCCTTCAAACCGCACATCCAAGCTCTCTCCACCTCCTGTCGCCTCCAGCTCAAAAATATTTCCAGAATCCGTTCCTTCCTCATCCCTCAGTCTACTAAACTACTTGTGCATGCCCTCATCATCTCCCGCCTCGACTACTGCAACATCACTTTCTGTGGCCTCCCTGCTAACACCCTTGCACCTCTCCAGTCCATCCTCAACTCTGCCGCCTAACTAATTCATCTCTCTCCTCGCTACTCCTCCGCTTCTCCCCTCTGAAAACCTCTTCACTGGCTCCTATTCCCTCAGCGTATCCAATTCAAATTACTAATACTGACCTACAAGGCCATCTACAACTCGTCTCCTCCATACATCTCTGAACTAATCTCCCGATACCTTCCCTCACGTAATCTCCGGTCCTCCAAAGACCTCCTCTCATCCACACTTATTTGCTCCTCACCCAACCGCCTCCAAGACTCCTCCCGAATAGCCCCCATCCTCTGGAATTCCCTGCCCCAACACGTCTGGCTATCATCCATACTCGGTTCCTTCAGACGGAACCTGAAAACCCACCTCTTCAGGAAAGCCTACAGCCTGCAATGATCCCTGCTGCCTCCTCACCACTACTGGAGCTACCGCCTTATAATCACTGGAGCTGCTGCAACCCCCCAACCTACTGTCTCCTTCCCCACCATTCTGTAGCATGTAAGCCCGAAAGGACAGGGTCCTTCCCTCTATATCAGTCTTTGATTGTTAGTTTGTTTACTGTAAATGATATCTGTAATTCGTATGTAACCCTAACCCTCATCATCTCCCGCCTCGACTACTGCAACATCCTTTTCTGTGGCCTCCCTGCTAACACCCTTGCACCTCTCCAGTCCATCCTCAACTCTGCCGCCCGACTAATTTATCTCTCTC
The DNA here is from genome assembly GCF_039654945.1 of Dendrobates tinctorius. Taxonomy (NCBI): domain Eukaryota; kingdom Metazoa; phylum Chordata; class Amphibia; order Anura; family Dendrobatidae; genus Dendrobates; species Dendrobates tinctorius. Next base: position 1,277,581 of record NW_027361931.1, on the reverse strand, counting down.
CTCGCTACTCCTCTGCTTCTCCCCTCTGAAAACCTCTTCACTGGCTCCTATTCCCTCAGCATATCCAATTCAAATTACTAATACTGACCTACAAGGCCATCTACAACTTGTCTCCTCCATACATCTCTGAACTAATCTCCCGATACCTTTCCTCATGTAATCGCCGATCCTCCAAAGACCTCCTCTCCTCCACACTTATTCGCTCCTAACCCAACCGCCTCCAAGACTTCTCCCGAATAGCCCCCATCCTCTGGAATTCTTTGCCCCAACACGTCCGGCTATCATCCACACTCGGATCCTTCAGACGGAACCTGAAAACCTACCTCTTCAGGAAAGCCTACAGCCTGCAATGATCCCTGCTGCCTCATCACCACTACTGGAGCTGCTGCAACCCCCCAACCTACTGTCTCCTTCCCCACCATCCTGTAGCATGTAAGCCCAAAAGGACAGGGTCCTCTCTTCCCTCTATATCAGTATGTCATTGTAAGTTTGTTGACTGTAAGTGATATCTGTAATTTGTATGTAACCCCTTCTCATGTACAGCACCATGGAATCAATGGCGCTATATAAATAATAATAATAATGAAGTGAGACACGAAACGTGCGTTGGGGTAATTTGACATTCACTGGCCTGATGTAAGTTCTCTTTGCAAATGCTGCTTTATATGTGACAGATTTTAGCCCCCTTTCTTATTTAAGACCAGTTAGCATTTAGCCTATATATAATCCACTTTGCTGGCTATGTGATTAACTTCTGATACACATGGCAAGTTTTTGCACATATACCTTGTTAAGTTTGTACCTTTGCACATGCACTTATAATTATAAGGCTGAGTTCACACGTGGCTTTTTTTCGTGTTTCGGCGGCGGTTTTAACCACACGATCTTGCCGCGAAAAATAAGCATCCCATGCATTCCTATGGGATTCTGCAATGCTGTGTGTTATGAATGGGTCACCAAGGAGGACAACAAAAAGCTAAGTCCCAGAAAACCAGAGAGGTTGGTAACTATGCAGATTGCAGATCCCTGATCTTAACCACACAACTAGCAGTAGCAGTGGAGCGTTCCTACGATGATCTAGACGACTCGTCACCGCCGGAGTGATTGTTAGTTTGTTTACTGTAAGTGATATCTGTAATTCGTATGTAACCCCTTCTCATGTACAGCACCATGGAACCAATGGTGCTTTATAAATAAATAATAATCCATTTAAATGGGTTTTCCAATATGTGCACCGTATTTTTCGGACTATAAGACACACCTAGGTTTTAGAGGAGGAAATTAGGGGGGAATAAAAAACGAAGTAAAAAATGTGGTCAATTCTGTACTTAATATCCCCTATATGGCCCTCTCATCCCCATTATGATACACATGGCTCCTCATCCCTATCCTGGTAGGCTTGGCTCCCTCATCCCTATCCTGGTAAATATGGTCCCCTCATCCCCATCCTAATACACATGGCCCCTCATGCCTATCCTGGTATGCATAGCTCCTAATCCCTATCCTGTTATGCATGGCTCCTCATCCCCATCATGGTATGCATGCCTCCTCATCCCCATCATGATATGCATGCCTCCGCCCCATCATGGTATGCATGCCTCCTCATCCCCATCATGGTATGCATGCCTCCTCAGCTCCGGCCTGGTATGCATGGCCTCCTCATCCCCGGCCTGGTATGCATGGCCTCCTCATCCCTATCCTGGCAGGAATGATCGCTCTCATCCCTATACTGGTATGCAGGGCCCCATCTCGTCCTAGTATAAATGGCTCCTCATCCATATCCTGGTAGGAATGGTCCACCTCATCCTTATCCTGGCAGGAATGATCACCCATCCTGGTATGCATTGCCCCATCAGAAAAGATTAAAAAAAAAACAAAAAAAAACATTACACTTACCTTCCCAGAGCTCCCTCGCAGCATCCTGCTCCATTGCCAGCAGCTGCTTTATGTTTATAAGCAGCGCATGGCAGGGACGTCATGCGCTGCTTTCAAGCTGAAGGGCAGCTGCCGGAATACTCAGTGCTCTCTGCACGCCAGGACTGTTCACAGAGAGCATTCATTGCTCTTCAGTAGCGTGCACAGTCTCAGCTGGAGCCTTCCTGCCGGTGCCAGTGGTCACGTGTGCAGATACTTGAGAAATGAATATTCTGAATACTCATTTCTCAAGTATCGGCACATGGGACCACCAACCGCAGCAGGAAGGCTCTGGCTGACACTACGCACTACTGAAGAGCAATGAATACTCAGAGCTCTACGCGCAAACAGTCCCTGCGTGCAGAACACTGAGCATTCCAGCAGCTGCCCTTCAGCTTGCAAGCTGCGCATGACATCCCTGCCATGAGCTGCTGACAAGCATAAAGCAGCTGCTGGCAATGGAGAAGAATGCTGCAAGGAAGCACTGGGAAGGTAAGTGTAATGCTTTTTTTTTTAATCTTTTCTGATGGTGCCATGCATACCGAGATAAGGAAAGGATGGGACCAATCATATCAGGATAAGGATGGGACCAATCATACCAGGATGCTAAAAACAAATTAATATTCATTGCCCTACACGCCCATGGGGGTGGAATGCAGTGAAAATTCATTTCTCTTTAACAGCACAGGAGTTAGCCACAGCCACCGGCTCCTGCCTCTTTGACCCACTGCTCCGCTGATGCCGCTCCCCCACCACAGCCAGAGCCAATACATCCAGACTATAAGATGCACCCCCCATTTTCCTTCACATTTTGGGAGGAAAAGAGTGCGTCTTATAGTTCGAAAAACATAGCATTTTTTTATTTTCCCATAGTATTCCTGAAAATAATAAACCAATATTAACACCAATATTAACCCTACCAAAGACCAATGTCGCCTCTCCAACAACAGGACAGGAGTGGAACTGTGCAATGTATATATACAGGACAGCAAGAGTGGTACTGTGCAGTGTATATACAGGAGGGGTGGTACTGTGCAGTGTATATATACAGGAGGAGTGGTACTGTGCAGTATATATACAGGAGGGGTGGTACTGTGCAGTGTATATATACAGGAGGAGTGGTACTGTGCAGTGTATATATACATGACAGCAGGAGTGGTACTGTGCAGTGTATATACAGGAGGAATGGTGCTGTGCAGTGTATGTATACAGGAGGAGTGGTGCTGTGCAGTGTATATATACAGGAGGAGTGGTAACGTGCAGTGTATATATACAGGAGGAGCGGTACTGTGCAGTGTATATATACAGGAGGGGTGGTACTGTGCAGTGTATATATAAAGGGCGGGAGTGGTACTGTGCAGTGTATATACAGGAGGAGTGGTACTGTGGAGTGTATATATACAGGAGGAGTGGTACTGTGCAGTGTATATATACAGGACAGCAGGAGTGGTACTGTGCAGTGTAAATATACAGGAGGCGTGCTACTGTGCAGTGTGTATATATATATACAGGAGGAGTGGTACTGTGCAGTGTAAATATACAGGAGGAGTGGTACTGTGCAGTGTATATATACAGGATGGGTGGTATTGTGCAGTGTATATATACAGGAGGAGTGGTACTGTGCAGTGTATATATACAGGAGGAGTGGTAATGTGCAGTGTATATATACAGGAGGGGTCATACTGTGTGTAATATACTGTGAAGATGTTTCTAGAAACTTCTAGAAGTCTCTCTTTTCTTATCAGGACATTGCAGCCTGCCGTGTAGCTGCAAAACCCCCCCTTTTCCCTACACACACACACACCAGTGCCCCCCTGCTTTCAGCTCTGTGAAATCTGAACTCACACTGAGGAATTCTTCCCTCCCCTCCCCCTGCAAGAGATGTTAATTAGGCTGAGTGGAAATAGGGTCTTTGTTCTCTAAGACATGTGCTGGGATCTATATGGGAAGTATTAAAACAAGTCATATCACGGAAACCATACGAAGCAGAGATATAATAGTCATATTGCCGTGATCTGCGCGAACCCGGCTTCGCTACGGTACCTCTTGCATAGTTCTAGGGCCTCCAGAAACTGATAGATGGATTGCTCCCAAACAGAGCGTCCTGCGTACGGCATGCTTGGTGTCTTCGGATATACATAAATCCCCGCAGTTCTTGGAAGCTTGTTAGCAGTGGTGGGGCATCCTGCGGTAAATTGATAGAGCAAGGTTAGCTTGCTGCATTTTTTGTCACATGGTGCCAGTGGTGGGATAACTAAGATAAGCCCCCACTGTGCCTGTGATAGCCTGTGATGAACAGCCCACCGCTGTTCACCAATGTGTGACCAACGGGGGTCCTGCTGCCACCAAAATGTGATGGACAGCGGATCCTGTGTCACCAATATGTCACAATCCCACCACTGACACGGGTGTATCAGCGGACGGAGGGACGCGACACACTTTCGGCACACGGCTATCACAGGCACAGTGGGGGCTTATCTTAGTTATGCCACCACTGGCACCATGTGACAAAAATATCCAGCAAGCTAATCTCGCTCTAACAGTTTGCCGCAGGGGGGTATTTTGGGTGCCCCACCACTGCTATAACCTTCTACGAACTGCGGGGATTTATGTATATCCCACTTTCTCAGTTCCCCTTTGGAACTCGCAGCTCTCTGGCACCCCCCTTACCCTCAGGTCAGTCAGGGAACTGCACCTAGGATAATTAGTCGCCAGACGGGCTGCTTGTTGTGAACCATCGGTTAGGCTACTGCAGTGAGGGAATTATCAATGCTGTGGCCGCAGTCACTCATTCAGCAATATAAGACCCTTCTGTGTTATGAATGAGTCACCGTAGGAGGCAAAAACAGAAATACTAGCTAAGTCCAGAAAACCAGAGAAGTTGTCAGCTATCGGATTGCAGACCCCTGAACCTATCAACAACAACTAGCAGTAGCCGTGGGGGGTTCCTACGGTGCCCTAGACCCCTCGATCACAGCCGGAGAACTAAATAGCCTAAAGACAGGAAGGGAAATCTAAACTGCCCCATAGCAGACCCCAAAGCAATAGGCAGCCCCCAACATATAATGACGGTGAAGCAAGATGAAAAAACACTCACACAGATAGAAAGATAGGCTGAGCAAATGATGGGACCCAAGCTAACTAAATAGGACAGGATAGAAAAGCTGCTGTCTGCAATCCGCCAAAACCCTATCAAAACAAGAGCCAACAGGCTGATAGGGAAAAAAGCCCTGAAGACGCTAGGCTTCAAAAAGACTATATCAGACTCAGGTATTTTCTGAAGGCAGAGCAAAAAGGAATTCAGCTCACCCCAGCAGGGAATGGCAGAAATCCAGAAAAACAAGGCAAAACAAAAACAAAACACAAATGCAAAAAGCAGAGCAGAAAACTTAGCTTTTGAGGAGCAGGAATCAGACTGGTCTCCTAGAAACCCTCAGAGAGATCACCAGCAAGGTAGAAGGGCGTCGGCTGCCTTATATCCAGTCAGCAATTCCCGTCACCCAGTCATCATCATCCTGCCCATGTGCTTGGTAATCAGCCTCACTACCTTCCTTCACCAGAAGAGGGAGTTCATCAGACCTCAATGGTGAAGGGGAAAATGAACTCACAACAGTACCTCCCCCTTGAGGAGGGGTCACCGAACCCTCATCCACGCCACCAGGGCGATCAGGGTGAGCCCGATGAAAGGCACGCACCAATCTTTTGGCATGAAAATCAGAGGCAGAGACCCTGGAATTATCCTCCTGACCATAACCCTTCCACTTAACCAAATACTGGAGTCTCCGTCTAGCCAGACGGGAATCCAGTATCTTCTCTACCTCATATTCCATGTTACCTTCAACCAATACAGGGTCCGGAGGTGCCACCCCAGGAACTACTGGTTCAACAGACCTCTTCAACAAGGACTTATGAAACACATTATGGATTTTAAATGTGACAGGAAGAGCCAAACGAAAAGAGACCGGATTAATAATCTCCAAAATCTTGTAAGGTCCAATAAAACTAGGCTTAAACTTAGGAGAAGCCACCTTCATAGCGATATTTTTTGATGATAACCAAACCATATCACCAACCTTAAACTGGGGACCAATAGTCCTATGTCGGTTGGAAAACCGCTGGGCCTTTTCCTGGGAGAGAGATAACTTATCCACCACTTGGTCCCAGATCTGGTGCATTCTCTCCACCACAGTGTCAACACCTGGACAGGCAGAAGGCTCCACCTGCCCTGAAGAAAATCGAGGATGAAACCCAAAGTTACAAAAAAAAGGTGACATCAAAGTGGCAGAACTAGCTCTATTATTTAAAGCAAATTCGGCCAAGGGCAAAAATAAAACCCAATCATCCTGATCAGCGGAAATAAAACATCTCAAATACGACTCCAAGGTCTGGTTTGTTCTCTCCGTCTGTCCATTGGTCTGAGGGTGAAAAGCAGAGGAGAAGGACAACTGAATTCCCAGCTTGGAACAGAAAGTCCTCCAAAATCTAGACACAAACTGAACTCCTCTGTCAGATACAATGTTCTCAGGAATCCCGTGCAAGCGAACCACCTGTTGCAAAAACAGGGGCACCAACTCAGAGGAAGATGGCAACTTAGGGAGTGGTACAAGATGAACCATCTTAGCGAACCTATCACAAATCACCCAAATAACAGTCATTCTCTGAGAGACAGGCAAATCAGAGATGAAATCCATTGAAATATGGGTCCATGGCCTCCTGGGGACCGGCAAAGGCATCAACAACCCACTAGAGCGAGAACAAGGTTTAGACCGGGAGCAAGTCCCACAGGACTGCACAAAAAAATTCCTGACATCACGAGACAAGGCGGGCCACCAAAAAGACCGACTCACCAGATCTCTAGTACCAAAAATACCTGGATGACCAGCCAATGCAGAGCAATGAACTTCAGACATCACTCTCTTCTTCCACTGGTCAGGAACATACAACTTTCCACTGGGACAACGCTCAGGTTTGTCCTCCTGGAACTCTTCCAGAGCACGTCTCAAATCAGGCGAGATGGCAGAAAGAACTACCCCTTCGCCTAAGATGGTAGCAGGCTTGGTCACCACAGGAGAATCAGCAAAGAAGCTCCTAGAGAGAGCGTCAGCCTTGACATTCTTAGTGCCAGGAAGAAAAGAGACCACAAAATCAAAACGTGTAAAAAACAAGGCCCACCTAGCCTGTCTAGGGTTCAAGCATTTGGCCGACTCCAGGTAAATCAAATTCTTGTGGTCAGTGAGGACCACGACTTGATGTTTAGCTCCCTCCAACCAATGTCTCCACTCCTCAAATGCCCATTTCATTGCTAACAGTCCCCGATTCTCCACATCATAGTTACGTTCAGATGGAGAGAACTTTCGGGAAAAGAAAGCACAGGGATTCATTTTAGATGTTACAGGATCCTTTTGGGACAAAACAGCTCCTTGCACCAATCTCAGAAGCGTCCACCTCTACCTGGAACGGGAGTGAGACATCAGGTTGCCGCAAAACCGGGGCAGAAGTGAATCTTCGCTTCAGCTCCTGAAAGGAAGAAACAGCCTCCGGAGACCAATTCAACACATCAGCACCCTTCTTAGTCAGATCAGTCAATGGCTTGGCAATACTAGAAAATTTTGCTATAAATTTCCGATAAAAATTAGCAAAACCCAAAAACTTCTGGAGGGCCTTCAAAGAAGTGGGCTGAACTCAATCATAAATGGCCTGTACCTTGGCAGGGTCCATTTCAATAGTTGACGGAGACAAAATAAATCCCAAAAAAGAAATCCTCTGTACCCCAAAAAGGCATTTCGATCCTTTGACATACAGGGAATTCTCCCTCAAGATCCGGAACACAGTCCGAACATGTTCCACATGAGAATCCCAATCCTTGAAGAAGATCAAAATATCATCCAGATAGATAATCAAAAATTTATCCACAAAGTCTCGGAAAATGTCGTTCATGAAGCACTGGAAGACAGAAGGGGCATTAGTGAGCCCAAAAGGCATCACCAGGTACTCAAAATGTCCCTCCGCAGTATTAAACGCCGTCTTCCATTCATCCCCATGCTTAATGCGGATAAGATTATACGCCCCCGTGAGGTCAAGCTTGGTAAACCAGCAAGCACCTTTAACTCTGGAGAATAGATCCGAAATCAGGGGTAACAGATACTGATATTTAATAGTAATTTTGATGAGGGCACAATAATCAATACAAGGCCTTAATGAACCATCCTTTTTGGCCACAAAAAAACCCCCAGCACCTAAGGGTGAAGAGGATGGTCTAATATGACCCTTCTCCAACGCCTCCTTAATATAGGATCGCATAGCCTCGTGCTCGGGTACAGATAAATTGAAGAGCCGACCCTTGGGAAATTTACACCCCGGGCTCAGTTCAATTGCACAGTCATAACTCCTATGAAGAGGCAAAGACGCAGACTCATTCTCACTAAATACATCATAAAAGTCCGCCAAATAGTCAGGAACATCATGCGACTGAGGTGAGGTGGAAAAAACTGAAGCCTCACTAAGGGCACATCGACAACCCCAACTCACCACAGACACAGATTTCCAATCCAAAACTGGATATGAATTTGCAACCAGTGAAACCCCAGAACAATGGTATCATGGAAATTATGCAACACCAAAAATCTGCAATTTTCTTGATGGTCTGGGGCGACCCGCATTACCACCTGGGTCCAAAACTGACGTTTATTTTTCGCCAAAGGAGTAGCATCAATCCCCCTCAAAGGGATAGGCGTCCGCAGAGGTGTCATCGGAAATCCACAACGTTTAGCAAAGTCCAAGTCCATTAGGTTCAGGGCTGCTCCCGAATCCACAAAAGCCTTGGCGGAAAATGTGGACAGGGAGCAGATCAGAGAAGAAACTTAGGTTGAACACCACCCACAGAAAACGTGTGTGCAAAACGTTTCTCTCGTTTAGGACAGACAGAAATAATATGCGAGGCATCTCCACAAAAAAAACACAGCTTATTACGCCTTCTGAACTCCTGACGTTGCTCCCTGGACAAAACTCTATCACATTGCATAGACACTTGTTCAACAGGTGGCAACACCTCTCGTGCAGTCCTGCGTTCACGTAAACGCCGATCAACCTGAATGGCTAATGACATAGAATTGTCAAGACCAGAGGGAACAGGAAATCCCACCATAGTATTTTTTACGGCTTCTGACAAATCCCTTCTGAAAGAGAGCTGCCAAGGCATTATCATTTCAGGTAGTAAGGACCGCCCACTTTCGGAATTTTTGACAGTACAATTCTGCAGAATCTCGACCCTGGCTCAATGCCAACAGGGTCTTTTCAGCCTGATCAATAGCATTAGGTTCGTCATACAATAACCCCAAGGCTTGAAAAAATGCGTTCACATTAGTCAGAATAGGATCATCTGGTTTCAAAGAAAACGCCCAATCCTGGGGATCGCCACGCAGCAAAGAGATGACAATTTTAACCTGCTGCGCAGAGCTCCCTGACGAGTTAGGCTTCAAGGCAAAAATAGTTTACAATTATTTTTGAAATTCAAAAATTTAGACTGATCCCCAAAAAACACATTAGGAGTAGGGATCTTTGGTTCAGCAGCATGTGAACGAGCAAGGTAGGTGGAAATTCCCCGCACTTCCGCAGCGAGCTGCTCCACACGATCAGACAATTGCTTTATCTCCTTTGAGAGAAAAAAAATTCCCCCTACGGCCTCAGAGATATAGAGGAAAAAATATACACACTTTTTTTTTTTTTTACAATTCTTTCCTGCTATTGAGTACCCTAGGATCTGCGGTATGGCTGGTGATTCTGTTATGAATGAGTCACCGTAGGAGGCAAAAACAGAAATACTAGCTAAGTCCAGAAAACCAGAGAAGTAGTCAGCTATCGGATTGCAGACCCCTGAACCTATCAACAACAACTAGCAGTAGCCGTGGGGGGTTACTACGGTGCCCTAGACCCCTCGATCACAGCCGGAGAACTAAATAGCCTAAAGACAGAAAGGGAAATCTAAACTTCCCCAGAGCAGACCCCAAAGCAATAGGCAGCCCCCAACATATAATGACGGTGAAGCAAGATGAAAAAACTCTCACACAGATAGAAAGATAGGCTGAGCAAATGATGGGGCCCAAGCTAACTAAATAGGACAGGATAGAAAAGCTGCTGTCTGCAATCCGCCAAAACCCTATCAAAACAAGAGCCAACAGGCTGATAGGGAAAAAAGCCCTGAAGACGCTAGGCTTCAAAAAGACTATATCAGACTCAGGTATTTTCTGAAGGCAGAGCAAAAAGTAATTCAGCTCACCCCAGCAGGGAATTGCAGAAATCCAGAAAATCAAGGCAAAACAAAAACAAAACACAAATGCAAAAAGCAGAGCAGAAAACTTAGCTTTTGAGGAGCAGGAATCAGACTGGTCTCCTAGAATCCCTCAGAGAGATCACCAGCTAGGCAGAAGGGCGTTGGCTGCCTTATATCCAGTCAGCAATTCCCGTCACCCAGTCATCATCATCCTGCCCAGGTGCTTGGTAATCAGCCTCACTACCTTCCTTCACCAGAAGAGGGAGTTCATCAGACCTCAATGGTGAAGGGGAAAATAAGCTCACAACACTTCTGGACTGCCAACTAGATGCAACAACTAAACACAACGCGCTGCCACCAGCTCCTGGTTTCTCCGCTTAAGTTATAGACTCAAGGGAGGGGTTTGAAGCCAACCCAAACAGTAGCATAATTATCTAACAAAGGCGCTTAGTCCGTTTCTTAGAGCATGGAGACAAACTGATAACTTTATGATTTATTTCCAAAAGGGCAGTGGTTATACAGATGAAAAGTTGCTATAAAGTTGAGACATAAATTATGTACAATACAAATATAACATAAAGGGATTAAAGGCAGAAAGAAAATTACACTCACGGTTGCATATTGTTCTTCAGGCAGACCATGCAGCTTGGAGGGGGAGGGGCCAGACGTCCCAAGACATTGGGGCTAGGTCTTTTCAGCATCAAAACTCAGCTCCAACTGACTGGAATTTGCTAAGGGATAGCTATAGACTAGGGTCTGTGTGACATCACGGAAGGGGCAGTCTGGAGAGGGTCTGCCCCCTACTCTTGGATTTAGAATCAAACTACAAAACTTAATATAACTGTATCTCATAGGGGGAAGTTCGCACAAGCACGCACATGGTATCATTCTTTGTAGTTTGTTGATTACAATATTTCAAGCCCAAATATGCAGTAGTTCTGATACACCGTTTAGAAGGAACCCATATCTCAGGTTCTGAAGGCCCGAGGACCTTACAAAAGCCACGGTAGCAAAGCCGGGACAACTCCGATCACTGAAATATGACTATTATTTCTCTGTCATGTATGGTTTTTGCAGTGCAGTCTCTGATAGTTTTATTCAGCAATATAGTCTTAAACAAAGGAACATCTGCTACACTTAGCTGTCCAGCAAGGGGGGATGGAGAGGCTTCGATAGGAAGTAGCCAGGTTCAGGTTTCACAGCTAGCATATGAAGACACTGGTGTGTGTGCAGAGAAGGGGGGTTTGCGGGTGCTGCTGCAAAGCTGGCAGTCTACATTGTCATAGAATGGAGGATTTCTAGAAACATCTTTTACAGACAAAACCTCATACTTCACAGACATTGTATATCACACCTCCCCCCTTAAGAGGGCGCTACGGAGGAATTACCTGTCGGTAATCGGCCATGCGCACCTCAGCGGGTTCGCCCCGGCGGGACAACCCATCGGCATTGCCGTTTTCACTGCCCTTCCTGTGTTTTACAGTAAAGTCGTACTGTTGAAGGGCAAGGCTCCAGCGGAGCAACCTTCCATTGGTTCCGGACACTGTGTGCAACCAGCTCAGAGGGTGGTGGTCGGTTACCACCATGAAGGCGCGGCCGTACAGGTAGGGCTGCAAGCGTTACAGTGCCCACACCATGGCTAGACACTCCTCGATGGTCGAGTATGCCACTTCTCTCGGCAAAAGTTTCCGGCTCAGGTACAGCACGGCTTGCTCCTGGTTCCCCGAGTCGACCTGGCTGAGCACAGCACCGAGGCCGAACTCGCCGGCGTCGGTCTGTACCAGAAACGGGCGACTGCTGTCGACTGCTCTCAACACTGGAGAGCTGCACAGGGCTGCTTTCAAAGCTTGGAAAGCAGCCTCACAGTCATCTGTCCAGTTGACTGTTTGTGGTAGCCTCTGTTTGGTGAGGTCAGTCAAGGGTTTTGCAAGGGCGCCATAGTCCTGTACGAACCGCCTATAGTACCCCGCAGTGCCCAAGAAGGACTTCACCTGTTTCTTGGTCCTGGGGGTGGGCCAGGACACGATTGCGTCCACTTTTCCTGGCTCCGGACTCATGAAACCCCCGCCTGCCCGGTGCCCCAGGTAGTGGACCTCGCGCATGCCCATCTGGCACTTTCCCGGCTTGATAGTCAGGCCTGCCTGGTGAAGACGCTTGAGCACCTCCTGGAGGTGCTGAAGGTGTTCCTCCCAGGTGGAACTGAAGATGGCAATATCGTCTAAGTACGCCACCGCGTACTCCTCCAGTCCCCGAAGCAGGTGGCTGACTATCCACTGGAAAGTGGCAGGGGCATGACTGTCGACTCGTACAGTCCAAAGGGGGTGATAAAGGCGGATTTCTCCTGCGCCTCAGGGCTCAGGGGAATCTGCCGGTATCCCCGACTCAAATCCATGATGGGTATGTACCTTGCTTTTTCCAGCCGCTCAAGCAGATCCTTGATGCGCGGCATCGGGTGGGCATCAGAGGTTGTGATGGCGTTGAACCCCCTGTAGTCCATGCAGAAGCGGGTGGTTCGATCCTTTTTAGGCACGAGGACTACAAGTGAAGCCCACGCGCTTTTTGACCGCCGAATCACCCCTAGCCTTAACATCTCATCGATCTCTTGGCGCATGACTTGTTGCACCGCCTCCGAGATCCGATAAGGTGTTTGCCGAAGTGGGGTGTGATTCCCGAGGTCCAACTCATGAACCGCTAACTCCGTCCTCCCAGGTCGGTTGGTGAACACGGCCCGGAAGGGTTCCAGGGCTTCCACCAACTGCGACAGCTGGGATACGGTTAGCAAACCACTTACCTCCATGTCCTCGATGGATCCATTGGCCTTGGCTTGGGACAGCATGTCCAGGAGGGGATCTTCCTCCCCATCCTCGGGCAGGTTGCTGATCGGTAGGACACAAGCTTCACGTTCATGGTGCGCCTTCAGCATGTTGAGGTGAAAGGCCTTGCGCCTACCCCGAGCATGGTCAAGCGTGACCACGTAGGTGACCGGGTTGAGCTGTTGGTGGATGACGTACGGGCCTTCCCAAGCTGCCTGAAGCTTACCCGGTGGTACAGGGACCAGCACCCACACCTTTTGACCCACCTGGTAGGTCCGCTCCCGGGAGTTCTGGTCGTACCAGTGCTTCTGGTCAGCCTGAGCCTGCGTCATGTTGTCATGCACCAACTGCGTCAAGGTCTGCATTTTGTCACGGAAGCGCATGACATAATCCACGATGTGGGGTTTGGCTCATCTTACCAGGATTCTCTTATCAACCCAAGGGGTCCCCGGACTCGCCTGCCATACAGGAGCTCGAAGGGGGAGAGCCCGGTCGAGGCCTGTGGAACTTCTCTGTAAGCGAACAGCAGGTGTGGGAGGTACCGCTCCCAGTCACGCCCTTGGGTCTCAGCCAGCATGCAGAGCATCTGTTTGAGGGTACCGTTGAAGCGTTCACACAAACCATTAGTCTGATGGTGATACGCACTCGATACCAGGTGCGTCACCTGCAGTTTCTCACAGAGAGCCTCCATTAGGTGAGACATGAATTGGGTCCCTTCATCGGTAAGCATCTCCCTGGGAAGTCCTACCCTTGAAAAGATGGTCACCAGTGCGTCAGCCACCTTATCTGCCCTGGTTGAAGACAAAGTTACTGCCTCTGGGTACCGGGTAGAGTAGTCTACCACGGTGAGAATGTATCGCTTTCCAGAGCTGCTGGGAACGGCCAGCGGGCCTACAATGTCCACCGCGATCCTCTGGAAAGACTCCTCTATCACCGGCAAAGCAATAAGGGGAGCCTTAAGAACAGGTCCCGCCTTACCCACTTTTTGACAGGTGGCACAGGAGCGGCAGTAGTGTGTTACATCTGTCCACATCTTGGGCCAATAGAAGTGTTGAGACAGCCGTGCCTTTGTTTTGCTGATCCCCAAGTGTCCAGCGAGTGGAATCGCATGGGCAATCCACAACAACTCAGTTCTGAACTGTTGGGGGACGACTAGCTGTCTTTCCCTCAACCACTCCTTTTGAGGATCTCCGGGTATTGTCTCCCGGTACAACCTTCCTCGTTCCCAGAACACCCTCTCCTTATCAGACTCGGAGGTGGGCGTCTTGGCGAGACCTCTCAATTCCTCCAGACTCGCATCTGAGTGCAGAGCAGCCTGGAACTCCTTGCTGGAGGCTGCCAGAAGTGACGTCAAGGTTCCTTCCTTACTGGGACGCTCTGGAACCGGCTCTGGGTTCACCTCTGGTTCAGTCTCTCCTGTAGCAGAAGAGGGTCCAGAAGACAGTGCGCTACCTGCGATCTGGGCACTCTGACTGCGTTTGACAGCTGCTATGTATGCTGTCTCCCTGGGGATTTCTACAGACCCACCAGCCGATGCTGCCCTGGGCCCTACCTCCCCATCCACCCCCAACACTCCAGGAGCAGTGCTACTTATGGGCCAGTTACCTTCCTCAGTGGCACTGGTCAGCTGCATGGCATTACCTTCCTCATTGTCCCCATGCACCTCCCCATTTCCTTGAGCACCGTTGCTTGCTCCTGCCAGGGGTTCCTCAGCCGTCTCACTCCGCAGAGTGACGGGGCTGAGCACTTCGGTACCTGTGGACACATCTACCGTTTCAAAGAAAGAGTTAACAGGTTCAGTCGGCACAGGTCATCATTGTCATCATCATTCCTAGGAACAGAATGGTTATCAGATTGCTTTGGTACAGTTACATCACCATCAGCATCATACCTAGGGAAAGAATGGTTGTTAGTTGCATCAGTAATCATCAAGGCATTAGCAGGTAACACATTCAGTTTCCCATCATCATCATCATCAGGGTTGACGTTACCCTTATTATCAGACTTGGGAGGGGTGTCAGGGACGTAGTATGCGACCATCCTCCCCAAGTCAGTCCCCAATAGAACATCAGTGGGCAGGTTTTCAGACACTCCCACCTCCCTCAACCCGCTCCCAGCAACCCAATCAAGAAAAACCCGGGCCACTGGCAAGGGACAACGGCTGCCTCCAATCCCGGTGACAGTCAGAGTTTTCCCCTCAACAAACTTCAGGGGCCGCCAGTCCAGGATGGATGAGGGTTCGTTCAGCCCCGGTGTCCTTGAGGCCTGTAGCAAGACGGGCCCCCACCTGAACAGGTTGAACGTTGTCGTCAATCCTCCCAACCACCCCTCTCACCAAAAGAACAGAGGCGGTGGGCCCAGAGGCCTTGGCTGGGGGGTTCTTCGGCTTTTCCGGACAGGTGTGACGGAAGTGACCAGTCCGATTGCAGGTGAAACACAGGCGACTGTCAATAGTAGGCCTGGTGTTGGCAATAGGGACAGGGCCTCCGGAGGGACGGCTAGCTGGGGCACTGGGGTTGGTTGCCGGCTTACCCCCTCTCCAGCTGGTGGTGACTGGCCTCCGCGTCTCCGGCTTCCTGTTGGCCTCGTAGTTGTTGGCGATCTGTGCCGCTTTCTCCGCGTTCGTTGGTTCGCGGTCCAGGATGAACTGTCGACCTCAGCTGGGCAAAGATGCAGGAACTGGTCTTTGATCATCAGATCCCGTAGCTGCTCAAAGGTTTTCACTGACAGTCCATGGATCCACTGGTCAATGTGGGTCCTGAGTCCTTGCACCACATCACTGTAGCTATCATGTGGGCCACGTTGGAGGTGCCGGAACTTCTTTCCGTATACCTCAGATGTCAGACGGTATTTGGCGATCAGAGTCTGCTTTATGGCATCATAGTCATCATCGTCTTCTGGCGGAAGAGAAGCAAACGCCTCCAGAGCTTTGCCTTTTAGCCCTGGGGTCAAGTACCTGGTTCATTGGTCGGTAGGCAGCTGGTACTGTCTGCAGGCTTTCTCAAAGGCTCACAGAAACGTTGTCCAAGTCCCCGTCCTTTTCCATCATGGGAAAATGCTCTGGCCGGGGTCTAGGAGTCTGGACGCTGCTGGGCTCACTGCTTCGGGCTGTGGGGGCATTCCACCCCCCGCTGGAGCATCTCCAGCTCATGGGCCCTCTGAGCTTCTGCTTGGTGCTCACGTTCGGCTCAGGCCTCCTTCCGATATTGCTGGATCAGCCTCACCCGTCCATCACACTCTTCGGCGGGGAGGTCGTCCAAGGCCATTTGCAGATAGGGGTCCACCACGCTCTGGTTGAATGTGGGGCCAGCGCTCATGAGTTGAGCCTCTGCTGCAGCCCCATTGTTACTTGAGCCCGCTTCTGCGTTCGCTGGGCTCTGGTCGTTTTCCCATTGCACCAGAGCCGCGATTAGTTGGACTTTGTTTTTGTTTGTGGTGTCGATCCGCCACACCCCGCAGAGGGCAATAAGAGATGCCTTGTTATGCTGCTTATACCACTCTGCTCCCATTGTAGCCATGGTTGCCAAATAAAAAACAAATAAAAGACAGAAAAGAAAAATGGAGAAAAAGGGAGGGAATACTTGCAAGTACACACTAATGTCTCAGGACTAGTAACCACTGAGTCTGTTCTCCAAAACCTATGATGCAGGATTCCCGCAGGAACCGTGCAGGTTTTTAGTGAGAGGAATGATTGCTCAAACCAAATCACTAATGCTCTAGGATTATCCCACCGCTCTGACCACCAATATGTGACGAACAGTCCCACCGCTGCCACCAATATGTGACGAACAGCCCGCCGCTGTTCGCCAATGCGTGACGAACGGGGGTCCCGCTGCCACCAAAACGTGATGGACAGCGGACCCTGTGTCACCAATATGTCACAATCCCACCACTGACACGGGTTTTTCAGCGGACGGAGGGACGCGACACACTGCCGGCACACCGCTATCACAGGCACAGTGGGGGCTTATCTTAGTTATCCCACCACTGGCACCATGTGACAAAAATATCCAGCAAGCTAATCTCGCTCTAACAATTTGCCGCAAGGGGGTATTTTGGGTGCCCCACCACTGCTATAATCTTCTACGAATTGCGGGGATTTATGTATATCCCACTTTCTCAGTTCCCCTTTGGAACTCGCAGCTCTCCGGCACCCCCCTTACCCTCAGGTCAGTCAGGGAACTGCACCTAGGATAATTAGTCGCTGGACGGGCTGCTTGTTGTAAACCGGCAGTTAGGCTACTGCAGTGAGGGAATTATCAATGCTGTGGCCGCAGCCCCTCATTCAGCAATATAGGACCCTTCTGGACTGCCAACTAGCCGTAACAACTGTACACAACGCGCTGCCACCAGCTCCTGGTTTCTCCGCTTAAGTTATAGACTCAAGGGAGGGGTTCGACGCCAACCCGAACAGTAGCATAATTATCTAACAAAGGCGTATAGTCCGTTTCTTAGAGCATGGAGACAAACTGATAACTTTACGATTTATTCCCAAAAGGGCATTGGTTATACAGATAAAAAGTTGCTATAAAGTTGAGACACAAAATATGTACAATACAAATATAACATAAAGGGATTAAAGGCAGAAAGAAATTACACTCATGGTTGCATATTGTTCTTCAGGCAGACCATGCGGCTTGGAGGGGGAGGGGCCAGACATCCCAAGACATTGGGGTTAGGTCTGTTCAGCATCAAAACTCAGCTCCAACTGACTGGAATTTGCTAGGGGATAGCTATAGACTAGGGTCTGTGTGACATCACGGAAGGGGCAGTCTGGAGAGGGTCTGCCCCTACTCTTGTATTTAGAATCAAACTACAAAACTTAATATAACTGTATCTCATAGGGGGAAGTTCGCACAAGCACGCACATGGTATCATTCTTTGTAGTTTGTTGATTACAATATTTCAAGCCCAAATATGCAGTAGTTCTGATACACCGTTTAGAAGGAACCCATATCTCAGGTTCTGAAGGCCCGAGGACCTCGCAAAAGACTCGGTAGCGAAGCCGGGACCACTCCGATCACGGAAATATGACTATTATTTCTCTGTCAAGTATGGTTTTTGCAGTGCAGTCTCTGATAGTTTTAATCAGCAATATAGTCTTAAACAAAGGAACATCTGTTACACTTAGCTGTCCAGTGAGGGGGGATGGAGAGGCTTCGATAGGAAGTAGCCAGGTTCAGGATTCACAGCTAGCACATGAAGACACTGGTGTTTGTGCAGAGAAGGGGGGTTTGCGGGTGCTGCTGCAAAGCTGGCAGTCTACATTGTCATAGAATGGAGGATTTCTAGAAACATCTTTTACACACAAAACCTCATACTTCACAGACATTGTATATCACATAGCCGTGTGCCGGCAGTGTGTCGCGTCCCTCCGTCCGCTGATACACCCGTGTCAGCGGTGGGATTGTGACATATTGGTGACACAGGGTCCGCTGTCCGTCAAGTTTTGGTGGCAGTGGGACCCCAGTTAGTCACGCATTGGTGAACAGCGGTGGGTTGTTCGTCACATATTGGGGGCAGTGGTGGGATGTTCGTCACATATTGGTGGTCAGAGCGGTGGGATAATCCTAGAGCATTAGTGACTTGGTTTGAGCAATCATTCCTATCACTAAAAACCTGCACGGTTCCTGCGGGAATCCTGCATCATAGGTTTTGGAGAACAGACTCAGTGGTTACTAGTCCTGAGACATTAGTGTGTACTTGCAAGTATTCCCTCCCTTTTTCTCCGTTTTTCTTTTCTGTCTTTTATTTGGCAACCATGGCTACAATGGGAGCAGAGTGGTATAAGCAGCATAGCAAGGTATCTTGTATTGCCCTCTGCGGGGTGTGGCGGATCGACACCACAAACAAAAACAAAGCCCAACTGATCGTGGCTCTGGTGCAATGGGAAAACGACCAGAGCCCAGTGAATGCAGAAGCGGGCTCAAGTAACAATGGGGCTGCAGCAGAGGCTCCACTCATGAGCGCTGGCCCCACATTCAACCAGAGCGGGGTGGACCCCTATCTTAAATGGCCTTGGACGAACTCCCTGCCGAAGACAGTGATGGATGGGTGAGGCTGATCCAGCAATATCGGCAGGAGGCCCGAGCCGAACGTGAGCGCCAAGCAGAAGCTCAGAGGGCCCATGAGCTGGAGATGCTCCAGCGGGGTTGGAATGCCCCCACAGCCCGAAGCAGTGAGCCCAGCAGCGTCCAGACTCCTAGACACCGGCCAGAGCATTTTCCCGTGATGGAAAAGGACGGGGACTTGGACACGTTTCTGCGAGCCTTTGAGAAAGCCTGCAGACAGTACCAGCTGTCTACCGACCAATGGGCCAGGTACTTGACCCCAGGGCTAAAAGGCAAAGCTCTGGAGGCGTTTGCTTCTCTTCTGCCAGAAGATGATGATGACTATGATGCCATAAAGCAGGCTCTGATCGCCAAATACCAGCTGACACCTGAGGTATACCGAAAAAAGTTCCGGCACCTCCAACGTGGCCCACATGATAGCTACAGTGATGGGGTGCAAGGACTCAGGACCCACTTTGACCAGTGGATCCATGGACTGTCAGTGAACACCTTTGAGCAGCTACGGGACCTGATGATCAAAGACCAGTTCCTGCATCTCTACTCAGCTGAGGTCCGACAGTTCATCCTAGACCGCGAACCAACGAACGCGGACAAAGCGGCGCAGATCGCCGACAACTATGAGGCCAACAGGAATCCAGAGACGCGGAGGCCAGTCACCTCAAGCTGGAGAGGGGGTAAGCCTGCAACCAACCCCAATGCCCCAGCTAGCGATCCCTCCGGAGGCCCTGTCCCTGTTGCCAACAGCAGGCCGGCTACTGACAGTCGCCTGTGTCACCACTGCAAGCGGCCTGATCACTTCTTTTACAGCTGTCCGGATAGGCCGAAGAACCCCCCAGCCAAGGCCTCTGGGCCCAACGCCTCTGTTCTTTTGGTGGGAGGTGTGGTTGGTAGGGCTGACGACAACGTTCAACCTGTTCAGGTGGGGGCCCGTCTTGCTACAGGCCTCAAAAACACCAGGGCTGAACGAACCCTCATCCGTCCTGGACTGGCGGCCCCTGAAGAGTTTGTTGAAGGGAAAACCCTGACTGTCACCGGGATTGGAGGCACCCGTTATCCCTTGCCAGTGGCCCGCGTTTTTCTTGATTGGGTTGCTGGGAGCGGGTTGAGGGAGGTGGGACTGTCTGAAAACCTGCCCACTGATGTTCTATTGGGGACTGACTTGGGGAGAATGGTCGCATAGTACGTCCCTGACTCCCCAAGTCTTATAATAAGGGTAACGTCAACCCTGATTGTGACGGACAGCCCACCGCTGTTCGCAAATACGTGACGAACGGGGGTCCCGCTGCCACCAAAACGTGATGGACAGTGGACCCTGTGTCACCACTATGTCACAATCCCACCACTGACACGGGTGTATCAGCGGACGGAGGGATGCGACACACTGCCGGCACACCGCTATCACAGGCACAGTGGGGGCTTATCTTAGTTATCCCACCACTGGCACCATGTGACAAAAATATCCAGCAAGCTAATCTCGCTCTAACAATTGGCCGCAGGGGGTATTTTGGGTGCCCCACCACTGCTATAACCTTCTACAAACTGCGGGGATTTATGTATATCCCACTTTCTCAGTTCCCCTTTGGAACTCGCAGCTCTCCGGCACCCCCCTTACCCTCAGGTCAGTCAGGGAACTGCACCTAAGATAATTAGTCGCCGGACGGGCTGCTTGTTGTGAACCGGCAGTTAGGCTACTGTAGTGAGGGAATTATCAATGCTGTGGCTGCAGTCCCTCATTCAGCAATATAAGACCCTTCTGGTCTGCCAACTAGCCACAACAACCGTACACAACGCGCTGCCACCAGCTCCTGGTTTCTCCGCGTAATTTATAGACTCAAGGGAAGGTTTCGAGGCCAATCCGAACAGTAGCGTAATTATCTAAAAAAGGCGCTTAGTTAGTTTCTGAGAGCATGAAGACAAACTGATAACTTTACGATTTATTCCCCAAAAGGGCAGTGGTTATACAGATAAAAGTTGCTATAAAGTTGAGACATAAAATATGCACAATATGAATATAACATAAAGGGATTAAAGGCAGAAAGAAATTTCACTCACAGTTGCATATTGTTCCTTAGGCAGACCATGTGGCGTGGGGGAGAGGCCAGACATCCCAAGACAAGGTGGTAGGTCTGTACAGCATCAAAACTCAGCTCCAACTGACTGGAATTTGCTAGAGGATAGCTATAGAATAGGGTCTGAGTGACATCACGGAAGGGGCAGTCTGGAGAGGGTCTGCCCCCTACTCTTGGATTTTGAATCAAACTACAAAACTAAATATAACTATATCTAAACGATAAAAACCCGTACCAACACACATAGGGCATCATTGTTTGTGATTCACCGAATAGAATCCGAAGACACCAAGCATGCCGTACGCAGGACGCGCTGTTTGAGAGCAATCCATCTATCAGTTTCTTGAGGTCCTAGAACTACGCAAGAGGTACCGTAGCAAAGTCGGGTTTGCGCAGATCACGGAAATATGACTATTATTTCTCTGTCATGTATGGTTTTTGCAGTGCAGTCTCTGATAGTTTTATTCAGCATTATAGTCTTAAACAAAGGAACATCTTTTACACTTAGCTGTCCATCGAGGGGGGATGGAGAGGCTTCGATAGGAAGTAGCCGGGTTGAGGTTTCACAGCTAGCACATGAAGACACTGGTGTGTGTGCAGAGAAGGGGGGCATGCGGGTGCTGCTGCAAAGCTGGCAGTCTACATTGTCATAGTATGGGGGATTTCTAGAAACATCTTTTACAGACAAAACCTCATACTTCACAGACATTGTATATCACACTGATGATGATGATAGGAAACTGAATGTGTTACCTGCTAATGCCTTGATGAGTAATGATGCAACTAACAACCATTCTTTCCTCGGGAATGATGCTGTTGATGTGAATGTACCAAAGAAATCTGATAACCATTCTTTTCCTAGGAATGATGATGTATCTGTGCCGACTGAACCTATTAACCCTTTCTTTGAAACGGTAGATGTGTCCACAGGTACCGAAGTGCTCAGCCCCGTCACTCTGCGGAGTGAGATGGCTGAGAAACCCCTGGCAGGAGCAAGCAACGGTGCTCAAGGAAATGGGGAGGTGCATGGGGACCATGAGGAAGGTAATGCCATGCAGCTGACCAGTGCCACCGAGGAAGGTAACTGGCCCATAGTGTTGGGGGTGGATAGGGAGGTAGGGCCCAGGGCAGCACCGGCTGGTGGGTCAGTAGAAATCCCCAGGGAGACAGCATATATAGCAGCTGTCACACGCAGACAGAGTGTCCAGATCGCAGGTAGCGCACTGTCTTCTGGACCCTCTTCTGCTACAGGAGAGACTGAACCAGAGGTGACCCCAGAGCCGGTTCCAGAGGGTCCCAGTAAGGAAGGGACCCTGACACCACTTCTGGCAGCCTCCAGCAAGGAGTTCCAGGCTGCTCTGCACTCAGATGTGAGTCTGGAGAAATTGAGAGGTCTCGCCAAGACGCCCACCTCTGAGTCTGATAAGGAGAGGGTGTTCTGGGAATGAGGAAGGTTGTACCGGGAGACAATACCTGGAGATCCTCAAAAGGAGTGGTTGAGGGAAAGACAGCTAGTCGTTCTCCTACAGTTCAGAACTGAGTTGTTGCGGATTGCCCATGAGATTCCACTCGCTGGACAATTGGGGATCAGCAAAACAAAGGCACGGCTGTCTCAACACTTCTATTGGCCCAAGATGGGGACAGATGTGACACAATACTGCTGCTCCTGTAACACCTGTCAAAAAGTGGGTAAGGCAGGGCCTGCTCTTAAGGCTCCCCTTATTCCTTTGCTGGTGATAGAGGAGCCTTTCCAGAGAATCGCGGTGGACATTGTAGGCCCGCTGGTCGTCCCCAGCAGCTCTGGAAAGCGATACATTCTCACCGTGGTAGACTACGCTACCCGGTACCCAGAGGCAGTAGCTCTGTCTTCAACCAGGGCAGATAAGGTGGCTGACGCACTGGTGACCATCTTTTCAAGGGTAGGATTTCCCAGGGAGATGCCTACCGATCAAGGGACCCAATTCATGTCTCGCCTAATGGAGGCTCTCTGTGAGAAAATGCAGGTGACGCACCTGGTATCGAGTGCGTATCACCCACAGACTAATGGTTTGTATGAACGCTTCAACGGTACCCTCAAACAGATGCTCCGCATGCTGGTTGAAACCCAAGGGCGCGACTGGAAGCGGTACCTCCCACACCTGCTGTTCGCTTACAGAGAAGTTCCGCAGGCCTCGACCGGCTTCTCCCCCTTCGAGCTCCTGTATGGCAGGCGAGTCCGGGGACCCCTTGGGTTGATAAGAGAATCCTGGGAAGATGAGCCAAACCCCACAGAAGTGTCCATCGTGGATTATGTCATGCGCTTCCGTGACAAGATGCAGACCTTGACGCAGTTGGTGCATGACATGACGCAGGCTCAGGCTGACCAGAAGCACTGGTACGACCAGAACGCCCGGGAGCGGACTTACCAGGTGGGTCAAAAGGTGTGGGTGCTGGTCCCCGTACCAACGGATAAGCTTCAGGCAGCCTGGGAAGGCTCATACGTCGTCCACTAACAGCTCAACCCGGTCACCTACGTGGTCACACTTGACCATGCTCGGGGTAGGCGCAAGGCCTTTCACGTCAACATGCTGAAGGCGCACCACAAATGTGAAGCTTGCGTCCTGCCGGTCTGCAACCTGCCCGAGGATGGGGAGGAAGATCCCCTCCTGGACATGCTGGCCCAAGCCAAGGCCAATGGGTCCATCGAGGACATGGAGATAAGTGGTTTGCTAACCGTATCCCAGCGGTCGCAGTTGGTGGAAGCCCTAGAACCCTTCCGGGCCGTGTTCACCAACCGACCTGGGAGGATGGTGTTAGCGGTTCATGAGTTGGACACCGGGAATCACACCCCACTTCGGCGAACACCTTATCGATCTCTGAGGCGGTGCAACAAGTCATGCGCCAAGAGATCCATGAGATGTTAAGGCTAGGGGTGATTCGGCGGTCAAAAAGCGCGTGGGCTTCACCTGTAGTCCTCGTGCCAAAAAAGGATCGAACCACCCGGTTCTGTGTGGACTACAGGGGGCTCAACGCCATCACAACCTCTGATGCCCACCTGATGCCATGCATCGAGGATCTGCTTGAGCGGCTGGCAAAAGCAAGGTACATATCCATCATGGATTTGAGTCGTGGATACTGGCAGATTCCCCTGAGCCCCGAGGCGCAGGAGAAATCCACCTTTATCACCCCCTTTGGACTGTACGAGTCCACAGTCATGCCCTTCGGCATGAAAAATGCCCCTGACACTTTCCAGCGGATGGTCAACCACCTGCTTCGGGGACTGGAGGAGTACGCAGAGGCGGACTTAGACGACATCGCCATCTTCAGTTCCACCTGGGAGGAACACCTTCAGCACCTCCAGGAGGTGCTCAAGTGTCTTCACCAGGCAGGCCTGACTATCAAGCCTGGAAAGTGCCAGATGGGCATGAGCGAGGTCCACTACCTGGGGCACCGGGTAGGCGGGGGTTTCATGAGTCCGGAGCCAGGAAAAGTGGACGCAATCGTGTCCTGGCCCACCCCCAGGACCAAGAAACAGGTGAAGTCCTTCTTGGGCACTGCAGGGTACTATAAGCTGTTCGTACAGGACTATAGCGCCCTTGCAAAACCCTGACTGACATCACCAAGCAGAGGCTACCCCAAACTGTCAAGTGGACAGATGACTGTGAGGCGGCTTTCCAAGTTTTGAAAGCAGCCCTGTGCAGCTCTCCAGTGTTGAGAGCAGTCGACAGCAGTCACCCGTTTCTGGTACAGACCGACGCCAGCGAGTTTGGCCTCGGTTCTGTGCTCAGCCAGGTTGACTCAGGGAACCAGGAGCACGCCGTGTTGTACCTGAGCCGGAAACTCTTTCCAAGGGAAGTGGCATACTCGACCATCGAGATGGAGTGTCTGGCCATGGTGTGGGCACTGCAACGTTTGCAGCCCTACCTGTACGGGCGCGCCTTCATGGTGGTAACCGACCACAACCCTCTGAGCTGGTTGCACACAGTGTCTGGAAGCAATGGAAGGTTGCTCCGCTGGAGCCTTGCCCTTCAACAGTACGACTTTTCTGTACAACACAAAACGGGCAGTGAACACGGCAATGTCGATGGGTTGTCCCGCCGGGGCGAACCTGCTGAGGTGCGCATGGCCGATTAGCGAAAGGTAATTCTGCCGTAGCGCCCTCTTAAGGGGGGAGGTGTAATATACTGTGAAGATGTTTCTAGGAACTTCTAGAAGTCTCCCTTTTCTTATCAGGACATTGCAGCCTGCCGTGTAGCTGCAAAACCCCCCCGGCTTCGCTACTGTAGCTTTTGCGAGGTCCTCGGGCCTTCAGAACCTGAGATATGGGTTCCTTCTAAACGGTGTATCAGAACTACTGCATATTTGAGCTTGAAATATTGTAATCAACAAACTACAAAGAATGATACCATGTGCGTGCTTGTGCGAACTTCCCCCTATGAGATACAGTTATATTAAGTTTTGTAGTTTGATTCTAAATCCAAGAGTAGGGGGCAGGCCCTCTCCAGACTGCCTCTTCCATGATGCTATAAGGCATTCCCTTGGCAAAACCAGCTCAGAGCAGCTCAAGTCCTCGTGCCAGAGAGACATGCAGATGAGTGGAGACGTGTGGCTCCGCCTTCTCCCAGCCACATGGTTTGCCTGATACCAACTGACCACATGTGAGTGTACTTTCTTCTTTCATCCACTTTGCTTTATATTTGTATTGTACATATGTAATGTCTCAACTTTATAGCAACTTTTATCTGTGATCACTGCCCTTTTGGGAATAAATCGTAAAATTATTTAGTCTGCCTCCATGCTCTAAGAAACTAACTATACGCCTTGGTTAGATAATTACGCTACTGTTTGGGTTGGCTTCGAACCCCTCCCTTGAGTCTATAACTTAAGCGGAGAAACCAGGAGCGTGGTGTGTGCGGTTCTTTCGGCTAGTTGGCAGTCCAGAAGGGTCTTATATTGCTGAATGAGGGGCCGCGGCCACAGCATTGATAATACCCTTACTTCAGTAACCTAATCGGCCATGCACAATAAGCAGCCCATCCGGCGACTAATTAACCTAGGTGCAGATCCCTGACTGACCTGAGGGTAAGGGGGGCGCCGGAGAGCTGCAAGGTCCAAAGTGGAACTGAGAAAGTGGGATATACATAAATCCCCGCAGTTCTTGGAAGCTTGTTAGCAGTGGTGGGGTATCCAAAATACCCCCCTGCGGTAAATTGTTAGAGCAAGGTTAGCTTGCTGCATTTTTTGTCACATGGTGTCAGTGGTGGGATAACTAAGATAAGCCCCCACTGTGCCTGTGATAGCCGTGTGCCGGCAGTGTTTCGCGTCCCTCCGTCCGCTGATACACCCGTGTCAGCGGTGGGATTGTGACATATTGGTGACACAGGGTCCGCTGTCCGTCACGTAATGGTGGCAGCAGGACCCCCGTTCGTCACGCATTGGTGAACAGCGGTGGGCTGTTCGTCACATATTGGTGGCAGCAGTGGGATGTTCATCACACTGTGCAGTGTATATATACAGAAGGAGTGGTACTGTGCAGTGTATATATACAGGACAGCAGGAGTAGTACGGTGCAGTGTAAATATACAGGAGTGGTACTGTGCAGTATATATACAGGAGGAGTGGTACTGTGCAGTGTATATACAGGAGTGGTACTGTGCAGTGTATATGTGATATAAAATGTCTGTGAAGTATGAGGTTTTGTGTGTGAAAGATGTTTCTAGAAATCCTCCATTCTATGACAATGTAGACTGCCAGCTTTGCAGCAGCACCCGCAAACCCCCCTTCTCTGCACACACACCAGTGTCTTCATGTCCTAGCTGTGAAACCTGAACCCGGCTACTTCCTATCGAAGCCTCTCCATCCCCCCTCGCTGGACAGCTAAGTGTAAAGGGGGTTTTACACATAGCTCTATCACTAGCGATATTGCTAAAACGTCACTGATTTTGTGACGTTATAGCGATATCGCTAGCTATATCGCTATGTGTGATACTTACCTCCAACCGGCTCCCCCGCTGTCCACCGCTGATCGCGCGAGAATGTCTGGCTCCATTTCTCGTTGGGCGCTTCCTGCTGGGGCTTCCTGCTGTGATGACGAGCGACGCGTGGAAGCGGGCGGGAGGACGTCAGGATCGCTGTGTGTGAAAGGTGAGTATCGTGCGCTGCATCGCTGCTGCATCGCTGTGAGGTCTGCCTGTGTGACAGCTCACTAGCGATCGTTTAGCGATGCACCAGCGATCCTGACCGGGTCGGATCACTGGTCGGATCGCTGATGCATCGCTAAATGTAAAAGGGCCTTAACAGATGTTCCTTTGTTTAAGACTATATTGCTGAATAAAACTATCAGAGACTGCACTGCAAAAACCATACATGACAGAGAAATAATAGTCATATCTCCATGATCGGAGTGGTCCCGGCTTCGCTACCGTGGCTATTGCGAGGTCCTCGGACCTTCAGAACCTGAGATATGGGTTCCTTCTAAACGGTGTATCAGAACTACTGCATATTTGGGCTTGAAATATTGTAATCAACAAACTACAAAGAATGATACCATGTGCGTGCTTGTGCGAACTTCCCCTATGAGATACAATTATAATAAGTTTTGTAGTTTGATTCTAAATCCAAGAGTAGGGGGCAGACCCTCTCCAAACTGCCCCTTCTGTGATGTCACACAGACCCTAGTCTATAGCTATCCCCTAGCAAATTCCAGTCAGTTGGAGCTGAGTTTTGATGCTGAACAGACCTAACCCCAATGTCTTGGGACGTCTGGCCCCTCCCCCTCCAAGCCGCATGGTCTGCCTGAAGAACAATATGCAACCGTGAGTGTTTCTTTCTGCCTTTAATCCCTTTATGTTATATTTGTATTGTACACATTTTATGTCTCAACTTTATAGCAACTTTTATCTGTAATCACTGCCTCCATTTTGGGAAATAAATGATAAAATTATTTAGTTTGTCTCCATGCTCTAAGAAACGAACTAAGCTCCTTTGTTAGATAATCGCTACTAATTCAAGGGGTTTGCTGCATACCCTCTTAATTAACTCTGTGAATTAAGTAAACTGTGACTGGTGGCAGCACGTTGTGTACGGTTGTTGCGGCTAGTTGGCAGTCCAGAAGGGTCTTATATTGCTGAATGAGGGGCTGCGGCCACAGCATTGATAATTCCCTCACTGCAGTAGCCTAACCGCCAGTTCACAACAAGCAGCCCGTCCGGCGACTAATTATCCTAGGTGCAGTTCCCTGACTGACCTGAGGGTAAGGGGGGCACCGGAGAGCTGCGAGTTCCAAAGGGGAACTGAGAAAGTGGGATATACATAAATCCCTGCGGTAAATTGTTAGAGCAAGATTAGCTTGCTGCATTTTTTCACATGTTGCCAGTGGTGGGATAACTAAGATAAGCCCCCACTGTGCCTGTGATAGCCGTGTGCCGGCAGTGTGTCGCGTCCCTCCGTCCGCTGATACACCCGTGTCAGTGGTGGGATTGTGACATATTGGTGACACAGGGTCCGCTGTCCATCACGTTTTGGTGGCAGCGGGACCCCCGTTCATCACGTATTGGCGAACAGCGGAGGGCTGTTTGTCACATAGTGGTGGCAGCGGTGGGCTGTTCATCACAGTAAATATACAGGAGGAGTGGTACTGTGCAGTGTATATATACAGGAGGAGTGGTACTGTGCAGTGTATATATACAGGAGGGGTGGTACTGTGCAGTGTATATATACAGGAGGAGTGGTACTGTGCAGTGTATATACAGGAGGAGTGGTACTGTGCAGTGTATATATACAGGACAGCAGGAGTGGTACTGTGCAGTATAACTATACAGGAGGAGTGGTACTGTGCTGTGTATACATACAGGACAGGAGGAGTGGTACTGTGCAGTGTAAATATACAGGAGGAGTGGTACTGTGCAGTGTATATATACAGGACAGGAGTGGTACTGTGCAGTGTATATATACAGGAGGAGTGCTACTGTGCAGTATATATACAGGAGGAGTGGTACTGTGCAGTGTAAATATACAGGAGGAGTGGTACTGTGCAGTGTTTAGATACAGGACAGGAGGAGTGGTACTGTGCTGTGTACATATACAGGAGGAGTGGTACTGTGCAGTATATATACAGGAGGAGTGGTACGGTCAGTGTATATACACAGGAAAGCAGGAGTGGTACTGTGCAGTGTAAATATACAGGAGGAGTGGTACTGTGCAGTGTATATATAGAGGAGGTGTGGTACTGTGCAGTGTATATATACAGGAGGAGCAGTACTGTGCAGTGTATATATATACAGGAGGAATAGTAATGTGCAGTGTATATATACAGGAGGGGTGTGATATACAATGTCTGTGAGGTACGGGGTTTTGCCTACAAAAATATGATGTTTTCTGTTGTAACTTTCCAGAAAGATCCAGCTCATATGACAATCCAGGCTGCTGGCTCTGCAGCTTCACCCCTCCTCCCTTCACACACACAGAGCAGTGTCACCCCCCCCTCCTTTACAGCCTGTGTTCACACTAGGAATAGGAGGCCCCCTGCTGTTACACCATTTGGCTTCTCTCAGCCTCAACTGAAAGGAAAAAGTGCGGGAAAAACTCTTTGTTTGAAATCAGGAGTTAGAAGTAAACCTTTAAGAGCCTGCCCTGCGAAAGCCCTATAACATAGAGATATAATAACATATCTCTGTGATCCGAGCGGTCCCAGCTCCGCTACAGTGACACTTCCGAAGTCCTAACATGTCGAGAACCTGAGATATGATTTGCGCCCAAATGGACGGTCATATCGCATAGATGTTTGATGTTTTCTTGATGGGCTCATTACGCTGGGAAACATGATACCACTGATGAGTCCATACCAGCTTCTCCCATAAAGTTATAGCTAATGTAAGTTTTGTAGCCAAAACATAACTTGGATGAGAGAGGTGGGATCAACCCAGAATGCATCTCTCCGTGATGTCACAAAGCAAAGCCTATAAGGCATTCCTTTGGCAAAACCAGCTCAGAAGAGCTCCAATCCTTGTGCTGACAAGAACTCCAGATGAGTGGAGATGTGTGGCTCCGCCTTCTTTCTCCGCCGCATGGGTTTGCCTAAAGAGTCATGAACAACCGTGAGTGTACCTCTGTTTTTAATCCCTTTATTTTATATCTGTACTGTACATAATTAATGTCTCAATTTTATAGCAACTTTTATCTGTAACCACTGCCCTACTTTTTCGGGGAATAAATGATAAAATTATTTAGTTCTGTCTCTATGCTCTAAGAATCGAACTATACGCCTTTGATAGATAATCGCTACTAATTCAAGGGGTTTGCCACGGACCCTCTTAATTTAACACTGTGAATTAAGTAACCGTGACTGGTGGCAGCACGTTGTGTACGGCTATTGCGGCTTGCTGGCAGTACAGAAGGGTCTTATATTGCTGAATGAGGGGCTGCGGCCACAGCATTGATAATTCCCTTACTGCAGAAGCCTAATTGCTGATTCACAACAGGCAGCCCGTCCGGCGACCAATTATCCTAGGTGCAGTTCCCTGACTGACCTGAGGGTAAGGGGGGCGCCGGAGAGCTGCGAGTTCCAAAGCGGTACTGAGAAAGTGGGATATACATAAATCCCTGCAGTACTTGGAAGATTGATAGCAGTGGTGGGGCATCCAAATTAAACTCCCCCTGCGGCAAATTGTAGAGCGAGATTAGCTTGCTGGATATTTTTGGTCACATGGTGCGAGTGGTGGGATAACTAAGATAAGCCCCCACTGCGCCTGTGATAGCCGTGTGCCGGCATTGTGTCACGTCCCTCCGTCCGCTGATACACCGGTGTCAGTGGTGGGATTGTGACATAGTGGTGACACAGGGTCCGCTGTTTGTCGCGTTTTGGTGGCAGCGGGACCCCCGTTAGTCGCCTCCGTATTTGGACGAACGGCGGTGGGCCGTTCGTCACATATTGGTGGCAGCGCGGTGGGATAATCCTAGAGCATTAGTGATTTGGTTTGAGCAATCATTCCTCACACTAAAAACCTGCACGGTTCCTGCGAGAATCCTGCATCATAGGTTTTGGAGAACAGACTCAGTGGTTACTAGTCCTGAGACATTAGTGTGTACTTGCAAGTATTCCCTCCCTTTTTCTCCGTTTTTCTTTTCTGTCTTTTATTTGGCAAACATGGCTACGATGGGAGCAGAGTGGTATAAGCAGTATAACAAGGCATCTCTTATTGCCCTCTGCGGGGTGTGGCGGATCGACACCACAAACAAAAACAAAGCCCAAATGATCGCGGCTCTGGTGCAACGGGAAAACGACCAGAGCCCAGCGAACGCAGAAGCGGGCTCAAGTAACAATGGGGCTGCAGCAGAGGCTCCACTCATGAGCGCTGGCCCCACATTCAACCAGAACGGGGTGGACCCCTATCTGCAAATGGCCTTGGACGAACTCCCCGCCGAAGACAGTGATGGACGGGTGAGGCTGATCCAGCAATATCGGCAGGAGGCCCGAGCCGAACGTGAGCGCCAAGCAGAGGCTGAGAGAGCCGAGCGCCAGGCGCAGAGGGCCCATGAACTGGAGGTACTCCAGCGGGGTGGGAATGCCCCCACAGCCTGAAGCAGGGAGCCCAGCAGCGTCGAGACTCCTAAGCCCCGGACAGAGCATTTTCCCGTGATGGAGAAGGACGGGGACTTGGACACGTTTCTGCGAGCCTTTGAGAAAGCCTGCAGACAGTACCGACTGCCCGAAGACCAATGGGCCAGGTACTTGACCCCAGGGCTAAAAGGCAAAGCTCTGGAGGCGTTTGCTTCTCTTCCGCAAGCGCATGATGATGACTATGACGCCATAAACCAGGCGCTGATCGCCAAATACCGGCTGACACCTGAGGTATACCGAAAGAAGTTCCGGCACCTCCAACGTGGCCCACACGATAGCTACAGTAATGTTGTGCAAGGACTCAGGACCCACTTTGACCAGTGGATCCATGGACTGTCCGTTGAATCCTTTGAGCAGCTACGGGACCTGATGATCAAAGACCAGTTCCTGCATCTCTGCCCAGCTGAGGTCCGACAGTTCATCCTGGACCGCGAGCCAATGAACGCGGACAAAGCGGCGCAGATCGCCGACAACTACGAGGCCAACCGGAAACCCAAGACGCGGAGGCCAGTCGCCACCAGCTGGAAAGGGGGTAAGCCTGCAACCAACCCCAGTGCCCCAGCTAGCCGTCCCTCCGGAGGCCCTGTCCCTGTTGCCAACAACAGGCCGGCTACTGATAGTCGCCTGTGTTACCACTGCCAGCGGCCTGGTCACTTCTTTTACACCTGTCCGAATAGGCCGAAGAACCCCCCAGCCAAGGCCCCCGGGCCCAACGCCTCTGTTCTTTTGGTGGGAGGTGTGGTTGGGAGGGCTGACGACAACGTTCAACCTGTTCAGGTGGGGGCCCGTCTTGCTACAGGCCTCAAGGACACCGGGGCTGAACGAACCCTCATCCGTCCTGGACTGGCGGCCCCTGAAGAGTTTGTTGAGGGGAAAACCCTGACTGTCACCGGGATTGGAGGCACCCGTTGTCCCTTGCCAGTGGCACGAGTTTATCTCGATTGGGGTGCTGGGAGCGGGTTGAGGGAGGTGGGAGTGTCTGAAAACCTGCCCACTGATGTTTTATTGGGGACTGACTTGGGGCGGATGGTTGCATGCTACGTCCCTGACACCCTTCCCCAAACTGATAATAAGGGTAACGTTAACCCTGATGATGATGATGATGAGGGGAAACTGAATGTGTTACCTGCTAATGCCTTGATGAGTAATGATGCAAGTAACAACCATTCTTTCCCCAGGTATGATGCTGATGCTGATGTGAATGTGCCAAAGCAAACTGATAACCATTCTTTTCCTAGGAATGATGATGTTGATGTATCTGTGCCAACTGAACCCGTTAACCCTTTCTTTGAAACGGTAGATGTGTCCACAGGTACCGAGGTGCTCAGCCCCGTCACTCTGCGGAGTGAGACGGCTGAGGAACCCCTGGCAGGAGCAAGCAACGGTGCTCAAGGAAATGGGGAGGTGCATGGGGACCATGAGGAAGGTAATGCCATGCAGCTGACCAGTGCCACCGAGGAAGGTAACTGGCCCATAAGTAGCACTGCTCCTGAAGTGTTGGGGGTGGATGGGGAGGTAGAGCCCAGGGCAGCACCGGCTGGTGGGTCTGTAGAAATCCCCAGGGAGGCAGCATACATAGCAGCTGTCACACGCAGTCAGAGTGCCCAGATCGCAGGTAACGCACTGTCTTCTGGACCCTCTGCTGCTACAGGAGAGACTGAACCAGAGGTGAACCCAGAGCCGGTTCCAGAGGGTCCCAGTAAGGAAGGTACCCTGACGTCACTTCTGGCAGCCTCCAGCATGGAGTTCCAGGCTGCTCTGCACTCAGATGCCAGCCTGGAGAAATTGAGAGGTCTCGCCGAGACGCCCACCTCCGAGTCTGATAAGGAGAGGGTGTTCTGGGAACGAGGAAGGTTGTACCGGGAGACAGTACCCGGAGATCCTAAAAAGGAGTGGTTGAGGGAAAGACAGCTGGTCGTCCCCTATCAGTTCAGAACTGAGTTGTTGCGGATTGCCCATGAAATTCCACTCGCTGGACACTTGGGGATCGGCAAAACAAAGGCACGGCTGTCTCAACACTTCTATTGGCCCAAGATGGGGACAGATGTAACACACTACTGCCGCTCCTGTGCCACCTGTCAAAAAGTGGGTAAGGAGGGGCCTGCTCTTAAGGCTCCCCTTATTCCTTTGCCGGTGATAGAGGAGCCTTTCCAGAGAATCGCGGTGGACATCGTAGGCCTGCTGGCCGTCCCCAGCAGCTCCGGAAAGCGCTACATTCTCACTGTGGTAGACTACGCTACCTGGTACCCAGATGCAGTAGCTCTGTCTTCAACCAGGGCAGATAAGGTGGCTGACGCACTGGTGACCATCTTTTCAAGGGTAGGATTTCCCAGGGAGATGCTTACCGATCAAGGGCCCCAATTCATGTCTCGCCTAATGGAGGCTCTCTGTGAGAAAATGCAGGTGACGCACCTGGTATCGAGTCCGTATCACCCACAGACTAATGGTTTGTGTGAACGTTTCAACGGTACCCTCAAACAGATGCTCCGCATACTGGTTGAGACCCAAGGGCGCGACTGGGAGCGGTACCTCCCACACCTGCTGTTCGCTTACAGAGAAGTTCCGCAGGCCTCGACCGGGTTCTCCCCCTTCGAGCTCCTGTATGGCAGGCGAGTCCGGGGACCCCTTGGGTTGATAAGAGAATCCTGGGAAGATGAGCCAAACCCCACAGAAGTGTCCATCGTGGATTATGTCATGCGCTTCCGTGACAAGATGCAGACCTTGACGCAGTTGGTGCATGACAACATGACGCAGTCTCAGGCTGACCAGAAGCGCTGGTACGACCAGAACGCCCGGGAGCGGACCTACCAGGTGGGTCAAAAGGTGTGGGTGCTGGTCCCTGTACCAACGGATAAGCTTCAGGCAGCCTGGGAAGGCCCGTACGTCGTCCACCAACAGCTCAACCCGGTCACCTACGTGGTCACGCTTGACCATGCTCGGGGTAGGCGCAAGGCCTTTCACGTCAACATGCTGAAGGCGCACTACGAACGTGAAGCTTGCATCCTACCGGTCTGCAATCTGCCAGAGGATGGGGAGGAAGATCCTCTCCTGGACATGCTGGCCCAGGCCAAGGCCAATGGGTCCATTGAGGACATGGAAATAAGTGGTTCGCTAACCGTACCCCAGCGGTTGCAGTTGATGGCCACCCTGGAACCCTTCCGGGCCGTGTTCACCAACCAACCGGGGAGGACGGAGTTAGCGGTTCATGAGGTGGACACCGGGAATCACGCCCCATTACGGCGAACACCTTATCGGATCTCTGAAACGGTGCAACAAGTCATGCGCCAAGAGATCGATGAGATGTTAAGGCTGGGGGTGATTCGACGGTCAAAAAGCGAGTGGGCTTCACCTGTAGTCCTCGTGCCTATAAAGGATCGAACCACCAGGTACTGCGTGGACTACAGGGGGCTCAACGCCATCACAACCTCTGATGCCCACCCGATGCCGCGCATCGAGGATCTGCTCGAGCGGTTGACAAACGCCAACTACATATCCATCATGGATTTGAGTCGGGGATACTGGCAGATTCCCCTGAGCCCTGAGGCGCAGGAGAACTCCGCCTTTATCACCCCCTTTGGACTGTACGAGTCCACGGTCATGCCCTTCGGCATGAAGAATGCCCCTGCCACTTTCCAGCGGATGGTCAACCACCTGCTTCGGGGACTGGAGGAGTACGCGGTGGCGTACTTAGACGATATTGCCGTCTTCAGTTCCACCTGGGAGGAACACCTTCAGCACCTCCAGGAGGTGCTCAAGCGTCTTCACCAGGCAGGCCTGACCATCAAGCCGGGGAAGTGCCAGATAGGCATGCACAAGGTCCACTACCTGGGGCACCGGGTAGGCGGGGGTTCCATGAGTCCGGAGCCAGAAAAGTGGACGCAATCGTGTCCTGGCCCACCCCCAGGACCAAGAAACAGGTGAAGTCCTTCTTGGGCACTGCAGGGTACTATAGGCGGTTCGTACAGGACTATAGTGCCCTTGCCAAACCCTTGACTGACCTCACCAAGCAGAGGCTACCCCAAACAGTCAACTGGACAGATGACTGAGGCGGCTTTCCAAGCTTTGAAAGCAGCCCTGTGCAACTCTCCAGTGTTGAGAGCAGTCGACAGCAGTCGCCCATTTCTGGTACAGACCGACGCCAGCGAGTTTGGCCTTGGTGCTGTGCTTAGCCAGGTCGACTCGGGGGACCAAGAGCACCCCGTGTTGTACCTGAGCCGGAAACTTTTGCCGAGGGAAGTGGCATACTCGACCATCGAGAAGGAGTGTCTGGCCATGGTGTGGGCACTGCAGCG
Organism: Dendrobates tinctorius; assembly: GCF_039654945.1. Taxonomy (NCBI): domain Eukaryota; kingdom Metazoa; phylum Chordata; class Amphibia; order Anura; family Dendrobatidae; genus Dendrobates; species Dendrobates tinctorius. The sequence goes on along the minus strand of NW_027361931.1, from coordinate 1,241,556 downwards.
TTTGCAGCCCTACCTGTACGGGCGCGCCTTCACGGTGGTAACTGACCACAACCCTCTGAGCTGGTTGCACACAGTGTCCGGAACCAATGGAAGGTTGCTCCGCTGGAGCCTTGCCCTTCAACAGTACGACTTTACTGTAAAACACAGGAAGGGCAGTGAAAACGGCAATGCCGATGGGTTGTCCCGCCGGGGCGAACCCGCTGAGGTGCGCATGGCCGATTACCGAGAGGTAATGCCTCCTTAGCGCCCTCTTAAGGGGGGAGGTGTGATGTACAATGTCTGCAAGATATGTTTTCTGTTGGAATGTGCTACAAATCCTCCATTTTGTGAGAAGTTGCCTGCCAGTGTCTCAGTTACGTTGCACACTGCAGCAGCTTCCCTTCCCCCAAGTGCCATAAACCAATTTCCTGTCACCCCATTTGGCTTCTCTCAGCTGGAAAAAAAAAGTGCAGGAAAAAGGTCTTTGTTTGAAATAAAGGTTAGAAGGAAACCTTTAAGAGCCTGCCCTGCAAAAACCGTACAACATAGAGATATAATAACCATATCTCTGTGATCCGAGCGGTCCCAGCTCCGCTACATTGTCACTTCCGAAGTCCTAACATGTAGAGAACCTGAGATAGGATTTGCGCCCAAATGGACGGTCATATCGCATAGATGTTTGATGTTTTCTTGATAGGCTCATTACGCTGGGAAACATGATACCACTGATGAGTCCATACCAGCTTCTCCCATAAAGTTATAGCTAATGTAAGTTTTGTAGCCAAAACATAACTTGGATGAGAGAGGTGGGATCAACCCAGAATGCACCTCTCCGTGATGTCACATAGGAAAGTCTATAAGGCATTCCCTGGGCAAACCAGTTGGGAAGAGCTCCAATCCTCGTGCTGAGCAGAACCCAGATGAGTGGAGACGTGCAGCTCCGCCTCCACCCCCTTAAAGCCACATGGGATGCCTAACAACAACTGACTAAATGTGAGTGTACCTTCTTCTTTCATCCACTTTGCTTTATACTTGTCTAATGTACATATTTTATGTCTCAATTTTATAGCAACTTTTATCTGTAATCGCTGCCCTACTTTTTCGGGGAATAAATGATATAATTATTTAGATCTGTCTCCATGCTCTAAGAATCGAACTATACGCCTTTGTTAGATAATCGCTACTAATTCAAGGGGTTTGCCACGGACCCTCTTAATTTAACACTGTGAATTAAGTAACCGTGACTGGTGGCAGCGCGTTGTGTACGGCTACTGCGGCTTGCTGGCAGTACAGAAGGGTCTTATATTGCTGAATAAGGGGCTGCGGCCACAGCATTGATAATTCCCTTACTGCAGAAGCCTAATTGCCGGTTCACAACAGGCAGCCCGTCCGGCGACTAATTATCCTAGGTGCAGTTCCCTGACTGACCTGAGGGTAAGGGGGGCGCCAGAGAGCTGCGAGTTCCAAAGTGGAACTGGGAAAGTGGGATATACATAAATCCCCGCAGTACTTGGAAGATTGATAGCAGTGGCGGGGCATCCAAATTAACCCCCCCCCTGCGGCAAATTGTAGAGCGAGAGTAGCTTGCTGGATATTTTGGTCACATGGTGCCAGTGGTGGGATAACTAAGATAAGCCCCAACTGTGCCTGTGATAGCCGTGTGCCGGCAGTGTGTCTCGTCCCTCCGTCCGCTGATACACCCGTGTCAGTGGTGGGACTGTGACATAGTGGTGACACAGGGTCCGCTGTCCGTCGCGTTTTGGTGGCAGCGGGACCCACGTTAGTTGCCCGTATTTGGACGAACGGCCGTGGGCTGTTCGTCACAGTACTGTGCAGTGTATATACAGGTGGAGTGGTACTGTGCAGTGTATATATACAGGAGGAGTGGTACTGTGCAGTATATATACAGGAGGAGTGGTACTGTGGAGTGTATATATACAGGACAGCAGGAGTGGTACTGTGCAGTGTATATATACAGGAAGAGTGGTTCTGTGCAGTGTAAATATACAGGAGGAGTGGTACTGTGCAATGTAAATATACACACCCCTCCTCCTGTATATATACACTGCACAGTACCACTCCTCCTGTGTATATATATACACTGCACAGTACCGCTCCTCCTGTATATATATATATATATATATATATATATACTGCACAGTACCACTCCTCCTGTATATATACTGCACAGTACCACTCCTCCTGTATATATACAGCGCAGTACCACTCCTCCTGTATATATACTGCACAGTACCAATCCTCCTGTATATATATACTGCACAGTACCTATCCTCCTGTATATATACTGCACAGTACCACTCCTCCTGTATATATACACTGTACAGTACCACTGTGCAGTACTGTGCAGTGTATATATACAGGACAGGAGGAGGGGTACTGTGCAGTGTATATACAGGAGGAGCGGTACTGTGCAGTGTATATACAGGAGGAGTGGTACTGTGCAGTGTATATATACAGGAGGAGTGGTACTGTGCAGTATATATACAGGAGGAGTGGTACTGTGCAGTGTATATACACAGGAGGAGCGGTACTGTGCAGTGTATATAAACAGGAGAGGTACTGTGCAGTGTATATATACAGGAGGAGTGGTACTGTGCAGTGTATACAGTCATATGTAAAAGTTTGGGCACCCCTATTAATGTTAACCTTTTTTCTTTATAACAATTTTGGTTTTTGCAACAGCTATTTCAGTTTCATATATCTAATAACTGATGGACTCAGTTATATTTCTGGATTCAAATGAGGTTTATTGTACTAACAGAAAATGTGCAATCTGCATTTAAACAAAATTTGACCGGTGCAAAAGTATGGGCACCCTTATCATTTTCTTGATTTGAACACTCCTAACTACTTTTTACTGACTTCCTGAAGCACTAAATTGGTTTTGTAACCTCATTGAGCTTTGAACTTCATAGCCAGGTGTATCAAATCATGAGAAAAGGTATTTAAAGTGGCCACTTGCAAGTAGTTCTCCTATTTGATTCTCCTATGAAGAGTGGCATCATGGGCTCCTCAAAACAACTCCCAAATGATCTGAAAACAAAGATTATTCAACATAGCTTTTCAGGGGAAGGATACAAAAAGTTGTCTCAGAGATTTAACCTGTCAGTTTCCACTGTGAGGAACATAGTAAGGAAATGGAAGAACACAGGTACAGTTCTTGTTAAGCCCAGAAGTGGCAGGCCAAGAAAACTATCAGAAAGGCAGAGAAGAAGAATGGTGAGAACAGTCAAGGACAATCCACAGACCACCTCCAAAGACCGGCAGCATCATCTTGCTGCAGATGGTGTCACTGTGCATCGGTCAACAATACAGCGCACTTTGCACAAGGAGAAGCTGTATGGGAGAGTGATGCGAAAGAAGCGGTTTCTGCAAGCACGCCACAAACAGAGTCGCCTGAGGTCTGCAAAAGCACATTTGGACAAGCCAGTTACATTTTGGAAGAAGGTCCTGTGGACTGATGAAACAAAGATTGAGTTGTTTGGTCATACAAAAAGGCGTTATGCATGCGCTGTATTGTTGACCGATGCACAGTGACACCATCTGCAGCAAGATGATGCTGCCGGTCTTTGGAGGTGGTCTGTGGATTTTCCTTGACTGTTCTCACCATTCTTCTTCTCTGCCTTTCTGATATTTTTCTTGGCCTGCCACTTCTGGGCTTAACAAGAACTGTACCTGTGTTCTTCCATTTCCTTACTATGTTCCTCACAGTGGAAACTGACTGGTTAAATCTCTGAGACAACTTTTTGTATCCTTCCCCTGAAAAGCTATGTTGAATAATCTTTGTTTTCAGATCATTTGAGAGTTGTTTTGAGGAGCCCATGATGCCACTCTTCATAGGAGAATCAAATAGGAGAACTACTTGCAAGTGGCCACTTTAAATACCTTTTCTCATGATTTGATACACCTGGCTATGAAGTTCAAAGCTCAATGAGGTTACAAAACCAATTTAGTGCTTCAGAAAGTCAGTAAAAGTAGTTAGGAGTGTTCAAATCAAGAAAATGATAAGGGCGCCTATACTTTTGCACCAGTCAAATTTTGTTTAAATGCAGATTGCACATTTTCTGTTAGTACAATAAACCTCATTTGAATCCAGAAATATAACTGAGTCCATCAGTTATTAGATATATGAAAGTGAAATACCTGTTGCAAAAACCAAAATTGTTATAAAGAAAAAAGGTTAACATTAATAGGGGTGCCCAAACTTTTACATATGACTGTAGGAGTGGAGGAGGAGTGGTACTGTGCAGTATATATACAGGAGGAGCGGTACTGTACAGTGTATATATACAGGAGGAGTGGTACTGTGCAGTGTATATACACAGGAGTAGTGGCACTGTGCAGTGTATATATACAGGAGGAGTTACTGTGCAGTGTATATATACAGGAGGAGTAGTACTGTGCAGTGTATATACAGGACAGGGGAGTGGTACTGTGCAATGTATATATACAGAAGGAGTGATACTGTGCAGTGTATATACAGGAGGAGTGGTACTGTGCAGTATATATACAGGAGGAGTGGTACTGTGCAGTATATATACAGGAGGAGTGGTACTGTGCAGTGTATATATACAGGAGGAGTGGTACTGTGCAGTGTATATATACAGAAGGAGTTACTGTGCAGTGTATATATACAGGAGGAGTACTACTGTGCAGTGTATATACAGGAGGAGTGGTACTGTGCAGTGTATATACAGGAGGAGTGGTACTGTGCAGTATATATAGGAGGAGTGGTACTGTGCAGTATATATACAGGAGGAGTGGTACTGTGCAGTGTAAATATACAGGAGGAGTGGTACTGTGCAGTATATATAGGAGGAGTGGTACTGTGCAGTATATATACAGGAGGAGTGGTACTGTGCAGTGTATATATACAGGAGGAGTGGAACTGTGCAGTGTATACATACAGGAAGAGTGGTACTGTGCAGTGTATATATACAGGAGGAGTGGTACTGTGCAGTGTATATATACAGGAGGAGTGGTACTGTGCAGTATATATACAGGAGGATAGGTACTGTGCAGTATATATATATATATATATACAGGAGGAGTGGTACTGTGCAGTGTATATATACAGGAGGAGTGGTACTGTGCAGTGTATATACAGGAGGAGTGGTACTGTACAGTGTATATATACAGGAGGAGTGGTACTGTGCAGTATATATACAGGAGGAGTGTGATGTACAATGCCCGAAGATATGTTTTCTGTTGCAATGTGCTAACAAATCCTCCATCCTAGGACATTGTAAACTGTCAGTAGCAGGAATTCTTTCCCCCCAGGTTTTATCAACCCTGCCACTTCCTCTGGAAGAGCAGGAATGTTAATTAGCTAGACCATCTTCCTCACACCATTTGGCTTCTCTCAGCTGAAAGAGAAAAAAAGTGCGGGAACTAAACTCTTTGTTTGAAACCAGGAGTTTGAATAAAACAATAAGGGATTGTCCCGCGAAAACCATACCCAGCAGAAATATAAAAATCATATTTCTGCGATCCGAGCAGACCCAGCTTCGCTGTGGTGCCTGTTGCAAAACTCTCGGATGTCCAGAACCTGAGATATGATTTGCGCCCAAATGGACGGTCATATCGCATAGATGTTTGATGTTTTCTTGATGGGCTCATTACGCTGGGAAACATGATACCACTGATGAGTCCATACCAGCTTCTCCCATAAAGTTATAGCTAATCTAAGTTTTGTAGCCAAAACATAACTTGGATAAGAGAGGTGGGATCAACCCAGAATGCACCTCTCTGTGATGTCACATAGGAAAGTCTATAAGGCATTCCCTGGCAGAACCAGCTCAGAACAGCTCAAGTCGTCGTGCTAGAAAGATCCAGATGAGCGGAGAAGTGCAGCTCCGCCTCCACCCACCTTAGCCGCATGGTCTGCCTAAGGAACAATATGGAACTGTGAGTGTAATCTCTTTGTTTTCTCCACTTTTATTTTATACCTGTACTGTACATATTTTATGTCTCAATTTTATAGCAACTTTTATCTGTAATCACTGTCCTCTTTCGGAAAATAAATGAAATTATTTAGATCTGTCTCCATGCTCTAAGAATCGAACTATACGCCTTTGATAGATAATCGCTACTAATTCAAGGGGTTTGCCACGGACCCTCTTAATTTAACACTGTGAATTAAGTAACCGTGACTGGTGGCAGCGCGTTGTGTACGGCTATTACGGCTTGCTGGCAGTCTAGAAGGGTCTTATATTGCTGAGTAAGGGGCTTCAGCCACAGCATTGATAATTCCCTTACTGCAGAAGCCTAATTGCCGGTTCACAACAGGCAGCCCGTCCGGCGACTAATTATCCTAGGTGCAGTTCCCTGACTGACCTGAGGGTAAGGGGGGCGCCGGAGAGCTGCGAGTTCCAAAGTGGAACTGAGAAAGTGGGATATACACAAATCCCCGCAGTACTTGGAAGATTGATAGCAGTGGTGGGGCATCCAAATTAAACTCCCCCTGCGGCAAATTGTAGAGCGAGATTAGCTTGCTGGATATTTTTGGTCACATGGTGCCAGTGTTGGGATAACTAAGATAAGCCCCACTGCGCCTGTGATAGCCGTGTGCCGGCATTGTGTCACGCCCCTCCGTCCGCTGATACACCCGTGTCAGTGGTGGGACTGTGACATAGTGGTGACACAGGGTCCGCTGTCCGTCGCGTTTTGGTGGCAGCGGGACTCCCGTTAGTGTCGCCCGTAAGTGGACGAACGGCGGTGGGCTGTTCGTCACATATTGGTGGCAGAGCGGTGGGATAATCCTAGAGCATTAGTGATTTGGTTTGAGCAATCATTCCTCTCACTAAAAACCTGCACGGTTCCTGCGGGAATCCTGCATCATAGGTTTTGGAGAACAGACTCAGTGGTTACTAGTCCTGAGACATTAGTGTGTACTTGCAAGTATCCCCCTCCCGTTTCTTCGTTTTTCTTTTTCTATCTTTTATTTGGCAACCATGGCGGCAAAAGGAGAACCTTGGTACACCCGGCAGACAAAGGAAGTTCTTGCTGCGTTATGCACGTACCAAGGCCTTGACGCCACGAACAAAAACAGAGCTCAAATGATCGCGGCTCTAGTGCAGCTGGACAACGACCAGAATCCAGCGAGCGCAGAAGTTGGCCCAAGTTGCAATGGGGCTGCAGCAGAGGCTCCACTCCTGAGCGCTGGCCCCACATTCAACCAGAACGGGGTGGACCCCTATCTGCAAATGGCCTTGGACGAACTCCCCGCCGAAGACAGTGATGGGCGGGTGAGGCTGATCCAGCAAGCTCGAGAGAGAGCAGAGCAGCGAGCCGAGCGCCAGGCGGAGAGAGCTGAGCGCCAAGCTGAGGCTGAGAGAGCCGAGCGCCAGGCGCAGAGGGCCCATGAACTGGAGGTACTCCAGCGGGGTGGGAATGCCCTCACAGCCCGAAGCCGTGAGCCCAGCAGCGTCCAGACTCCTAAACCCCGGCCAGAGCATTTTCCCGTGATGGAAAAGGACGGGGACTTGGACACATTTCTGCGAGCCTTTGAGAAAGCCTGCAGACAGTACCAGCTGCCTAGAGACCAATGGGCAAGGTACTTGACCCCAGGGCTAAAAGGCAAAGCCCTGGAGGCATTTGCTTCTCTTCCGCCAGAAGCCGATGATGACTATGACGCCATAAAGCAGGCGCTGATCGCCAAATACCGGCTGACACCTGAGGTATACCGAAAGAAGTTCCGACACCTCCAACGTGGCCCACACGATAGCTACAGTGATGTGGTGCAAGGACTCAGGACCCACTTTGACCAGTGGATCCATGGACTGTCCGTTGAAACCTTTGAGCAGCTACGGGACCTGATGATCAAAGACCAGTTCCTGCATCTCTGCCCAGCTGAGGTCCGACAGTTCATCCTGGACCGCGAACCAACGAACGCGGACAAAGCGGCGCAGATCGCCGACAACCACGAGGCCAACCGGAAGCCCGAGACGCGGAGGCCAGTCGCCACCAGCTGGAAAGGGGGTAAGCCAGCAACCAACCCCAATGCCCCAGCTAGCCGTCCCTCCGGAGGCCCTGTCCCTGTTGCCAACAACAGGCCGGCTACTGACAGTCGCCTGTGTCACCACTGCCAGCGGCCTGGTCACTTCTTTTACACCTGTCCGAACAGGCCGAAGAACCCCCCAGCCAAGGCCCCCGGGCCCAATGCCTCTGTTCTTTTGGTGGGAGGTGTGGTTGGGAGGGCTGACGACAACGTTCAACCTGTTCAGGTGGGGGCCCGTCTTGCTACAGGCCTCAAGGACACCGGGGCTGAACGAACCCTCATCCGTCCTGGACTGGCGGCCCCTGAAGAGTTTGTTGAGGGGAAAACCCTGACTGTCACCGGGATTGGAGGCACCCGTTGTCCCTTGCCAGTGGCACGAGTTTTTCTTGACTGGGGTGCTGATGCTGATGTGAATGTACCAAAGCAAACTGATAACCATTCTTCTCCTAGGAAGGATGATGATGATGTTGATGTATCTGTGCCGACTGAACCCGTTAACCCTTTCTTTGAAGCGGTAGATGTGTCCACAGGTACCGAAGTGCTCAGCCCCGTCACTCTGCGGAGTGAGACGGCTGAGGAACCCCTGGCAGGAGTAAGCAACGGTGCTCAAGGAAATGGGGAGGTGCATGGGGACCATGAGGAAGGTAATGCCATGCAGCTGACCAGTGCCACCGAGGAAGGTAACTGGCCCATAAGTAGCACTGCTCCTGAAGTGTTGGGGGTGGATGGGGAGGTAGAGCCCAGGGCAGCACCAGCTGGTGGGTCTGCAGAAATCCCCAGGGAGACAGCATACATAGCAGCTGTCACACGCAGTCAGAGTGCCCAGATCGCAGGTAACGCCCTGTCTTCTGGACCCTCTGCTGCTACAGGAGAGACTGAACCAGAGGTGAACCCAGAGCCGGTTCCAGAGGGTCCCAGTAAAGAGGGGACCCTGACGTCACTTCTGGCAGCCTCCAGCATGGAGTTCCAGGCTGCTCTGCACTCAGATGCCAGCCTGGAGAAATTGAGAGGTCTCGCCGAGACGCCCACCTCCAAGTCTGATAAGGAGAGGGTGTTCTGGGAACGAGGAAGGTTGTACCGGGAGACAGTACCCGGAGATCCTAAAAAGGAGTGGTTGAGGGAAAGACAGCTGGTCGTCCCCTATCAGTTCAGAACTGAGTTGTTGCGGATTGCCCATGAGATTCCACTCGCTGGACACTTGGGGATCAGCAAAACAAAGGCACGGCTGTCTCAACACTTCTATTGGCCCAAGATGGGGACAGATGTAACACACTACTGCCGCTCCTGTGCCACCTGTCAAAAAGTGGGTAAGGCGGGGCCTGCTCTTAAGGCTCCCCTTATTCCTTTGCCGGTGATAGAGGAGCCTTTCCAGAGAATCGCGGTGGACATTGTAGGACCGCTGTCCGTCCCCAGCAGCTCCGGAAAGCGATACATTCTCACCGTGGTAGACTACGCTACCCGGTACCCAGAGGCAGTAGCTCTGTCTTCAACCAGGGCAGATAAGGTGGCTGACGCACTGGTGACCATCTTTTCAAGAGTAGGATTTCCCAGGGAGATGCTTACCGATCAAGGGCCCCAATTCATGTCTCGCCTAATGGAGGCTCTCTGTGAGAAAATGCAGGTGACGCAGCTGGTATCGAGTCCGTATCACCCACAGACTAATGGTTTGTGTGAACGTTTCAACGGTACCCTCAAACAGATGCTCCGCATACTGGTTGAGACCCAAGGGCGCGACTGGGAGCGGTACCTCCCACACCTGCTGTTCGCTTACAGAGAAGTTCCGCAGGCTTCGACCGGGTTCTCCCCCTTCGAGCTCCTGTATGGCAGGCGAGTCCGGGGACCCCTTGGGTTGATAAGAGAATCCTGGGAAGATGAGCCAAACCCCACAGAAGTGTCCATCGTGGATTATGTCATGCGCTTCCGTGACAAGATGCAGACCTTGACGCAGTTGGTGCATGACAACATGACGCAGGCTCAGGCTGACCAGAAGCACTGGTACGACCAGAACGCCCGGGAGCGGACCTACCAGGTGGGTCAAAAGGTGTGGGCGCTGGTCCCTGTACCAACGGATAAGCTTCAGGCAGCCTGGGAAGGCCCGTACGTCGTCCACCAACAGCTCAACCCGGTCACCTACGTGGTCACGCTTGACCATGCTCGGGGTAGGAGCAAGGCCTTTCACGTCAACATGCTGAAGGCGCACTACGAACGTGAAGCTTGCATCCTACCGGTCTGCAATCTGCCAGAGGATGGGGAGGAAGATTCCCTCCTGGACATGCTGGCCCAGGCCAAGGCCAATGGGTCCATTGAGGACATGGAGATAAGTGGTTCGCTCACCGTGTCCCAGCGGTTGCAGTTGATGGCCACCCTGGAACTCTTCCGGCCCGTGTTCACCAACCGTCCTGGGAGGACGGAGTTAGCGGTTCATGAGGTGGACACCGGGAATCATGCCCCATTACGGCGAACACCTTATCGGATCTCTGAAACGGTGCAACAAGTCATGCGCCGAGAGGTCGATGAGATGTTAAGGCTGGGAGTGATTCGACGGTCAAAAGGTGCGTGGGCTTCACCTGTAGTCCTCGTTCCTAAAAAGGATCGAACCACCCGGTTCTGCGTGGACTACAGGGGGCTCAACGCCATCACAACCTCTGATGCCCACCCGATGCCGCGCATCGAGGATCTGCTCGAGCGGTTGACAAACGCCAACTACATATCCATCATGGATTTGAGTCGGGGATACTGGCAGATTCCCCTGAGCCCTGAGGCGCAGGAGAAATCCGCCTTTATCACCCCCTTTGGACTGTACGAGTCCACGGTCATGCCCTTCGGCATGAAGAATGCCCCTGCCACTTTCCAGCGGATGGTCAACCACCTGCTTCGGGGACTGGAGGAGTACGCCGTGGCGTACTTAGACGATATTGCCGTCTTCAGTTCCACCTGGGAGGAACACCTTCAGCACCTCCAGGAGGTGCTCAAGCATCTTCACCAGGCAGGCCTGACCATCAAGCCGGGGAAGTGCCAGATAGGCATGCGCAAGGTCCACTACCTGGGGCACCGGGTAGGCGGGGGTTCCATGAGTCCGGAGCCAGAAAAAGTGGACGCAATCGTGTCCTGGCCCACCCCCAGGACCAAGAAACAGGTGAAGTCCTTCTTGGGCACTGCAGGGTACTATAGGCGGTTCGTACAGGACTATAGCGCCCTTGCCAAACCCTTGACTGACCTCACCAAGCAGAGGCTACCCCAAACAGTCAACTGGACAGATGACTGTGAGGCGGCTTTCCAAGCTTTGAAAGCAGCCCTGTGCAACTCTCCAGTGTTGAGAGCAGTCGACAGCAGTCGCCCGTTTCTGGTACAGACCGACGCCAGCGAGTTTGGCCTCGGTGCTGTGCTTAGCCAGGTCGACTTGGGGAACCAAGAGCACCCCGTGTTGTACCTGAGCCGGAAAATTCTGCCGAGGGAAGTGGCATACTCGACCATCGAGAAGGAGTGTCTGGCCATGGTGTGGGCACTGCAACGTTTGCAGCCCTACCTGTACGGGCGCGCCTTCACGGTGGTAACCGACCACAACCCTCTGAGCTGGTTGCACACAGTGTCCGGAACCAATGGAAGATTGCTCCGCTGGAGCCTTGCCCTTCAACAGTACGATTTTACTGTAAAACACAGGAAGGGCAGTGAAAACGGCAATGCCGATGGGTTGTCCCGCCGGGGCGAACCCGCTGAGGTGCGCATGGCAGATTACCGAGAGGTAATGCCTCCTTAGCGCCCTCTTAAGGGGGGAGGTGTGATGTACAATGCCCGAAGATATGTTTTCTGTTGCAATGTGCTAACAAATCCTCCATCCTAGGACATTGTAAACTGTCAGTAGCAGGAATTCTTTCCCCCCAGGTTTTATCAACCCTGCCACTTCCTCTGGAAGAGCAGGAATGTTAATTAGCTAGACCATCTTCCTCACACCATTTGGCTTCTCTCAGCTGAAAGAGAAAAAAAGTGCGGGAACTAAACTCTTTGTTTGAAACCAGGAGTTTGAATAAAACAATAAGGGATTGTCCCGCGAAAACCATACCCAGCAGAAATATAAAAATCATATTTCTGCGATCCGAGCAGACCCAGCTTCGCTGTGGTGCCTGTTGCAAAACTCTCGGATGTCCAGAACCTGAGATATGATTTGCGCCCAAATGGACGGTCATATCGCATAGATGTTTGATGTTTTCTTGATGGGCTCATTACGCTGGGAAACATGATACCACTGATGAGTCCATACCAGCTTCTCCCATAAAGTTATAGCTAATCTAAGTTTTGTAGCCAAAACATAACTTGGATAAGAGAGGTGGGATCAACCCAGAATGCACCTCTCTGTGATGTCACATAGGAAAGTCTATAAGGCATTCCCTGGCAGAACCAGCTCAGAACAGCTCAAGTCGTCGTGCTAGAAAGATCCAGATGAGCGGAGAAGTGCAGCTCCGCCTCCACCCACCTTAGCCGCATGGTCTGCCTAAGGAACAATATGGAACTGTGAGTGTAATCTCTTTGTTTTCTCCACTTTTATTTTATACCTGTACTGTACATATTTTATGTCTCAATTTTATAGCAACTTTTATCTGTAATCACTGTCCTCTTTCGGAAAATAAATGAAATTATTTAGATCTGTCTCCATGCTCTAAGAATCGAACTATACGCCTTTGATAGATAATCGCTACTAATTCAAGGGGTTTGCCACGGACCCTCTTAATTTAACACTGTGAATTAAGTAACCGTGACTGGTGGCAGCGCGTTGTGTACGGCTATTACGGCTTGCTGGCAGTCTAGAAGGGTCTTATATTGCTGAGTAAGGGGCTTCAGCCACAGCATTGATAATTCCCTTACTGCAGAAGCCTAATTGCCGGTTCACAACAGGCAGCCCGTCCGGCGACTAATTATCCTAGGTGCAGTTCCCTGACTGACCTGAGGGTAAGGGGGGCGCCGGAGAGCTGCGAGTTCCAAAGTGGAACTGAGAAAGTGGGATATACACAAATCCCCGCAGTACTTGGAAGATTGATAGCAGTGGTGGGGCATCCAAATTAAACTCCCCCTGCGGCAAATTGTAGAGCGAGATTAGCTTGCTGGATATTTTTGGTCACATGGTGCCAGTGTTGGGATAACTAAGATAAGCCCCACTGCGCCTGTGATAGCCGTGTGCCGGCATTGTGTCACGCCCCTCCGTCCGCTGATACACCCGTGTCAGTGGTGGGACTGTGACATAGTGGTGACACAGGGTCCGCTGTCCGTCGCGTTTTGGTGGCAGCGGGACTCCCGTTAGTGTCGCCCGTAAGTGGACGAACGGCGGTGGGCTGTTCGTCACAAGGAGTGGTACTGTGCAGTGTATATACAGGAGGAGTGGTACTGTGCAGTATATATACAGGAGGAGTGGTACTGTGCAGTGTATATACAGGAGGAGTGGTACTGTGCAGTGTATATATACAGGAGGAGTGGTACTGTGCAGTGTATATATACAGGAGGAGTGGTACTGTGCAGTGTATATATACAGGAGGAGCGGTACTGTGCAGTGTATATATACAGGAGGAGTGGTACTGTGCAGTATATATACAGGAGGATAGGTACTGTGCAGTATATATATACAGGAGGATTGGTACTGTGCAGTATATATACAGGAGGAGTGGTACTGTGCAGTGTATATACAGGTGGAGTGGTACTGTGCAGTGTATATATACAGGAGGAGTGGTACTGTGCAGTATATATACAGGAGGATAGGTACTGTGCAGTATATATATACAGGAGGATTGGTACTGTGCAGTATATATACAGGAGGAGCGGTACTGTGCAGTGTATATACAGGTGGAGTGGTACTGTGCAGTGTATATATACAGGAGGAGTGGTACTGTGCAGTATATATACAGGAGGAGTGGTACTGTGCAGTGTAAATATACAGGACAGCAGGAGCGGTACTGTACAGTGTATATATACAGGAGGGGTGGTACTGTGCAGTGTATATATACAGGAGGAGTGGTACTGTGCAGTGTATATATACAGGAGGAGTGGTACTGTGCAGTGTATACAGGAGGAGTGGTACTGTGCAGTGTATATATACAGGAGGAGCGGTACTGTGCAGTGTATATATACAGGAGGAGTGGTACTGTGCAGTGTAAATATACAGGAGGCGTGGTACTGTGCAGTGTATATATACAGGGGGAGTGGTACTGTGCAATGTATATATACAGGAGGAGTGGTACTGTGCAGTGTATATATACAGGAGGAGTGGTACTGTGCAGTGTATATATACAGGGGGAGTGGTACTGTGCAATGTATATATACAGGAGGAGCAGTACTGTGCAGTGTATATATACAGGAGGAGTGGTTCTGTGCAGTGTATATATACAGGAGGAGCGGTACTGTGCAGTGTATATATATACAGGAGGAGGGGTACTGTGCAGTGTATATATACAGGAGGAGTGGTACTGTGCAGTGTATATATATACAGGACAGGGGAGTGGTACTGTGCAGTGTATATATAAAGGAGGAGTGGTACTGTGCAGTGTATATATACAGGAGGAGTGGTACTGTGCAGTGTATATATATACAGGACAGGGGAGTGGTACTGTGCAGTGTATATATACAGGAGGAGTGGTAATGTGCAGAGTATATATACAGGAGGAGGGGTACTGTGCAGTGTATATATACAGGACAGGGGAGGGGTACTGTGCAGTGTATATACAGGAGGAGTGGTACTGTGCAGTGTATATATACAGGAGGAGTGGTACTGTGCAGAGTATATATACAGGACAGGGGAGTGGTACTGTGCAGTGTATATATACAGGAAGAGCGGTACTGTGCAGTGTATATATACAGGAGGAGGGGTACTGTGCAGTGTATATATACAGGACAGGGGAGTGGTACTGTGCAGTGTATATATAAAGGAGGAGTGGTACTGTGCAGTGTATATATACAGGAGTGGTACTGTGCAGTGTATATATACAGGAGTGGTACTGTGCAGTGTATATATACAGGACAGGGGAGTGGTGCTGTGCAGAGTATATATACAGGAGGAGTGGTTCTGTGCAGTGTATATATACAGGAGGAGTGGTACTGTGCAGTGTATTTATACAGGACAGGGGAGTGGTACTGTGCAGTGTATATATAAAGGAGGAGTGGTACTGTGCAGTGTATATATACAGGAGGGGTGGTACTGTGCAGTGTATATATACAGGAGGGGTGGTACTGTGCAGTGTATATATACAGGAGGAGTTACTGTGCAGTGTATATATACAGGAGGAGTGGTACTGTGCAGTGTATTTATACAGGACAGGGGAGTGGTACTGTGCAGTGTATATATAAAGGAGGAGTGGTACTGTGCAGTGTATATATACAGGAGGGGTGGTACTGTGCAGTGTATATATACAGGAGGGGTGGTACTGTGCAGTGTATATATACAGGAGGAGTTACTGTGCAGTATATATACAGGAGGAGTGGTACTGTGCGGTGTATATATACAGGAGGAGTGGTACTGTGCAGTGTATATATACAGGAGGGGTGGTACTGTGCAGTGTATATATACAGGAGGAGTTACTGTGCAGTGTATATACAGGAGGAGTGGTACTGTGCAGTATATATACAGGAGGAGTGGTACTGTGCAGTGTATATATACAGGAGGAGTGGTACTGTGCGGTGTATATATACAGGAGGAGTGGTACTGTGCAGTGTATATATACAGGAGGAGTGGTACTGTGCAGTGTATATACAGGAGGGGTGGTACTGTGCAATGTATATATACAGGAGGAGTGGTACTGTGCGGTGTATATATACAGGAGGAGTGGTACTGTGCAGTGTATATATACAGGAGGGGTGGTACTGTGCAGTGTATATATACAGGAGGAGTTACTGTGCAGTGTATATACAGGAGGAGTGGTACTGTGCAGTATATATACAGGAGGAGTGGTACTGTGCAGTGTATATATACAGGAGGAGTGGTACTGTGCGGTGTATATATACAGGAGGAGTGGTACTGTGCAGTGTATATATACAGGAGGAGTGGTACTGTGCAGTGTATATACAGGAGGGGTGGTACTGTGCAATGTATATATACAGGAGGAGTGGTACTGTGCAGTGTATATATACAGGAGGAGTGGTACTGTGCAGTGTATATATACAGGAGGAGTGGTACTGTGCGGTGTATATATACAGGACAGGAGGAGTGGTACTGTTCAGTGTAAATATACAGGAGGAATGGTGCTGTGCAGTGTATATATACAGGAAGAGTGGTACTGTGCAGTATATATACAGGAGGAGTGGTACTGTGCAGTGTATATATACAGGAAGAGTGGTACTGTGCAGTGTTTATATACAGGAGGAGTGGTACTGTGCGGTGTATATATACAGGACAGGAGGAGTGGTACTGTGCAGTGTATATATACAGGAGGAGTGGTACTGTGCAGTGTATATATACAGGAAGAGTGGTACTGTGCAGTGTTTATATACAGGAGGAGGGGTACTGTGCAGTGTATATATACAGGACAGGAGGAGTGGTACTGTGCAGTGTATATATACAGGAAGAGTGGTACTGTGCAGTATATATAGGAGGAGTGGTACTGTGCAGTGTTTATATACAGGAGGAGTGGTACTGTGCAGTGTTTATATACAGGAGGATTGGTACTGTGCAGTATATATACAGGAGGAGTGGTACTGTGCAGTGTATATATACAGGAGGAGTGGTACTGTGGTACTGTGCAGTGTATATATACAGGAGGAGTGGTACTGTGCAGTATATATACAGGAGGAGTGGTACTGTGCAGTGTATATATACAGGAGGAGTGGTACTGTGCAGTGTATATATACAGGAAGAGTGGTACTGTGCAGTGTATATATACAGGAGGAGTGGTACTGTGCAGTGTATATATACAGGAGGAGTGGTACTGTGCAGTGTATATATACAGGAGGAGTGGTACTGTGCAATATATATAGAGGAGGATTGGTACTGTGCAGTATATATAGGAGGAGTGGTACTGTGCAGTGTTTATATACAGGAGGAGTGGTACTGTGCAGTGTTTATATACAGGAGGAGTGGTACTGTGCAGTATATATACAGGAGGAGTGGTACTGTGCAGTGTATATATACAGGAGGAGTGGTACTGTGCAGTGTATATATACACAGGAGGAGTGGTACTGTGCAGTGTATATACAGGAGGAGTGGTACTGTGCAGTGTATATATACAGGAGGAGTGGCACTGTGCAGTGTATATATACAGGAGGAGGGGTACAGTGCAGTGTATATACAGGAGGAGTGGTACTGTGCAGTGTATATATACAGGAGGAGTGGTACTGTGCAGTGTATATATACAGGAGGAGTGGTACTGTGCAGTATATATAGGAGGAGTGGTACTGTGCAGTATATATACAGGAGGAGTGGTACTGTGCAGTGTATATATACAGGAGGATTGGTACTGTGCAGTGTATATACAGGAGGAGTGGTACTGCGCAGTATATATAGGAGGAGTGGTACTGTGCAGTATATATACAGGAGGAGTGGTACTGTGCAGTGTATATACAGGAGGAGCGGTACTGTGCAGTGTATATATACAGGAGGAGTGGTTCTGTGCAGTGTATATATACAGGACAGGGGAGTGGTACTGTGCAGTGTATATATACAGAAGGAGTGGTACTGTGCAGTGTATATATACAGGAGAAGTGGTACTGTGCAGTATATATAGGAGGAGTGGTACTGTGCAGTATATATACAGGAGGAGTGGTACTGTGCAGTGTATATATACAGGACAGGGGAGTGGTACTGTGCAGTGTATATATACAGAAGGAGTGGTACTGTGCAGTGTGTAAATACAGGAGGAGTGGTACTGTGCAGTATATATAGGAGGAGTGGTACTGTGCAGTATATATACAGGAGGAGTGGTACTGTGCAGTGTATATACAGGAGGAGCGGTACTGTGCAGTGTATATACAGGAGGAGTGCTTCTGTGCAGTGTATAAATACAGGAGGAGTGGTACTGTGCAGTATATATAGGAGGAGTGGTACTGTGCAGTATATATACAGGAGGAGCGGTACTGTGCAGTGTATATACAGGAGGAGCGGTACTGTGCAGTGTATATACAGGAGGAGCGGTACTGTGCAGTGTATATATAGGAGGAGTGGTACTGTGCAGTATATATACAGGAGGAGTGGTACTGTGCAGTGTATATACAGGAGGAGCGGTACTGTGCAGTGTATAAATACAGGAGGAGTGGTACTGTGCAGTATATATAGGAGGAGTGGTACTGTGCAGTGTATATACAGGAGGAGTGGCACTGTGCAGTGTATATATACAGAAGGAGTGGTACTGTGCAGTGTATATACAGGAGGAGTGGTACTGTGCAGTGTATATACAGGAGGAGTGGTACTGTGCAGTGTATATATACAGAAGGAGTGGTACTGTGCAGTGTATATACAGGAGGAGTGGTACTGTGCAGAGTATATATACAGGACAGGGGAGTGGTTCTGTGCAGTGTATATATACAGGAGGAGTGGTACTGTGCAGAGTATATATACAGGACAGGGGAGTGGTACTGTGCAGTGTATATATACAGGAGGAGTGGTACTGTGCAGTGTATATATATACAGAAGGAGTAGTTCTGTGAAGTGTATATATACAGGACGAGTGGTACTGTGCAGTGTATATATACAGGAGGCGTGGTACTGTGCAGTATATATACAGGAGGAGCAGTACTGTGCAGTGTATATATACAGGAGGAGTGGTACTGTGCAGTATATATACAGGAGGATAGGTACTGTGCAATATATATATATACAGGAGGAGTGGTACTGTGCAGTGTATATATACAGGAGGAGTGGTACTGTGCAGTGTATATACAGGAGGAGTGGTACTGTACAGTGTATATATACAGGAGGAGTGGTACTGTGCAGTGTATATATATACAGAAGGAGTAGTTCTGTGCAGTGTATATATACAGGACGAGTGGTACTGTGCAGTGTATATATACAGGAGGCGTGGTACTGTGCAGTATATATACAGGAGGAGCAGTACTGTGCAGTGTATATATACAGGACAGCAGGAGTGGTACTGTGCAGAGTATATATACAGGAGGAGTGGTACTGTGCAGTGTATATATACAGGAGGAGCGGTACTGTGCAGTGTATATATACAGGAGGAGTGGTACTGTGCAGTGTATATATATACAGAAGGAGTAGTTCTGTGAAGTGTATATATACAGGACGAGTGGTACTGTGCAGTGTATATATACAGGAGGAGTGGTACTGTGCAGTATATATACAGGAGGAGCAGTACTGTGCAGTGTATATATACAGGAGGAGTGGTACTGTGCAGTATATATACAGGAGGATAGGTACTGTGCAATATATATATATATATACACAGGAGGAGTGGTACTGTGCAGTGTATATATACAGGAGGAGTGGTACTGTGCAGTGTATATACAGGAGGAGTGGTACTGTACAGTGTATATATACAGGAGGAGTGGTACTGTGCAGTATATATACAGGAGGAGTGGTACTGTGCAGTGTATATACAGGAGGAGTGGTACTGTGCAGTATATATACAGGAGGAGTGGTACTGTGCAGTGTATATACAGGAGGAGTGGTACTGTACAGTGTATATATACAGGAGGAGTGGTACTGTGCAGTATATATACAGGAGGATAGGTACTGTGCAGTATATATATACAGGAGGATTGGTACTGTGCAGTATATATACAGGAGGAGTGGTACTGTGCAGTGTATATACAGGTGGAGTGGTACTGTGCAGTGTATATATACAGGAGGAGTGGTACTGTGCAGTAAATATACAGGAGGATAGGTACTGTGCAGTATATATATACAGGAGGATTGGTACTGTGCAGTATATATACAGGAGGAGCGGTACTGTGCAGTGTATATACAGGTGGAGTGGTACTGTGCAGTGTATATATACAGGAGGAGTGGTACTGTGCAGTATATATACAGGAGGAGTGGTACTGTGCAGTGTATATATACAGGACAGCAGGAGCGGTACTGTACAGTGTATATATACAGGAGGGGTGGTACTGTGCAGTGTATATATACAGGAGGAGTGGTACTGTGCAGTGTATATATACAGGAGGAGTGGTACTGTGCAGTGTATACAGGAGGAGTGGTACTGTGCAGTGTATATATACAGGAGGAGCGGTACTGTGCAGTGTATATATACAGGAGGAGTGGTACTGTGCAGTGTAAATATACAGGAGGCGTGGTACTGTGCAGTGTATATATACAGGGGGAGTGGTACTGTGCAATGTATATATACAGGAGGAGTGGTACTGTGCAGTGTATATATACAGGAGGAGTGGTACTGTGCAGTGTATATATACAGGGGGAGTGGTACTGTGCAATGTATATATACAGGAGGAGCAGTACTGTGCAGTGTATATATACAGGAGGAGTGGTTCTGTGCAGTGTATATATACAGGAGGAGTGGTACTGTGCCGAGTATATAAACAGGACAGGGGAGTGGTTCTGTGCAGTGTATATATACAGGAGGAGTGGTTCTGTGCAGTGTATATATACAGGAGGAGCGGTACTGTGCAGTGTATATATATACAGAAGGAGGGGTACTGTGCAGTGTATATATACAGGAGGAGTGGTACTGTGCAGTGTATATATATACAGGACAGGGGAGTGGTACTGTGCAGTGTATATATAAAGCAGGAGTGGTACTGTGCAGTGTATATATACAGGAGGAGTGGTAATGTGCAGAGTATATATACAGGAGGAGGGATACTGTGCAGTGTATATATACAGGACAGGGGAGGGGTACTGTGCAGTGTATATACAGGAGGAGTGGTACTGTGCAGTGTATATATACAGGAGGAGTGGTACTGTGCAGAGTATATATACAGGACAGGGGAGTGGTACTGTGCAGTGTATATATACAGGAAGAGCGGTACTGTGCAGTGTATATATACAGGAGGATGGGTACTGTGCAGTGTATATATACAGGACAGGGGAGTGGTACTGTGCAGTGTATATATAAAGGAGGAGTGATACTGTGCAGTGTATATATACAGGAAGAGTGGTTCTGTGCAGTGTATATATACAGGAGTGGTACTGTGCAGTGTATATATACAGGAGTGGTACTGTGCAGTGTATATATACAGGACAGGGGAGTGGTGCTGTGCAGAGTATATATACAGGAGGAGTGGTTCTGTGCAGTGTATATATACAGGAGGAGTGGTACTGTGCAGTGTATATATACAGGACAGGGGAGTGGTACTGTGCAGTGTATATATAAAGGAGGAGTGGTACTGTGCAGTGTATATATACAGGAGGAGTGGTTCTGTGCAGTGTATATATACAGGAGGAGTGGTACTGTGCAGAGTATATATACAGGACAGGGGAGTGGTACTGTGCAGTGTATATATACAGGAGGAGTGGTACTGTGCAGTGCGCATATACAGGAGGAGTGGTACTGTGCAGTGTATATATACAGGACAGCAGGAGTGGTACTGTGCAGGGTATATATACAGAACAGGGGAGTGGTACTGTGCAGTGTATACACTCACTGGCCACTTTATTAGGTACACCATGCTAGTAAGGGGTTGGACCCCCTTTTGCCTTCAGAACTGCCTCAATTCTTCGTGGCAGAGATTCAACAAGGTGCTGGAAGCATTCCTCAGAGATTTTGGACCATATTGACATGATGGCATCACACAGTTGGCGCAGATTTGTCGGCTGCACATCCCTGATGCGAATCTCCCGTTCCACCACATCCCAAAGATGCTCTATTGGATTGAGATCTGGTGACTGAGGAGGCCATTTGAGTACAGTAAACTCATTGTCATGTTCAAGAAACCAATCTGAGATGATTCGAGCTTTATGACATTGTGATGTACAATGCCCGAAGATATGTTTTCTGTTGCAATGTGCTAACAAATCCTCCATCCTAGGACATTGTAAACTGTCAGTAGTAGGAATTCTTTCCCCCCAGGTTTTATCAACCCTGCCACTTCCTCTGGAAGAGCAGGAATGTTAATTAGCTAGACCATCTTCCTCACACCATTTGGCTTCTCTCAGCTGAAAGAGAAAAAAAGTGCGGGAACTAAACTCTTTGTTTGAAACCAGGAGTTTGAATAAAACAATAAGGGATTGTCCCGCGAAAACCATACCCAGCAGAAATATAAAAATCATATTTCTGCGATCCGAGCAGACCCAGCTTCGCTGTGGTGCCTGTTGCAAAACTCTCGGATGTCCAGAACCTGAGATATGATTTGCGCCCAAATGGACGGTCATATCGCATAGATGTTTGATGTTTTCTTGATGGGCTCATTACGCTGGGAAACATGATACCACTGATGAGTCCATACCAGCTTCTCCCATAAAGTTATAGCTAATCTAAGTTTTGTAGCCAAAACATAACTTGGATAAGAGAGGTGGGATCAACCCAGAATGCACCTCTCTGTGATGTCACATAGGAAAGTCTATAAGGCATTCCCTGGCAGAACCAGCTCAGAACAGCTCAAGTCGTCGTGCTAGAAAGATCCAGATGAGCGGAGAAGTGCAGCTCCGCCTCCACCCACCTTAGCCGCATGGTCTGCCTAAGGAACAATATGGAACTGTGAGTGTAATCTCTTTGTTTTCTCCACTTTTATTTTATACCTGTACTGTACATATTTTATGTCTCAATTTTATAGCAACTTTTATCTGTAATCACTGTCCTCTTTCGGAAAATAAATGAAATTATTTAGATCTGTCTCCATGCTCTAAGAATCGAACTATACGCCTTTGATAGATAATCGCTACTAATTCAAGGGGTTTGCCACGGACCCTCTTAATTTAACACTGTGAATTAAGTAACCGTGACTGGTGGCAGCGCGTTGTGTACGGCTATTACGGCTTGCTGGCAGTCTAGAAGGGTCTTATATTGCTGAGTAAGGGGCTTCAGCCACAGCATTGATAATTCCCTTACTGCAGAAGCCTAATTGCCGGTTCACAACAGGCAGCCCGTCCGGCGACTAATTATCCTAGGTGCAGTTCCCTGACTGACCTGAGGGTAAGGGGGGCGCCGGAGAGCTGCGAGTTCCAAAGTGGAACTGAGAAAGTGGGATATACATAAATCCCCGCAGTACTTGGAAGATTGATAGCAGTGGTGGGGCATCCAAATTAAACTCCCCCTGCGGCAAATTGTAGAGCGAGATTAGCTTGCTGGATATTTTTGGTCACATGGTGCCAGTGTTGGGATAACTAAGATAAGCCCCACTGCGCCTGTGATAGCCGTGTGCCGGCATTGTGTCACGCCCCTCCGTCCGCTGATACACCCGTGTCAGTGGTGGGACTGTGACATAGTGGTGACACAGGGTCCGCTGTCCGTCGCGTTTTGGTGGCAGCGGGACTCCCGTTAGGGTCGCCCGTAAGTGGACGAACGGCGGTGGGCTGTTCGTCACAGACATGGCGCATTATCCTGCTGAAAGTAGCCATCAGATGTTGGGTACATTGTGGTCATAAAGGGATGGACATGGTCAGCAACAATACTCAGGTAGGCTGTGGCGTTGCAACGATGCTCAATTGGTACCAAGGGGCCCAAAGAGTGCCCAGAAAAAATTCCCCACACCATGACACCACCACCACCAGCCTGAACCGTTGATACAAGGCAGGATGGATCCATGCTTTCATGTTGTTTACGCCAAATTCTGACCCTACCATCCGAATGTCGCAGCAGAAATCGAGACTCATCAGACCAGGCAACGTTTTTCCAATCTTCTACTGTCCAATTTCGATGAGCTTGTGCAAATTGTAGCCTCAGTTTCCTGTTCTTAGCTGAGAGGAGTGGTACCCAGTGTGGTCTTCTGCTGCTGTAGCCCATCTGCCTCAAAGTTCGACGCACTGTGCGTTCAGAGATGCTCTTCTGCCTACCTTGGTTGTAACGGGTGGCAATTTGAGTCACTGTTGCCTTTCTATCAGCTCGAACCAGTCTGCCCATTCTCCTCTGACCTCTGGCATCAACAAGGCATTTCCGGCCACAGAACTGCCGCTCACTGGATTTTTTTTCTTTTTCGGACCATTCTCTGTAAACCCTAGAGATGGTTGTGCGTGAAAATCCCAGTAGATCAGCAGTTTCTGAAATTCTCAGACCAGCCCTTCTGGCACCAACAATCATGCCACGTTCAAAGGCACTCAAATCACCTTTCTTCCCCATACTGATGCTCGGTTTGAACTGCAGGAGATTGTCTTGACCATGTCTACATGCCTAAATGCACTGAGTTGCCGCCATGTGATTGGCTGATTAGAAATTAAGTCTTAACACACAGTTGGACAGGTGTACCTAATAAAGTGGCCAGTGAGTGTATATACAGGAGTGGTACTGTGCGGTGTATTTATACAGGAGTGGTACTGTGCAGTGTATATACAGGAGGGGTGGTACTGTGCAGTATATATATACAGGAGGAGTGGTACTGTGCAGTGTATATATACAGGAGGAGTGGTACTGTGCAGTGTATATATACAGGAGGAGTGGTACTGTGCAGTGTATATATACAGGAGGAGTTACTGTGCAGTGTATATACAAGAGGAGTGGTACTGTGCGGTGTATATATACAGGACAGGAGGAGTGGTACTGTTCAGTGTAAATATACAGGAGGAATGGTGCTGTGCAGTGTATATATACAGGAAGAGTGGTACTGTGCAGTATATATACAGGAGGAGTGGTACTGTGCAGTGTATATATACAGGAGGAGTGGTACTGTGCAGTGTATATATACAGGAGGAGTGGTACTGTGCAGTATATATACAGGAGGAGTGGTACTGGGCAGTATATATACGGAGGAGTGGTACTGTGCAGTATATATACAGGAGGAGTGGTACTGTGCAGTGCGCATATACAGGAGGAGTGGTACTGTGCAGTGTATATATACAGGGGTACTGTGCAGTATATATATACACAGGAGGAGTGGTAATGTGCAGTGTATATATGTGATGTACCATGTCTACAAGATATGTTTTCTGTTGCAATGTGCTAACAAATCCTCCATCCTAGGACATTGTAAACTGTCAGTAGTAGGAATTCCTTCCCCCCAGGTTTTATCAACCCTGCCACTTCCTCTGGAAGAGCAGGAATGTTAATTAGCTAGACCATCTTCCTCACACCATTTGCCTTCTCTCCTCTTCAGAGCGGGAAAAACTTCTTTGTTTGAAACGAATAAAACTATGAGAGACTATACCATAAGAACCAAATACCCTAGAGATATGAAAATCATATTTTTGTAACCTGAGCGGTCCCAGCTTCGAGACCGCGTATGTTTCGAAGTTCTACCCTGTCCAGAACATGAGATAGGATTTGCGCCCAAATGGACGGTCATATCGCATAGATGTTTGATGTTTTCTTGATGGGCTCATTACGCTGGGAAACATGATACCACTGATGAGTCCATACCAGCTTCTCCCATAAAGTTATAGCTAATCTAAGTTTTGTAGCCAAAACATAACTTGGATAAGAGAGGTGGGATCAACCCAGAATGCACCTCTCTGTGATGTCACATAGGAAAGTCTATAAGGCATTTCCTGGGCAAACCAGCTCAGAACAGCTCAAGTCGTCGTGCTAGAAAGATCCAGATGAGCGGAGAAGTGCAGCTCCGCCTCCACCCACCTTAGCCGCATGGTCTGCCTAAGGAACAATATGGAACTGTGAGTGTAATCTCTTTGTTTTCTCCACTTTTATTTTATACCTGTACTGTACATATTTTATGTCTCAATTTTATAGCAACTTTTATCTGTAATCACTGTCCTCTTTCGGAAAATAAATGAAATAATTATTTAGATCTGTCTCCATGCTCTAAGACTCGAACTATACGCCTTTGATAGATAATCGCTACTAATTCAAAGGGTTTGCCACGGACCCTCTTAATTTAACACTGTGAATTAAGTAACCGTGACTGGTGGCAGCGCGTTGTGTACGGCTATTACGGCTTGCTGGCAGTACAGAAGGGTCTTATATTGCTGAATAAGGGTCTGCAGCCACAGCATTGATAATTCCCTTACTGCAGAAGCCTAATTGCCGGTTCACAACAGGCAGCCCGTCCGGCGACCAATTATCCTAGGTGCAGTTCCCTGACTGACCTGAGGGTAAGGGGGGCGCCGGAGAGCTGTGAGTTCCAAAGTGGAACTGAGAAAGTGGGATATACATAAATCCCCGCAGTACTTGGAAGATTGATAGCAGTGGTGGGGCATCCAAATTAAACTCCCCCTGCGGCAAATTGTAGAGCGAGATTAGCTTGCTGGATATTTTTGTCACATGGTGCCGGTGGTGGGATAACTAAGATAAGCCCCAACGGTGCCTGTGATAGCTGTGTGCCGGCATTGTGTCACGTCCCTCCGTCCGCTGATACACCCGTGTCAGTGGTGGGATTGTGACATAGTGGTGACACAGGGTCCGCTGTCCGTCGCGTTTTGGTGGCAGCGGGACCCCCGTTAGTATCGCCCGTAAGTAGACGAACGGCGGTGGGCTGTTCGTCACAATATATACAGGGGTACTGTGCAGTATATATATACACAGGAGGAGTGGTACCGTGCAGTGTATATATACACAGGAGGAGTGGTAATGTGCAGTGTATATATACAGGAGGAGCGGTACTGTGCAGTGTATATATACAGGAGGAGTGGTGCTGTGTAGTGTATATATACAGGAGGAGTGGTGCTGTGCAGTGTATATATACAGGAGGAGCGGTACTGTGCAGTGTATATATACAGGAGGAGGGGTACTGTGCAGTGTATATACAGGAGGAGTGGTACTGTGCAGTGTATATATACAGGAGGAGTGGTGCTGTGCAGTGTATATACACAGGAGGAGTTACTGTGCAGTGTATATACAGGAGGAGTGGTACTGTGCAGTGTATATATACAGGAGGAGTTACTGTGCAGTGTATATACAGGAGGAGTGGTACTGTGCGGTGTATATATACAGGAGGAGTGGTACTGTGCAGTGTATATATACAGGAGGGGTGGTACTGTGCAGTGTATATATACAGGAGGAGTTACTGTGCAGTGTATATACAGGAGGAGTGGTACTGTGCAGTATATATACAGGAGGAGTGGTACTGTGCAGTGTATATATACAGGAGGAGTGGTACTGTGCGGTGTATATATACAGGAGGAGTGGTACTGTGCAGTGTATATATACAGGAGGAGTAGTACTGTGCAGTGTATATACAGGAGGGGTGGTACTGTGCAGTGTATATATACAGGAGGAGTGGTACTGTGCAGTGTATATATACAGGAGGAGTGGTACTGTGCAGTATATATACAGGAGGAGTGGTACTGTGCAGTGTATATATACAGGAGGATTGGTACTGTGCAGTGTATATACAGGAGGAGTGGTACTGCGCAGTATATATAGGAGGAGTGGTACTGTGCAGTATATATACAGGAGGAGTGGTACTGTGCAGTGTATATACAGGAGGAGCGGTACTGTGCAGTGTATATATACAGGAGGAGTGGTTCTGTGCAGTGTATATATACAGGACAGGGGAGTGGTACTGTGCAGTGTATATATACAGAAGGAGTGGTACTGTGCAGTGTATAAATACAGGAGGAGTGGTACTGTGCAGTATATATAGGAGGAGTGGTACTGTGCAGTATATATACAGGAGGAGTGGTACTGTGCAGTGTATATACAGGAGGAGCGGTACTGTGCAGTGTATATACAGGAGGAGTGGTTCTGTGCAGTGTATATATACAGGACAGGGGAGTGGTACTGTGCAGTTTATAAATACAGGAGGAGTGGTACTGTGCAGTATATATAGGAGGAGTGGTACTGTGCAGTGTATATACAGGAGGAGTGGTACTGTGCAGTGTATATATACAGAAGGAGTGGTACTGTGCAGTGTATATACAGGAGGAGTGGTTCTGTGCAGTGTATATATACAGGACAGGGGAGTGGTACTGTGCAGTGTATATATACAGAAGGAGTGGTACTGTGCAGTGTATATACAGGAGGAGTGGTACTGTGCAGAGTATATATACAGGACAGGGGAGTGGTACTGTGCAGTGTATATATACAGGAGGAGTAGTTCTGTGCAGTGTATATATACAGGACGAGTGGTACTGTGCAGTGTATATATACAGGAGGCGTGGTACTGTGCAGTATATATACAGGAGGAGCAGTACTGTGCAGTGTATATATACAGGAGGAGCGGTACTGTGCAGTGTATATATATACAGGAGGAGTGGTACTGTGCAGTGTATATATATACAGAAGGAGTAGTTCTGTGCAGTGTATATATACAGGACGAGTGGTACTGTGCAGTGTATATATACAGGAGGCGTGGTACTGTGCAGTATATATACAGGAGGAGCAGTACTGTGCAGTGTATATATACAGGACAGCAGGAGTGGTACTGTGCAGTGTATATATACAGGACGAGTGGTACTGTGCAGTGTATATATACAGGAGGAGTGGTACTGTGCAGTGTATATACACAGGAGGAGTGGTACAGTGCAGTGTATATATACAGGAGGAGTGGTACTGTGCAGAGTATATATACAGGAGGAGCAGTACTGTGCAGTGTATATATACAGGACAGCAGGAGTGGTACTGTGCAGTGTATATATACAGGACGAGTGGTACTGTGCAGTGTATATATACAGGAGGAGTGGTACTGTGCAGTGTATATACACAGGAGGAGTGGTACAGTGCAGTGTATATATACAGGAGGAGTGGTACAGTGCAGTGTATATATACAGGAGGAGCGGTACTGTGCAGTGTATATATACAGGACGAGTGGTACTGTGCAGTGTATATATACAGGAGGAGTGGTACTGTGCAGTGTATATATACAGGAGGAGTGGTACAGTGCAGTGTATATATACAGGAGGAGTGGTACTGTGCAGAGTATATATACAGGAGGAGTGGTACTGTGCAGTGTATATATACAGGAGGAGTGGTACTGTGCAGTGTATATATATACAGAAGGAGTAGTTCTGTGAAGTGTATATATACAGGAGGAGTGGTACTGTGCAGTGTATATATACAGGAGGAGCGGTACTGTGCAGTGTATATATATATACAGAAGGAGTAGTTCTGTGAAGTGTATATATACAGGAGGAGTGGTACTGTGCAGTGTATATATACAGGAGGAGCGGTACTGTGCAGTGTATATATACAGGAGGAGTGGTACTGTGCAGTGTATATATATACAGAAGGAGTAGTTCTGTGAAGTGTATATATACAGGAGGAGTGGTACTGTGCAGTGTATATATACAGGAGGAGTGGTACTGTGCAGTGTATATATACAGGAGGAGTGGTACTGTGCAGAGTATATATACAGGAGGAGTGGTACTGTGCAGTGTATATATACAGGAGGAGTGGTACTGTGCAGTGTATATATACAGGAGGAGTGGTACTGTGCAGTGTATATATACAGGAGGAGTGGTACTGTTCAGTGTATATATACAGGAGGAGTGGTACTGTGCAGTGTATATATACAGGAGGAGTGGTACTGTGCAGTGTATATATACAGGAGGAGTGGTACTGTGCAGTGTATATATACAGGAGGAGTGGTACTGTGCAGTGTATATATACAGGAGGAGTGGTACTGTGCAGTGTATATATACAGGAGGAGTGGTACTGTGCAGTGTATATATACAGGAGGAGTGGTACTGTTCAGCGTGTATATACAGGAGGAGCGGTACTGTGCAGTGTATATATACAGGACAGGGGAGTGGTACTGTGCAGTGTATATATACAGGAGGAGTGGTACTGTGCAGTGTATATATACAGGTGGAGCGGTACTGTGCAGTGTATATATACAGGAGGAGTGGTACTGTGCAGTGTATATATACAGGAGGAGTGGTACTGTGCAGTGTATATATACAGGAGGAGTGGTACTGTGCAGTGTATATATACAGGAGGAGTGGTACTGTGCAGTGTATATATACAGGAGGAGTGGTACTGTGCAGTGTATATATACAGGAGGAGTGGTACTGTGCAGTGTATATATACAGGAGGAGTGGTACTGTTCAGCGTGTATATACAGGAGGAGTGGTACTGTGCAGTGTATATATACAGGACAGGGGAGTGGTACTGTGCAGTGTATATATACAGGAGGAGTGGTACTGTGCAGTGTATATATACAGGTGGAGCGGTACTGTGCAGTGTATATATACAGGAGGAGTGGTACTGTGCAGTGTATATATACAGGAGGAGTGGTACTGTGCAGTGTATATATACAGGAGGAGTGGTACTGTGCAGTGTATATATACAGGAGGAGTGCTACTGTGCATTGTATATACAGTCATGGCCACAAGTATTGACACCCCTGCAATTCTGTCAGATAATACTCAGTTTCTTCCTGAAAATGATTGTAATCACAAATTCTTTGGTATTATCTTGATTTAATTTGTCTTAAATGAAAAAACACAAAAGAGAATGAAGCAAAAAGCAAAACATTGATCATTTCACACAAAACTCCAAAAATGGGCCAGACAAAAGTATTGGCACCCTCAGCCACAACCTTTAGCCAAAATAACTGCGACCAAACGCTTCCGGTAACCATCAGGCTATGTGCCCACGTAGCATTTTATTCCGGACACTAAAAACCGGACTCCTTCCCAGAAATTCCCCTTTATTTTCTGCGCAATTTCACCGCGATTTTACCGCGATTATGTTCGTGATTTTGCTGCGATTTTTGTGTGTGATATTCAAGCACTTTCCAAGCGATTTGAAGCATCGCTTGGAAAGTGATTGAGAGGTTGGGCACATTCGTCAAACATAGTGTTTGACAAGTGTGAGCAGGTTTTCACTATTGAGGCGGCCTATGCGGCGTCAATAGTAAAAGACAGAATGTTAAAAATGCTAAAAAAAATAAAAATCGGTGTATATTTACCTTCCGACGTCCCGCGCTGCATTCCCGGGCCTCAGCGTTCCCAGCGATGCCTTGCGAGACCTGTGATGACGTTGGTCTCGCGTTGCTATAGCGATCTCACGAGACCGCTAGAGTCACGCGAGACTACGCCATCACAGGACCTTGCCGCAAGGCATCGCTGGGAACGCTGAGGCCGGGAATGCAGCGCGGGACGTCGGAAGGTAAATATACCCGATTTTTTATTTTGTATTATTTTTTTACAGGGGAATTGTAATGTAATGTCTGCAAAGTATGATGTTTACTCTTGGAACCTTCCAGAATCTCAGGAAGAAACTGAGTATTATCTGACAAAGTTGCAGGGGTGTCAATACTTTTGGCCACAACTGTATATACAGGAGGAGCGGTAGTGTGCAGTGTAAATATACAGGAGTGGTGGTACTGTGCAGTGTAAATATACAGGAGGCGTATGTGATATACAATGTCTGTGAAGTATGAGGTTTTGTCTGTAAAATATGTTTCTAGAAATCCTCCATTCTATGACAATGTAGACTGCCAGCTTTGCAGCAGCACCCGCAACCCCCCCTTCTCTTCACACACACCAGTGTCTTCATGTGCGGAGCTCTGTGAAACTTGAAACTAGCTATTTCCTGTGAGCTAGGAATGTTAATTAGCTAAGTGGAAAAGATGTTCCTTTGTTTAAGACCTGTGACTGAATAAAACTATTAGAGACTGCTTTGTAAAAACCATACATGACAGAGAAATAACAATCATATTTTTGTGATCTGAGCGGTGCCAGCTTCGCTGCGGTGGCTTTTGCGAAGTCCTCGGACGTCCAGAGACTGAGATATGGGTTGCGCCAAAATGCAGGGCCCTATCTCGTGCATTCTTGATGTTTTCTTGATGGGCTCATTATGCTGGGAAACATGATACCACTGGTGAGTTCATACTAGCTTCCCTCATAAAGTTATGGTTATTCTAAAGTTTGTAGCCAGATCATAACTTGAAGAGGGAGAGGTGGGACCTCTCCAGACCGCCCCTTTCATGAGGTCACAAACCCCAGTTTATGGGCATTTCCTACCCCCACGTCTTGGGATGTCTGGCCCCTCCCCCACACCACATGGTCTGCCTAAGGAACAATATGCAACTGTGAGAGTAATTTCTTTCTGCCTTTAATCCCTTTACATTATATTTGTATTGTACATATTTTATGTCTCAACTTTATAGCAACTTTTATCTGTATAACCACTGCCCTTTTGGGGAATAAATCGTAATGTTATCAGTTTGTCTCCATGCTCTAAGAAACGAACTAAGCACCTTTGTTAGATAATTACGATTGTGACATATTGGTGACACAGGGTCCGCTGTCTGTCACGTTTTGGTGGCAGCGGGACCCCCGTTCGTCACGTATTTGCGAACAGCGGTGGGCTGTTTGTCACAGCGTGCTACTGTGCAGTGGGTATATATACAGGAGTGGCACTGTGCAGTGTATATATACAGGAGGAGTGGTACAGTGCAGTGGTACTGTGCAGTGTATATATACAGGAGGAGTGGTACTGTACAGTGTATATATACAGGACAGCAGGAGTGGTACTGTGCAGTGTAAATATACAGGAGTGGTACTGTGCAGTGTATACAGTATATACAGGACAACAGGAGTGGTACTGTGCAGTGTAAATATACAGGAGTGGTACTGTGCAGTGTATATATACAGGACAGGAGGAGTGGTACTGTGCAGTGTAAATATACAGGAGGAGTGGTACTGTGCAGTGTATATATACAGGACAGGAGGAGTGGTACTGTGCAGTGTGTATATATACAGGAGGAGTGCTACTGTGCAGTGTGTATATATACAGGAGGAGTGGTACTGTGCAGTGTGTAGATACAGGACAGGAGTAGTGGTAATGTGCAGTGTATATATACAGGAGGGGTGGTACTGTGCAGTGTATATATACAGGAGGAGTGGTACTGTGCAGTGTATATACAGGAGGAGTGGTACTGTGCATTATAGAATCATAGAATCATAGAATCGTAGAGTTGGAAGGGACCTCCTGGGCCATCTGGTCCAACCCCCTGCTCAAAGCAGGATTCGCTAAATCATCCCAGTTAGATGTCTGTCCAGCCTCTGTTTGAAGACTTCCATTGAAGGAGAAATCACCACTTCTCGTGGCAGCCTGTTCCACTCATTGATCACTCTAACTGTCAAAAAGTTTTTTCTAATATCTAATCTGTGTCTCCTCCCATTCAGCTTCATCCCATTGCTTCTAGTCTTTCCTTGTGCAAATGAGAATAAAGTTGATCCTTCTACAATGTGACAGCCCTTTAGATATTTGTAGACAGCTATTAAGTCTCCTCTCAGTCTTCTCTTTTGCAAACTAAACATTCCCAAATCCTGCAACCTTTCCTCATAAGACAGGGTTTGCAGACCGGTCACCATTCTGGTCGCTCTTTTCTGAACTTGCTCCAGTTTGTTGATGTCTTTTTTAAAATGTGGTGCCCAAAATTGGACACAATATTCCAGATGAGGTCTGACCAAAGAGGAGTAGAGGGAAATAATGACTTCACGTGATCTAGACTGTATGCTTCTGTTAATACATCCTAGAATTGCATTTGCCTTTTTTGCTGCTGCATCACACTGTTGACTCATATTCAGTCTGTGATCTATTAGTATACCCAAGTCTTTTTCACATGTGTTGTCACTTAGCCCTATTCCTCCCATTCTATATATGCTTTTTTCATTTTTATTGCCCAGATGTAGTACTTTGCATTTCTCCCTGTTAAAAACCATTCTGTTAGTTGCTGCCCACTTCTCCAGTTTATTTAAATCTTTTTGAATCCTCTCTCTCTCTTCTCTAGTATTAGCTATCCCTCCTAGCTTTGTGTCATCAGCAAATTTAATCAGTTTACCCTCAATTCCTTCATCTAAATCGTTGATAAAGATGTTGAACAATACAGGGCCCAGGACAGAGCCCTGTGGTACCCCACTTGAGACATTCTTCCAACTGGATGTGCAGCCATTTACGACCACTCTTTGGGTCCGATCACTAAGCCAGTTATGAATCCACCTAACAGTTGCCTTGTCCATTCCATACTTAGTCATTTTTTCAATAAGGATTGTATGAGAGACTTTGTCAAATGCTTTGCTGAAGTCAAGATATACTATATCTACAGCATTTCCTTGATCCACCCAATCAGTAATACCGTCATAGAAGGAAATTAAGTTAGTCTGACATGACTTTTTAGTTACAAACCCATGCTGACTCTGTTTAATCACTTCATTCTTATCCAGGTACTGACATACATGTTGTTTAATAATTTGTTCAAAGATCTTTCCTGGTATAGAAGTCAGACTCACCGGCCTATAGTTGCCTGGGTCCACCTTCTTCCCCTTTTTGAAGATAGGAACAACATTTGCTCTTCTCCAGTCTTCTGGCACTTCTCCTGTTCTCCAAGAATTTTCAAAGATTATGGAGAGGGGTTCAAAAATTTCTTCTGCTATCTCCTTCAGTACTCTGGGGTGTAATTCATCTGGACCTGGAGACTTGAATTCATTTAGGTTAGCTAAGTGTTTCCTCACTATCTTTCTGTTTATAGATATCCTGGATTCTCCTATTCCCTTAATAGGACAGTGAATAACAGTTGATGTTACATTTCCTTTCTGAGAGAAAACAGATGCAAAATAGGAATTTAAAAGTTCAGCCTTCTCAACATCCTGTCTTACCATTTCATCATTTCCATCCTGTAAAAATCCTATAGCATCTTTGACTTTTCTTTTACTTTTGACATATCCCCAAAATCATATGTGCTTAAGTTCTGTGTTCATCCATCCTGGTTTCCTTAAATGCTTCCTATTCTTCCCTCTTTTCGGAATTGTTAACAACTGTGCTTTGAGAATTTCATTTTTCAAGATTTCCCATCCTTCCTGGACATTTTTGTCTTTAAGGATATCCAGCCATTGGATCCCTCCAATTCTCTTTCTGAATCCCTTAAAATCTGCCTTTCTGAAATCTAACCTTGACGTCTGAGTCTTCACAGGTCTTCCACCTCTAGTTATCCAAAATTCTAAAATAGCATGGTCGCTACCTCCTAGGGTCCCAGCCACTTTTACCTCCTCAACCATTTCCTCCCTGTTTATAAGGATTAGATCCAAGGTAGCAGTTCCCCTTGTTTTCTCCTTTACCTTTTGGAAGATAAAGTTGTCAGCAAGAGAGGATAAGAATTTCCTTGACCTGTTAGTTTTGCCTGAGAGAGATTCCCAACAAATGTCTGGATAGTTGAAATCTCCCATGACAACTATGTCATATTTTTTGGAGAACTTGGCCATCTGATGCATAAAGAGTTCATCCATATCTTCAGCTTGCACAGGCGGCCTGTAGTAAATGCCTACAATGGTGTCCTTTCCATTGTTCTGTCCTTGTATTCTTACCCAAACAGTTTCCACAGAACTCCCAGTCTCTGAAGCTTCAATCTCTGTGCAGATATACGCGTTTCTAACATACAATGCGACACCCCCTCCTCGTTTATCAAGTCTGTTTCTTGCAAATAAGTTGTATCCTTCTAGTCTTGTATTCCAATCTTGTGTATTGTCCCACCAAGTTTCAGTGATTCCAATGACATCATATTTCTTTTCCTGTGTTAGTAGTTCCAGTTCTCCTTGTTTGTTGCCCATGCTTTGTGCATTAGTATAGAAACATTTTAGTTTGTGATTGGTTTCTCTTTCTCCAATATTGTTATTAATTAGATTCTTTTGTCTTTGTTCTTCCTTTCCACTTCTAATAGCAGAGTTCTCAATAGCATTTGTCAGGTGTATGGCTTTTTCTGGTCTTTTGCTTCCCTTCCCATGTTGTTCTAGTTTAAAGCTCTCCTTACAAGTGTAGCAAGGCGACTTCCAAATACCTGCTTTCCAGTCTTCGTAAGGTGCACCCCATCTCTAGCAAGTAGTCCATCGTATAAGTAGTTCACTCCGTGATCCAGAAATCCAAATCGTTGCTGACGGCACCATCGACGTAGCCAGTTGTTCACCTGCAGAATCTTATTCCACCTCCTTGTTCCATGGCCATCCACTGGGAGGATGGATGAGAAGACCACCTGCGCTCCCAGTTCTTTTCACTTTCTTGCCTAAGTCTTCAAAGTCTCTGCAGATGGTTTCCAGGTCGTTTCTCGTGGTGTCATTTGTCCCCACATGTATTAGCAGGAATGGGTAGTCATCTGTAGGTCTGAAGAGTCCTGATCTCCTGTCAGACACATCTTTAATTTTTGCACCTGGAAGACAGCACATTTCTCTTGAAGTTATATCCGGTCTGCAGATAGCGGCCTCTGTTCCTCTCAACAGGGAATCCCCCATGACCACCACTCTCCGTTTCTTCACAACATTTTTCTTTCTCCATCCAGGAGGACTCTGAAGGCGTACAAGGTTGCTGTTTGTTGGCAAAGTCTTATCCTGATGTATTTCTTCATCGTTTTCCTGCGTGAGAGCCTGGTACTGGTTTCTGAGCAGTATGGGTGCTGACTGCCTCCTGATCCTCCTGCTTCTCTGGGTCACATGTCTCCATTCCTCTGTTTCTTCAGGTGCACTTCGAATTTCTTCTCTTTCTGTAACATGAAGAGATAATTCTGCTCTGTCCAAGAACTCTTCACCTTCCTTAATGATCTTCAACGTAGCTAACCTCTCTTCGAGATTTTGCAACTTTTCCTCCAACAGGGACACAAGCTTGCATTTGTGGCATGTGAAGTTTGGCTTTTCCACTGGTAAATCTGTGAACATGTAGCAAGAAATGCAGCTCACCAAATGGCTCCTGGCCTCTTCCATCTTGAGATTTCTTAAAAACGATGAAAGATGAGCCAAAATTTTCCGATTTCCTCTTTTCAGCTGCAACGGCCAAAACCCAGTGATCGTTGAGCTCGCGGAGACTCTTCACTTATCCCAGAAGGCACTGGGAATATGCAAATGATCTCCTCAAGACTCTTCCCCTGGTTTATATACAGGAGTGGTACTGTGCAGTGTATATATAGAGGACAGCAGGAGTGGTACTATGCAATGTAAATATACAGGAGTGGTACTGTGCAGTGTATATATACAGGAGGAGTGGTACTGTGCAGTGTATATATAGAGGACAGCAGGAGTGGTACTATGCAATGTAAATATACAGGAGTGGTACTGTGCAGTGTATATATACAGGAGGAGTGGTACTGTGCAGTGTATATATAGAGGACAGCAGGAGTGGTACTATGCAATGTAAATATACAGGAGTGGTACTGTGCAGTGTATATATACAGGAGGAGTGGTACTGTGCAGTGTATATATACAGGAGGAGTGGTACTGTGCAGTGTATATATACAGGAGGAGGGGTACTGTGCAGTGTGTATATATATACAGGAGGAGTGGTACTGTGCAGTGTATATATACAGGAGGAGCAGTACTGTGCAGTGTATATATACAGGAGGAGTGGTACTGTGCAGTGTATATATATACAGGAGGAGGGGTACTGTGCAGTGTATATATACAGGAGGAGTGGTACTGTGCAGTGTATATATACAGGAGGAGTGGTACCGTGCAGTGTATATATACACAGGAGGAGTGATAATGTGCAGTGTATATATACAGGAGGAGCGGTACTGTGCAGTGTATATATACAGGAGGAGTGGTACTGTGCAGTGTATATATACAGGAGGAGTGGTACTGTGCAGTGTATATATACAGGAGGAGTGGTACTGTGCAGTGTATATACACAGGAGGAGTGGTACTGTGCAGTGTATATACAGGAGGAGTGGTACTGTGCAGTGTATATACAGGAGGAGCGGTACTGTACAGTGTATATATACAGGAGGAGTGGTACTGTGCAGTGTATATATACAGGAGGAGTGGTACTGTGCAGTGTATATATACAGGGGGAGCGGTACTGTGCAGTGTATATACACAGGAGGAGTGGTACTGTGCAGTGTATATACAGGAGGAGCGGTACTGTGCAGTGTATATATACAGGAGGAGCGGTACTGTGCAGTGTATATATACAGGAGGAGTGGTACTGTGCAGTGTATATATACAGGAGAGGTGGTACTGTGCAGTATATATACAGGAGGAGTGGTACTGTGCAGTATATATACACAGGAGGAGTGGTACTGTGCAGTGTATATATACAGGAGAGGTGGTACTGTGCAGTATATATACAGGAGGAGTGGTACTGTGCAGTGTATATATACAGGAGGAGTGGCACTGTGCAGTGTATATATACAGGAGGAGTGGTACTGTGCAGTGTATATATACAGGAGGAGCGGTACTGTGCAGTGTATATATACAGGAGGAGTGGTACTGTGCAGTGTATATACACAGGAGGAGTGGTACTGTGCAGTGTATATATACAGGAGAGGTGGTACTGTGCAGTATATATACAGGAGGAGTGGTACTGTGCAGTGTATATATACAGGAGTAGTAGTACTGTGCAGTATATATACAGGAGTGGTACTGTGCAGTGTATATATA
The DNA here is from genome assembly GCF_039654945.1 of Dendrobates tinctorius. NCBI lineage: Eukaryota > Metazoa > Chordata > Amphibia > Anura > Dendrobatidae > Dendrobates > Dendrobates tinctorius. The sequence goes on along the minus strand of NW_027361931.1, from coordinate 1,203,262 downwards.
CAGGAGTAGTGGTACTGTGCAGTGTATATATACAGGAGGAGCAGTACTGTGCAGTGTATATATACAGCAGGAGTGGTACTGTGCAGTGTAAATATACAGGAGGAGTGGTACTGTGCAGTGTATATATACAGGAGAAGTGGTACTGTGCAGTGTATATATACAGGAGGAGTGGCACTGTGCAGTGTATATACAGGTAGAGTGGTACTGTGCAGTATATATATACAGGGGGAGTGGTACTGTGCAGTGTATATATACAGGAGAAGTGGTACTGTGCAGTGTATATATAGGAGTGGTACTGTCCAGTGAATATACACAGGAGGAGTGGTACTGTGCAGTGTATATATACAGGAGGAGTGGTACTGTGCAGTGTATATATACAGGAGGGGTGGTACTGTGCAGTATATATACAGGAGGAGTGGTACTGTGCAGTGTGTATATACACAGGAGGAGTGCTACTGTGCAGTGTGTATATATACAGGAGGAGTGGTACTGTGCAGTGTATATATACAGGAGGAGTGGTACTGTGCAGTGTATAAATACAGGAGGGGTTGTACTGTGCAGTGTATATGCAGGAGGAGTGGTACTGTGCATTATATATACAGGAGGAGAAGTACTGTGCAGTGTATATATACAGGAGGAGTGGTACTGTGTAGTGTATATATACAGGAGGAGTGGTACTGTGCAGTATATATACAGGAGGAGTGGTACTGTGCAGTGTATATATACAGGAGGAGTGGTACTGTGCAGTGTATATGCAGGAGGAGTGGTACTGTGCATTATATATACAGGAGTGGTACTGTGCAGTGTATATATACAGGAGTAGTGGTACTGTGCAGTGTATATATACAGGAGGAGCAGTACTGTGCAGTGTATATATACAGGACAGCATGAGTGGTACTGTGCAGTGTATATATACAGGACAGCAGGAGTGGTACTATGCAATGTAAATATACAGGAGTGGTACTGTGCAGTGTATATATACAGGAGGAGTGGTACTGTGCAGTGTATATATACAGGAGGGGTGGTACTGTGCAGTGTATATACAGGAGGAGTGGTACTGTGCAGTGTATATATACAGGAGGGGTGGTACTGTGCAGTGTATATATACAGGAGGGGTGGTACTGTGCAGTATATATACAGGAGGAGCGGTACTGTGCAGTGTATATACAGGAGGAGTGGTACTGTGCAGTGTGTATATATACATGAGGAGTGGTACTGTGCAGTGTAAATATACAGGAGGAGTGGTACTGTGCAGTGTGTAGATACAGGACAGGAGTAGTGGTAATGTGCAGTGTATATATACAGGAGGGGTGGTACTGTGCAGTGTATATATACAGGAGGAGCGGTACTGTGCAGTGTATATATACAGGAGGAGTGGTACTGTGCATTATATATACAAGAGGAGCGGTACTGTGCAGTGTATATATACAGGAGGAGTGGTACTGTGCAGTGTATATATACAGGAGGAGCGGTACTGTGCAGTGTATATATACAGGAGGAGTGGTACTGTGCAGTGTATATACAGGAGGAGCGGTACTGTGCAGTGTATATATACAGGAGGCGTGGTACTGTGCAGTGTATATATACAGGAGTAGTGGTACTGTGCAGTGTATATATACAGGAGGAGCAGTACTATGCAGTGTATATATACAGGAGTGGTACTGCGCAGTGTATATATACAGGAGGAGTGGTACTGTGCAGTGTATATATACAGGAGGAGTGGTACTGTGCAGTGTATATATACAGGAGGAGTGGTACTGTGCAGTATATATACAGGAGGAGTGGCACTGTGCAGTGTGTATATACAGGAGTGATACTGTGCATTGTATATATATACAGGGGGAGTGGTACTGTGCAGTGTATATATACAGGAGAAGTGGTACTGTGCAGTGTATATATAGGAGTGGTACTGTCCAGTGAATATACACAGGACAGCAGGAGTGGTACTGTGCAGTGTATATATACAGGAGGAGTGGTACTGTGCAGTGTATATACACAGGAGGAGTGGTACTGTGCAGTGTATATACAGGAGGAGTGGTACTGTGCAGTATATATACAGGAGGAGTGATACTGTGCAGTGTATATATACAGGAGGGGTGGTACTGTGCAGTATATATACAGGAGGAGTGGTACTGTGTAGTGTATATATACAGGAGGGGTGGTACTGTGCAGTATATATGCAGGAGGAGTGGTACTGTGCAGTGTATATATACAGGAGGAGTGGTACTGTTCAGTGTATATATACAGGAGTGGTACTGTGCAGTGTATATATACAGGAGGAGTGGTAATGTGCAGTGTATATACAGGAGGAGTGGTACTGTGCAGTGCATATATACAGGAGGAGTGGTACTGTGCAGTGTATATATACAGGAGGAGTGGTACTGTGCAGTGTATATATACAGGTGGAGTGGTACTGTGCAGTATATAAATACAGGAGGGGTGGTACTGTGCAATATATACAGGAGGAGTGGTGCTGTGCAGTGTATATATACAGGAGGAGCGGTACTGTGCAGTGTATATATACAGGAGGAGTGGTGCTGTGCAGTGTATATATACAGGAGGAGTGGTACTGTGCAGTGTATATATACAGGAGGAGTGGTACTGTGCAGTGTATATATACAGGTGGAGTGGTACTGTGCAGTGTATAAATACAGGAGGGGTGGTACTGTGCAATATATACAGGAGGAGTGGTACTGTGCAGTGTATATATACAGGAGGAGCGGTACTGTGCAGTGTATATATACAGGAGGAGTGGTGCTGTGCAGTGTATATATACAGGAGGAGTGGTACTGTGCAGTGTATATATACAGGAGGAGTGGTACTGTGCAGTATATATACAGGAGGAGTGGTACTGTGCAGTGTATATATACAGGAGGAGTGGTACTGTGCAGTGTATATATACAGGAGGAGTGGTACTGTGCAGTGTATAAATACAGGAGGGGTGGTACTGTGCAGTATATATACAGGAGGAGTGGTACTGTGCAGTGTATATATACAGGAGGAGTGGTAATGTGCAGTGTATATATACAGGAGGAGTGGTACTGTGCAGTGTATATATACAGGAGGAGTGGTAATGTGCAGTGTATATATACAGGAGGAGTGGTACTGTGCAGTGTATATATACAGGAGGAGTGGTACTGTGCAGTGTATAAATACAGGAGGGGTGGTACTGTGCAGTATATATACAGGAGGAGTGCTACTGTGCAGTGTATATATACAGGAGGAGTGGTACTGTGCAGTGTATATACACAGGAGGAGTGGT